>NW_024081065.1:655574-1255574 GCF_003009895.1 Hyaena hyaena | reverse complement strand
AATAGTTTTCTTGGGATTAAAACCCAGACCATTTTGTACTAGAGTGTGCTCCTAAACATTACGCTGCATTGGGTACATTTCAGGAATTCAGGTTTTCTTATGAAAGTCAATTATTTCTCTTTATTTGGGGGATAATCAAGGTGAAATGGAGAGCATAGATTCCGAAATTAGAAAGATGCTGGGTTCAAATCCTGAATATGATTTTTAACAGTTCCAAACAATGGGAATATTATTCAACTTTATGAGCATCTGTATATTCATCTTAAAAATAAGGATAATTATACTTTCTAAGGTAGTAGTAAAGATGAAATTTAACTATATAGATCAAGAGATAGAGCCTGGCCCTGTTTTGCTATTTAGCTGAAATACTGCAAGGGCGCCTGGGTGGCTCAGTTGTTTGTTTGAGTATCTGACTCTTGATTTTAGCTCAGGTCATGATTTCAGAGTTGTGAGATCGAGCCCACGTGGAAGCCTACTTAAGATTGTCTCTCTCCCTCTGCTCCTCTCCCTCTGCCCATCTCCCCTGACTTCTCTAAAATAATAAAAACATATATTACAGACACCTAAGATCAGTGATGGAGAGAAGAATTATTCAGTAAATTATGTTTGATCAGTATCCTAATCAATTATTTTAAAAAGTCATGTTACACCAAAACTTCTAGATGCATTAGAAATTTCAAACTAGTGTTTATTTTTTTTTTTTTTACAAATAGTTTATTGTCAAATTAGTTTCCACATAACACCCAGTGCTCATCTCCACAAGTGCCCTCCTCCATGCCCATCCCTCCTCCCCCCCACATCCATCAGTCCTCAGTTTTTGTCAGCATTCAAGAGTCTCTCATGGTTTGCCTCTCTCCCTTTCCCCCACCATTTCCCCCCTTCTTCTCCCGGTTGGTCCTCTGTTAAGTTCCTCCTAGTCCTCCTATACGTGCACACATATGATATTTGTCCTTCTCTGCCTGACTTATTTCGCTCAGCATAACACCCTCAAGGTCCATCCATGTTGCTACACATGGCCAGATTTCATTGTTTCTCATTGTCATGTAGTATTCCATGGTATAGATAAACCACATCTTCTTGATCCATTCATCTGTTGATGGACACTTAGGCTCTTTCCATGTTTTAGCTATTGTGGAGAGTGCTACCTCAAACTAGTGTTTAAAATACTAGGAATAAAAGACAAAGACAAGGCCAGGATCATAAACATAAAAAGAAAAAAAAAACAATCTAACCACTTAACTAGATAAAAACATAAACTGTTTATCAAAAGGCAATTTTTTAAAATTACCTATGAGAGGGAATACATTCAAGAGATAAAAATTTAATATATTTAATTTGTGATGAGGCCTTTCAAATCCAAAGGGAAAAGGTCAACTCCCATTTGAAAATAAATAAAGCTCATGACTGACTAATTTACAAGAGAAGAAAATTGAAATGCTCAGTTAACATATAAAAAGAGGTTTGATGTCAGCCAAAAAATATAAATTTAAACAACCTCTTTTTCATATTTCAGATCACCAAAATTTAAAACCATAGATAATATCCAGTGTAATAAAGAGTAGTGGAAGATATTCTCTGTCAAACATGTGTAGAAGTATAAACTGACCTAGCATTTTTGAAAGATGATGTAGAAAAGTAAACCAAAATTTATCACATGTAATCTCATTTACACAGGAATCCCACTTCTAAGTATTAAGGAAATAACTGAACATTGCACATGCTTTCTGACCTAAGATTCATGTTATGGCAGTACTAATAATGTAAATATATATATAATTACAATTAACATGGCACTTAGTCAATAAATGTATTTATATGTATATTTTTAAAACAATAAGGTAAAATGTTGCATGGAAGATGCTTACAACATATTAAATAGAGACAGATGGCTGAACAGCATTTAAATCTATTTTAATACCATTTCTATGTGAAGAGATATACTTCATCATCTATATATCTATAAATAAAAATTCTATATATCTATAAATAAAAATTACATATTCTTTTTCCATGTTTCTATTGTTTGGATTTCTAACAAAGATAATTTGAAAAATAAATATACTTCGTTTTGGAAAATTGATTAAGACTTTATTTTCTCTTGTTTATGTTTGGTTTAAGTGTATATGTACAGATATATTTTAAGATAAAGGTGTATGAATTTAAACATAACTTGGATTCTGAAGGGTTAAAGTAATATAATCTCTTTACTGTTTATGTTTTAGTGTTAAAACTTTATGTTTAGATATTTTAAGAAACTTCAAACACTTTCATTAACCTACCCCAAAATTCTTCCAACCAGCACTGTCATTTTGCTTGTGCTATAGCCATACAAATGAAGGAGAAAGAAAATGTTCTAGCTTTTCATGTCCTAGAGTTTCTCTCCATCTCAATCTCTTCAAACTATAAAGTCTGCTTTGAAAATTTTGACTTAAAAGTTTAAGATTGCTCAAGCCACTTTCACACTTTACAGATGTGAGGTGAAGTTTTTCTTTTATTGTCATTGCTGTTTAAATCATGTTCAACTCCAAAAACAATGTTAAGAATCAAGGCTGCCTTGTCTTTGAAGTTACCAAGCCAATGCTCAAATTTCTATCAGAGTATTTTATGGTGACTGCGTATGTAGGCATGTGTGTGTTTTCTAGGGGTGTGTACATGTGTATGTGTTATGCATACATATGTATGTATCTTGTGAATATGTGTGAATATGTGTGTGATTGTGTATATTTTATGTGCAAAGCATATTAAGAGAGAACATCTTTAAAATGCAATATGTGCAGTGCATTGAAAATGAAGCAAATATTTAACTTTTCACATTTGCAGATAGTACTATGGATGATAAAAAGGCTTTAATCATGTTTGGGCAACCATTGCAGGCTCGAGGTAAACATCAGCAGCATCACCTCTCAAGTCAAGTTTACAAGGTAGTTACATTTCTGAAAATTCAGGATCCATTGTACTATTAGACTGAAATTCAAATTGTGATCAATGGATTTCATGCAAATTTGTTTATTCTAAAATGTTATGAATTTAAAAAGATAATGCTTAATTTTCTCCCAAAGCACTTGTGACTGTGCTTCTTCTAACTGCTTCATTTCTTCCCCAAACTGAGAAGTCCACTCTAAGAACACAGAACAAAAAAATACATGCATGGTCTGATAAAAGGCTAAACTCAGTCTAAGTGTAGCACTGACAATTGAAAAAACATGTTAGATTTTTAGTTTACTGTTATTTACTTTTTCGGTTGCCTGAAAAGAAGTCTTAAAGAGTATGGAATGATCACATAATTTCTCCCTGTCTTGTTTTTTTTACATTTTATTTCTTTCTGCATATTCTCCTTCCCATTCACTTTTTATTCAGGTTTATAAAAGATAAAAGAATTAAATGTGGGATTTGTAAAATGATTAATGGGTGAAAGAGGAATGTGTTTCTTTGATTCTTTTTTTTTGGTTTAGGTTTTCTTGTTTTTATAGTAGTACTACTGTTTTATTTTATTTTGTTTTTTGAATGAAGTAGGAAGAAAGGAGACTAACTATAACCCTAATTTAGGAAAATAGTTATACATTTGTGTTGAGGAAGATTCTATTTAATTTCTGTGAATAATCTATTCTGTCTGGGTCATATATAAACACACATATAAAACTATAGGATAAGAAGCTTAAGCATTAGGAACAAAAACAAGCTCTATGTTAGAAATCAAAAGGTATAAAACCATGCAAATAATCCAGGCTAAATAAAAGGATAAGTATTATTCAATAAAAACACACATATTTTTATATATAATAAGATTTTATATTTCTCGATTCTTTGTGGAACAGAAGAAACAAAAACCTCAGGTTGCAATAGTTTTTTTCTCCAAAAATATTTATAAGGGGCCAAAGCAGCTAAAATGTGAATTCCTCACAAATTAAACACTTTTTGAAAGAAGGTGGGGGACTCAGAACTTAAGTCATTCTTTAACTTGGTAAAGCGAAATCATATAAGCCTCTTAAGAGTTCATACTTTTTAAAAACGTCCTTTGCTATTCACTCACACACATACAAAATGAACTCACTCATTATGTAAATATACCTTCGTGACTGTTCCAATGTTGCTGAGGAAATCCAACAGCAAAATGTTTCTTAGGGGTTGAGATTTTTAAGAAGACTGACACTTTATGACCACAGCAAGTATATGTATTTGTAATAGATCATTTAAATTCTAAGTCTTTTTATTTGATATTTATCATAAGTAAAGCAGACATACATGCTTAGCGGTGGCACTTGTATGCTGTAGAAAGAAAGAGTACTTAGTAGAAATACACAGAAGAATTAAGTATTAACCATTGAAATATCAAAGTTTAAGATAGGAATACCATAGTTATGTGCCTATGAAAACATCATTTGCTTCTGTGTAACAAAAAAATGATGCAGTGGATCAATAAGTGGCAAAATAAATGAACAAAGCAACCATGAAAAGCCTACAGAAATGCATTTATGAAATAAACTTTCTTAACAGCCTTTTTTACACATTTCAGAATACATCTGCATTTTTTAAAAATATTTTTATTTATTTCTAGGAGAGAGAGAGACAGCGTGAGCAGGGGAGGGTCAGAGAGAGAGGGAGATATAGACTCTGAAATAGGCTCCAGGCTCCGAGCTGGCAGTCAGCACAGAGCCCGATGCAGGACTCGAACCCACAAACCGCGAGATCATGACCTAAGCGAAAGTCGGACGGTTAACCGACTAAGCCACCCAGGCGCCCCAGAATACATCTGCATTTTTGCCACCACCCCCAGATAGCAAATACTCTGTTATCCTATGATACCAAATTCATTGAAACCAAAAATCAAACAGAAAATTCAATAGGCCAGATTTCTACAAATTGATCACCTGCAAGGAATTATCCAGTATGCTTATTAAATATTTAGAATCCCCAGTTCCATTTATACCTATTGAATCTAAGTCTTTACAGGAAGGTTCTTATGATTGGAAAAGATTTGCAAGCATGCAGTATGTTATAAAAACATGCAATAGATGATAAAAAGTCACACTATGCTGATTAGCTACCTCCCTTCTTAAGGGTTGAGAAAAAGGGGGAAACAATTCTGTACCAGTTATTTTTAAGTGATTAGTCCAACACAGGATGGGAGAAAGTGTCCAAAGTTTTTGTTTTAATGTCCAAATAATGTACTTACTACAGTTTTCAGCTTTCCTGTTGTCCCGGATCACTATTCTTTGGTTGATAGTGCTGAAGAGTGTTGTCCAATTAATGGTATGATAATAACATAGGTTGCTGTTGTCAGTAATATAGATGTTTCCCGCACTGATTTCCTTCAGGGACTGGAATTGTAGAGAAGTAATGCCCTGTTGTTTGAGGATAAGCAAGGACAGACCACTAAAGAGAAGGGAGGGGGAGAAAACAGAACAATGTTTAATATGTATATATTAATAAGTACTTTCTGGCCATGACATACATACATTCCTGAAGTAAAATAAGGATGCCAAATCTTACTCCAAAAAGAATGTGAACAGATCATAAAAAATAGATTAAATCAATACATTGTGATCTGAACATTATTTCTTTATATGCTATATACCAAGTTTTAAAAGTAAGCATTTGACTCCCAAAAGGAAAATGTTCATTTTTCATAAATATAAATATTAATGATATCTCTATCTCTGTTTACATTTTAGTACTAGCAAACCTGCTCCCTATTTTCCCCACTATTCCCTAAGTTTCCTCAAGGATGAAATTCTGTTTTAAAACTAAATAATTAGGGACATCTGGCTGTCTGATTTGAAGAAACACACAGCTCTTGTTCTTGAAGTTGCGAGTTCGAGCCCCACGTTGGGTGTAGACATTACTTAAAAATTAAAACCTTAAAAAGCCTAAATAATTAAGAGATGTTTATGGGATGATTGTTCATCTACATAAAGTAAGACATTAATTCTACTCAACTTCATAAATTTAGACTTGCTTTCAGAGGGTAAATATCGCAGAGAATGACCACAGTTATTTAGCTTTAATTTATACCTCAGAAACCAGAGTATAATTTTAATAGTTGAAGAATGTATAAGTAAGGAAAAGGACATTAAAAATTAAAGAGAAGAATAAAATTAAGCTAAAAGTTAAAAAATAATACTCAGAAGGCTTGGACAACTGGGGGAAAGCATCTCTAAAAATTAAATAACAACTCTAATGTGGAAACAAATTATCATTTCAAGGAAATTGTTTACATTTTAACATAGTCCACATTTTGTAATTAAGTTCCTTTTTCATTCTCTAAAGAATCATGTGTTTCTCACATTTCAATCAACTAATGAACAATATTTTACATTTTGGGGATCAAAGCTGTCCCCTTTTGTTTTATTTATAAGTCTAAATATACTTTGCTGTCAATGCTCAGAAGTTTTCCCATGTGTTATATATATGTATACACACACACATACACATGGAGATATTATATATATATATATATATACACACATATACCTACATATATTCTTATATACATATCCATATATATATGTCTTGAAGATAAATTGATTTATATATGTACATATAAGTAATGTGCATATTCAACTGAGATGTAATTCATTCTCTGAAATCTGTGCTCCCATCTTGTGTTGTTTATTATAATGTGATCACAATAACGGTTGACAGATTTTTAACATTTGATTCAAAGGATAATAAAAGTTGGTTGTATATAGCACTTGTATAAACTGTATCTCTCAACTATGCTTTTTCATTAAGTACTTGTTCCCTTTTCAAAAATTCAATAATATTTTCATGAAATTTTATTATAGGATATGTGATGATAATACTGATTTAAGGCATCTTTCATATTTAAGCAGAAAAACTTAAATCTAAACCCCTTTATGTAAATCAGCTTTTAATTGTTCATAAATAAGAATCTCATACAGATGAAATCTGAAATAAAATAAAGCACCGCCGTAATAAATATTTACTCATTCATTTTTATTATGTGAATAAAAATATTGACATTAGACCTTTAGAACAGTGTCCTTCTGAGCCCTGATTGTTCTGTCCATTATTAATCTCCATTGCACGTAGACTGGTGATCCAAGTCCTGAAATATCGGCCCTGTGATTCATGGTTCAAATGCTGGCACCAGAAACAGAACAAGAGCCTTCTGGTAAAACAGCATGTGTATCCCACACACGCAAGCCAGTACCAAGTCATCCAATGCCATTTTTTTAAAAAATATAAAGGTTTAAATATAAAATCAAAAGGTTTGATTTTATGAGATCATATTATGCACTCTGTATTTATGAAACACTAATAATTGCTTTAAGTGACAGGCAGTTGAAAACTTAAACTGTTTATTCTGCGTACTTTATTTATTTGTTTATTTATTTGGTATCCTCCATACTTTAAAGCACAGTAAGGGGTATTTTTCACTGGGCTTACCTTTGGAATTAAAAATGGAAACCCAATATTTCTAGAATAAATATAGAATAAATGAGGCTGAAACTTTGACATCTGTACACATAATTCTACTCTTGAAATCTGGAAGACTTGCATCCCTAAACATATACACCCACCTGTAGAGTACTCTTCCACCAATGGTCACCAGGTTAGAAAAAACACTGAAGTCGGTCATGTTTGGGGGCCATGACTGTATGTTCAAGAAACCTAAAAACAATGTGGGCAGTAAAACAACAACAACAACAAACAAATGAACAAAAGCAAAAACAAAAAACCTCAGAATATCATTGTCTCAGTAACCATGTTTACTACTGATTATTCCTGAAATATAATGAAAATGTCTCAAAAGATAGGAGGTAAAAATAAATACACTGAATATTCCTATTTTGAGTCATTCTATCTCATATTTCTTCTTCTAAGATTGAGGGCCTTACTCAAAGTTCCTGGGCTAACAATACTCAATATAATGAATATCAAACTAATGAGCGAAAAATCTAGGTTTCTCAGACACATGGAATCAGAGAACTATATGTATTAAAGGATTTAAATTATTCTTAATTTGAATTATTTTTCTAAAATCAAAATACAAAGTCCAAATAGATAAAGAGAAAAATATAGCTTTAATTTCTCTGGAAAACCTTTACTACTTTATACTTATAACACCATTTATCTACATTTTATCCTAATGCATTCATATAGATATATTTAACCCTCCTCATTTGATTTACCATTCTTTGACATGAATCCATATCTAATTTATGTCTATGAGTCCCCTATCAACTACTATATAACAGCCCTGAACATATGAGGTGCTCAATAAGTGCTAAATAAGTCCTAAATGAGTGCTACATGTTATCCATGCCCAGTAGTACTTGTGGAAAAATAAATAGCAAAACATGGATTCAATGTTCAGTTGACACAAAAAAAGTAAAAAAGTTTCAAGGATATTTTATTTTATAAGTTCCATGGGCTTTCCAAATGCGCACAAGTGCTAAGGAATAAAGACACCCAACATTTCAAATAACATGCATTTTTAAAACTGGAATTTGCCTTGAAAATAAGTTGATTTCAATATTATGTAATATTTTCAGTAAAACACTAAAGATCATATAGTTCCTAGCACAACAATCACACTTAAAAATTACCTGTTATCTCTCGAACGGTCCGAAAGACATTCAGTTTCTCTGGGTCTATGGCTTCAATTGCATTGTAAGGGTCCCTAACGAATTAAAAGATACAGCCAGATTTTAAATTATATAAAGGAGTAAAAACATAAGAAATGTGACTATAGTTACTTCATTCAAATTGAATTTTATGTACAACAGAAAGGTTAGCAATGTCTTGTCCAGTTTTCCACACCACACACGAAGAAGGATTAAAAGGTGCTTTGAGGACATTTTTGATTGCATCAAATATGAGCTGTTTATTGAAGGCTATTCTAGACTTAGAGGAATGGTCCAGTGTGAGTATCCTAAAGAAGCCTCCAAATATAACAAGTCCATTTATAAACAATTTTATTTTATTTTGCCTTTAAATGTTGTTCTTAATTGGGAAAAATAAACTGCAAATAACTTATGGTGAGAACAATTGGCTTTTGGGCTTCTCAAAGCATTCTGAATTGCTAACAGCACCTACAATTTCATAAGATGGATATTAAAAAAAATACATGAAGTCAAATTTATCTTTTTTGGTGTATCCTTACATTTATTAGTGGATTTTTGTAACACTGTATGAAAGTTACTCTTCATAACGATTATTCAGAGAAGTGTTATTCCTATCTGGTTTATTCATATTTGCTTTTATAAAAACAGGAAATATTTGCTTCCTTCTTTAGGAATCATACTAATATCTGAAACAAAATTTATAACAAAATTAATAATATCCAAAAAGTGTAAATTTAAAGTGTAAATTTTGGAGATTTAAAAAATATCGTCTCCTAATGAATAAATATATTTTTGTAATTAATGTTATTTATATATAGATGCCCTGTCTTTTAAAAATGAGCATAAAATATCTTTTAAAATTAAATATTTAATGGATTTTTTAGAAGTTTTCTTCTTAGGAAGATACTTTTCATGCATAATGTACTGAATACACAAAATAATTGCAAACTAGGATCTTAAATATAAACACAATACCAAAAATTTCTTAGTAATTCAAGTAATACCTAAAGCTGTTTTAAGGAATATATTTTGTTTTTAAGTTTTATTACTTTGAAAGACAACCTAGATAATCCTAGACAAGGAGAGACCTCATATCACTACACACACTTCAGAGAAAAATTAAGTTCTATTCATTGACCATTTCTCAAAACAAAACAAAGCAAAACTAATCTAAGAACAATGAACAGGTTTTCTTAGAAGCGTGTATCCACCTGTAGCAATCAACTGAGTTTTATTCTTGCTGTGTACATCTGTTTTACATCTTTGAGAACCTCCTTTTTTATTTGGGGAATAAACAAAAGGATACAGTGATACATTGGATGCAGCCTTAATAGGGCTATCAGTCAAGGTGCTCCATAACCCCTGACAAACAGATAGACATATGGTATCTTTTAGGAATCTGAGTCTGAACCTACTGACATTTATTCATCCTAGCGTTAGAGCCTTAAAAACACTATTAGTTCCAGCAACCTTGATCTCTGGAACCCCATTGTACTGGCTCTCTCAACTAGGTTCATCTGTGTATTCTTCTATACCATGCAGCATCCTATATCTTAAAAATCAAAACACAAAAAGGCAACAACAACAGAAACTCCACTTGATTAAATATTGTTTCAAACTAAGAAGTGTAATTGGCAGAACGTACTACTAGTTTAACAGGGAGTATTATAGAAGGCTTGGAGAAACACTAAATTAGTTTCCCCATAATTCACACATAATTAAGATTTCCCTCAATGTGATATGAATGTCTCTCAAAAGCTTAAAGTCTAAATTAAATGTCTTGGAAAACTTGTTCTATTTATAAATGAAGATACATTGAACAAATAAGTAAGCTTTTGATGAATATGAAGCCAAAAAATTAAGTTCACCATGTGTGAAAAATCTTGTTGTTACCATTTTTTAATGTGCAAAGACTCATACACAGAGATATCAGCTCTGCGGTAGTAGAATGAGCTTTCAACATTTGTTCTTTGATGAAAAGCAGTGTACAGAACAGCTCTGGTCATATAATCAAATATCTTGGCTTTATTGAGAAACACTCAAAAAATTCAGGGCAAGCACATAATAATGGGGTCAGTACAAACCTATATTGAGAACACTTCCAAGTTTCCAGGAATGAAATGAGTTCTGGACTGTTCAAATGAAGCCCAATGGACCACAGAAATTTTATATACTTAATTTGAGAGATTCAGGACTCTCATAAAATAAGTTGACAGAATCCTACTTACCAACTTCAAACTACCTGCAGGGAGTTGCATCTTATAGCCACTTGAAATCCATAGTACTTTAAAATCAAGAAATTCCCTAGCTAAATTCAGAGCCATGTGAAAGAACATTATGTCCACCCTGTCATTGTATTTAGTGATCCAAAATAAAGCTCAGGATAGAGAGAAACATATTTTTACAATTCCATTGAAATTGCTTTATTTTTCACTAAAACCCATTATCTCTTTTCCATTGTCTATCATCATTGTACTGTATTATCTAACTACTATCTGGTCTGTGTCTCATTGCAACACAGCATGGACATGCTTATTTGGTGAACATTTTGTTACTTTAAGTACATGCGCATGACCATTGTCAAACATGACAAAAGATGAAAGGTGAACATTCCTATGGATTACATTAATCACAGGTTTGCCTGTGGTTTCCATTCTAAATAAAGGAGCAAGAGTGCCGAGGTAATTTCTGGCAATGGCACTACTGTGCTATAAACATGCCAATTATGTTCCTTGAGTTCTTGAGGTGCCTGGGTGGGGCAGTCGGTTAAGCCTCTGATTCTTGATTTAGGTTCAGGTCATGATCTCAGGGTCATGAGATCTAGCCCCCAATCAGGCACTGTGTTGAGCAGAAGCCTGATTGGTATTCTCCTTCTTCCTCTCTCAGCCCCACCCTGCCCCTCAAACTAAATAAATAAACATTAAAAAAAAACTTCTGGGGTTCTTTTATATATTAAAATTTTAATTGACAAATTGACAATAAGTTTGTTTTTTGCAGAAACATGTTTTTGAAAAGTATAATCTCATTTAGTTATGAATTTTGCCTATTAAAGGAATACCTTAGCTATTTTACCCAAAGCACACATAAATTTAATTTAAAAAAAAAAAAAGAAAAAGAAGATTGAAGGTAACACTATAGATTGGGGAACACTATAGGCTTTTTGTAATAACTTCAAGCCAAAAAAATTAAATGTCTTTTACAGCAAAGGTTTGCCTTATGTCTTGAACAACCATAAAATGTCCCACCCAATTAAGGACTCATGTGCACAAACTTCATAGTTGATCATTCCTTGACTGTGTGTAATTCTGTAGTCAGATTGCCTCTATTTCAATAATATTTAATTCCATCTTCCTCTCATCATATAACAATATGTCTGTTACTTATTTCCTATTCCAGTGGTCATGTTACTCTGCTCTTTATTTCCCCATACTTCTGTCACAGAATGACTTCTAATCTTAGGTCTCATAAATCCAAACTTTCATTACAAGTAAGTAGAAGCTGAGCATTTTTCTAACAATACATATTTTATTATATGTTACTTTTGTTGTATTTCTTTAAATTACAATTAGAGAATTATAATCACTTCATAAAATTATGGATATAGGTAAGTTATATTCTCTATGATTTTTATTTCAGAATTCAAAAGGAAGTAAGAAAACTATGCACAAGATGTGCCTGATTAGAATGAAAACAACTTCTCTAGTGCAGTTTATGAGATTGTTTTCAAATATCTCCCCACACTGATGAACCTGAGGCCAATTCATTTATTATACCCATGTAAAGGAGGCAATGTGAATTAAGTGGGTATGTCTTCCTATTTCTCAGAAGAGGCTGTTAACATGATATGATCTTTTATTCATGGTGATATGTGGTTTTTGAAAATAGTTACAATGAGGATATATTGTTTTAGTAAATCTCATACATGCAGTCAATTATATAGATGCACTTAAATGTTGACCCAGGTCTCCTACCAGTTGGGCCAAGGAGGTGAGGATAGACATGTAGATGGGTTCAGAGAGTCAGTGGCGACTATGGTAAGTTTGGTTATCCTATCTCAAAATGGCTAGAACTACCCAGCTCCAACATATTGTTGCCATCTAGAAGTATGTGCTAAGGATAACCAAGTCTACATATTTTTAATGAGAAGTTAGAAATTTTGACCATATATATTTATTTTGTAAACATCACCTGGGGTGAATATAACATATCTGGGGCAGAAAGTGTGGACATACCATTACAGTATCTGGCATAAACCCATATTAATAGCAACATTTTAAAGTAAAGAAGTATTTTATGTAATAAGATCTATTGTAATTTATTTGTATGGAAAGAAACATTTTGTTCTATTTCTCTTGCTTTTCCTATTTGGACATATTTATTCATGATGTGTTAAATTATTTTGCTTCTAGATATGATGTGATATATGTTTAGAGTTAAGATTTTGAATTGAAATATGTAATATTCTTTATCTGTAGCCTTTAGCACTAATATTTAGGGATTAAGAGTAATATAGATTAATAGATAAAATATAAAGTAGAAATAGTGACATTTTTTATTACAACTGAAAGAATACAAACTTGGTTGTTTTCCCAGTTAAAATCAGCAGGTGGTTCTGTAATGAAGCAGCTCAGAAAATGTTACAATTTTTATTGCTAAAATGAAATTCATTTAATAGATTTCTTATACTAATACTAACTTCCTAACCTAAAGAAAGAGAAAAGGATACATCAGGGCAAAGAGAATTTCTAAAAGTTCAAGAGAATTTCAACTTACTGATTTGTTTTCTATGAGATACATTTTAAAAGGAACATTAAGGGACACCTGGGTGGCTTGGTCAGTTAAGCATCTGACTCTCGGTTTCGAGTTAAGTCATGATCTCACAGTTTGTGAGTTTGAGCCCCACAACAGGCTCTGTGCTGACACCACATAGTCTGCTTGAGATCCTAACTCTCCCTCTTTCATAGCTCCTTACCCCACTTGTGGTCTATCTCTCAAAATAAATAAATAAACTTAAAAATATGTAATATTAATTTATGTTTTCTTGAACTAATCCGTCAGAGTTGGAATGAAATTCCTCACTGTACCCATTGATATCGTTTCCCTAAACATATCTAAAAATATGTCAAGGTTTCTGAAATCTGTAGATTTGAGGAGGATGTCTTACAAATACATTTTAGTTTATATATAAATGCATTTTGTCAAATCTAAGTATTACTAAACTCACAGTCTGAATATATCTCAAAACTGGTTTTTACTATCACTGATGGTAAAATCTGGCAGACTTTGCTGGAGAAGGGTGTTCATGTGGGGCAGAACTCATCTGGGTCAAAAGGAATCAAACAGACAAAGCTAAAGAATCTTTTAAGCTTTGTCTATACTTTGTAAAATAATTTTCTACAAAAATGTAATACTGACCCATGAATACCGGTGACAAGGAAGATCAAATTCCCATTGATTTTGGTGCAGTTTATGAATCTGTCAATGTTACTGGAATCCACGGTCTGTGCTGCCATCAGGGATCCTGTACCAATGCCATCACAAGCTGTAGAGACGAGACTCAGTCAGGGAGGGGAGAAACTTTGATGTCATCAAGAAATCAGTGCATTTTAAAAATAAAATAACAGGTGTTTTCATTATAAAATGATAGAAAAGAATTCAACATAAGAAATAAACTGTTTTCTAACAAATAAAATAATCATGCAACTTTTACTGTTGGGCCTGCTTTCAAATATTGTCCCTGCATTATAGTCTAGTCACCATGACTCATAAGAATCATATCTTTTTTTTTATTTTTTTAATTATTTCTAGGAGAAAGAGAGAGAGATAGCATGAGCAAGGGAGGGTCAGAGAGAGAGGGAGTCACAGACTCTGAAACAGGCTCCAGGCTCTGAGCCGGCAGTCAGCACAGAGCCCGACATGGGGCTCGAACCCACGAACCGTGAGATCATGACCTAAGTGAAAGTTGGACGCTTAACCGACTAAGCCACCTAGGCGCCCCATAAGAATCATATCTTATATCAAGTCCCAGTATACCCACAGAGCACATGCATAACTGAAACAAAACGTTTAACAATCAATACTAGCCCTGGCACATAAAATCAACTATTTTCTCATCTTTCTAAAATATCATTTTTAATATTTTTAAGTCAGTTGAGGAAAATAATTTCATAGCCTAAGGATGGTCTACAAACTGTTGTTTTAAAAATATTGGTCTTATTAAAAATATATATTAAACAAAGTACTAATGATGTAAGTTGTAATCAGAATCAAGAGCTATTTAAGTATTTATATTTAAATTCTTAAATTCAGTGTTACCTACACTTTCTGAAGGCTCTACTTGAAGACAAAACAAAGTATGTGTATTTGTGTGGGTGCATGGGTTGGGGGCAGAGAGAGAGAGGAGAGAAAGAGAGAACGTAGACTAAAAGTAAGTCTGAAGTGTGCCCTTTTAAAAGACACTCTTTGATACTTTGGAAAGTTTTATATCATCCAGAAAATTTGGACTCTACTTTCATCCTGCTTAATTTAAGTTTCATTCTGGTGACGAATTTGAGCAACACAGCTAGAAAGGATTTCTTTCTCCACTAATATTCTATGACATGAATTACCTGCAATATTTATTTAATATGTACAGTAAATCTCCATGTCATTTTATAACCTTTCAAAATAGTTTTAAAGACCTGGAGAGTAAATATCATGTTATTTGTCCCTTTGCACTACTTCATATGTACAGCAGATCATTTAGCATAGAGTGGCAAGTGACTAAAATGGGTTCTTGATGTTAAGATAGTCATGTGTTCCTTGTTATGTTCATAACTTCTAAGATCTGCTACATATAGAATAAAACACAACTTTTTTCCCCCTGAGTTTCTATCAAAGAGAACTCCGAATTTTACCTGGATCATTTAGTATAGATTATTCAAAATCAATAATACACACTTTTAAGACAGTTGATACTTGGGAGAACTATTCAAAGCCATGGAAAAGGGTGTGGGGGAAGGTTTGGTGTGGGAGTGATGTGTTCAGAGAAGCAAACTTAGGCAGTCCATTAAGAAGTACATGGAAAAACCTTGGTGTAAGAAGTACATAGGAAAACCCCATGCTAGACAAAATAATCTCAGCTATCACTCACCTTTTGGGCAAATGTCAGTGCAAGGTTTACACATTTTAATCCCATTTTCTTCCACTTCCATTTTGGAACTAGGGCAGGCACGCACACAGGAACTGGAATCCACCACAAAGTTATCTAATTAAAAAAAAAAGTAAAATTAGCAATAATGGTGATGTTCAGAAAACAAGTTTAAAAGAAGTATTTTAGGGCTTGACAATGGGATTAGCATCATTGGTAGTATACACATCTCTTTACCTAAAACATCTCCATTTAAATATCTCAATCTGAAATAGAATCTATGAACATCCACATTCAAATCCAAGGGCAGCATGTGTTAACAACGGTTAGTACTTGCTTGACTACTGCTTCACATCCTGAATTGCCCCCAAGATAGAGTGAATTTCTTTTATAGACTTAGGAAACTACATGACATTTAGTTTGTGTTTTTCAACAGTTCCACTTCATTTCATGTCATGATGCAAGTTTGAAGTCTAAAAATACTTCAAGTTACATGAAGCACAAATGAAGTTGAAGTTGAATTGCCTTGAATCAAGAAAGTGCACTTCATATCCAGGAGGAAATGTTCAAAATGCGTTCTATCTTTCAATGCAATGCCATAGAAACTGTTCCCTCGTTTTATATAAAGAAACAAAATGGAATTTGAAAGGCAGCATCTTAGGAAAGGCATACTACATAAACCAGGAATATCTAATTTCCTGATACAATGGTGAAATATTTAGGGGTCCGGTGATCTGGAATATGCCATGACATTGTCTCTCCCCAGAAAAGAACAAATTATTGCACCTAGAGCTTCCCACAATAAAGGGAATACACAACACCTGCTAGGCCACTTTATTTTTTAAAGGCAGTATCCTTTCACATCTGGGAGTACTGCTTCTGGACTAATATTCAGTGGTATGGAAGGCTTCTGGGCTTGAAGGGGGCTCTCAGATCAGAAAACATGTGTGATGTAGGTCCAGTCGGGGATGCAAGCAATTATGCTACTTGGGTCATAAAACCCAAGAGGCTATATGGTAGTAGGAATGTCTGTTGTGGGAAAATAACTCATATGGACTTATGGCAAATCCCAGCTGGAAAATCATGTCAGAGACTTCTACAATTCTATAGCTAGGCCATGCAATCTGTAGCACATAATTATACACCATTTAATAAACAACTCCTGACGTGCTTCTGGCTAGAGATAGAGCACCTAACCATGGGTCATTGATTGACCATCTAGTCAGAATTGCCCATCATAGGGGCACCTGGGTGGCTCAGTTGGTCAAATGTCTGACTCTTGATCTTGGCTCAGGTCATGATCTCCCAGTTTGTGAGTTCAAGCCCACATAGTGCTCTGCAGTGACAGCACAGAGCCTGCTTGGGATTCTCTCTCATTCTCTACGCCCCTCCTCCACTCATGCTCACTCTTGCATGCGCTGTCTCTCTCTCCCTCAAAATAAAGACATAAACTTTAAAAAATTAAAGAAAGATTTGACCATCATAAATTAGGTTTTATTAGAACCATGATGTCACAATGTTGGCCATGTCCAACAGGAATCTACCGCAAGACAGAAGCAGTACATTTAATATTGGATATGATTCACAGCAGAGGCGTAAGTAAATACATAAGCAGGTTGCTCAGACTCCTCCTGCTGGCACCTCTCACTCAGCTCAGACCTATGGCTGCGTGGGGACCAAGAGAGGGCACTTGTGACAGCTAACAGAGAGGAAAACCTAAGTGGGTGTAAGCAGCTCAAAAAGAATGGCAGCTGCCTTGCAGCCTCACTCAGGAGCAGACTTGAAAGACAAGTGGCAAGAAAAAAACCTACCATGGGGCGCCTGGGTGGCTCAGTCGGTTAAGCGTCTGACTTCGGCTCAGGTCATGATCTCGTGGTTCGTGGGTTTGAGCCCTGCATCGGGCTCTGTGCTGACAGCTAGCTCAGAGCCTGGAGCTTGTTTCAGATTCTGTGTCTCCCTCTCTCTCTGACCCTCCCCTGCTCACACTGTCTCTCTCTCTCTCTCTCAGAAATAAATAAAACATTAAAAAAATTTTTTTTAAAAAAAAGAAAAAAACCTACCAGTGGGCATAGTTCTGGGTAATTCAGATGATCACTTACATTGTGGAGAAGTGACCTGAGCTTAGAGTAAGTACAGACTCATGAGCAGTAGCTTGCCATGGGAGAAGGAATATTGGGAAGTCTGGGATTGAAGGAAGTTTGGGTGGAGGGATATATATGAACCCATAGGAGTGGGCACAGTGTGAAGATTTTTGCATTCTCAGTTAACATCCACCAGAGGGCATCCAGCAACAAAAGGCACATTACTGACTGCCTCACGGCGTGTTCCCTTCCTTTTCTTCCTCTTTCTGTCCTCATTCTGAGAACATTCCTCCTTAAGGACCTAATCTCTGTGTGAGGAGAACCAAGTCTGTGATATCTGAATATCTTGCATATTATGTGACCATCCTTTCCGCAAGGTCTTCAGAAATACCCCATATTTAAACACTTCTACATTTTTGCAGCAATATATGCCAAGTGAAGTAAATACAAATTATAAATGCCATCATATGAGTTAGGTTCAGATTTTGCAGACAAATGAGTTGCAAAAAGTATTTGTCTGGAATTTTTGAATGTTAGAATTCTGGATTGGAGGTTGTAGACCAGTATTTAGAAGCTAAATGTCTTTGTTTTCCCAAAATAGTTCGTGCCTCATGAGCAGGGCCCTTCCAATATTCTAATTTTACATAGATAAATACTGAAGTGTTTTTAAATTAGTCTGTAATTTGATTGACCTAAACTATTCCAAGAAAGAATATTTATGAGCTAGCTAAGGAAACTGGGCATATAATTTCACAAAATAGTTCTCCACTTGCCACAATTTAGGTGTTAAAAGCTTATATGCATAACTATTCTTTTAACCAACATAAAAATATGTAATAATAATGACTAGATGTGCTGACAGCTCAGAGCCTGGAGCCTGTTTCAGATTCTGTGTCTCCCTCTCTCTCTGCCCCTCCCCCACTCATGCTATCTCTCTCTGTCTCAAAAATAAACTATAAAAAAATTAAAAAATAATAATAATGACTAGAATTATCATTGTTTTCAAACATTTGTTTTTATATACTATCCCTCTGATTCTTATTCCTCAACCCTTTGATCATTATAATAACTCTAGGAAAGAGAATAATATGATTATTACTATCCTCCTCTTAAGGAGAATACAGACAACTAAATAGTTCACTTAAAATCATATAAGTAATAAGTGGAAAAAGCCAGAAGCCAGAGCCACTTTAATCCCATGTCCTTTATACTTTCTATTCAACCACAGACACAAAATGAAGAAAACCATAATAGTAATATGATGTAGATTGTAAAATCTTCTTCTTTTAAATGAGTATGTGGACAAATGCAGTGATTCTTTTTCTTAGGCAAAACAATGAAGAAATAATGTCTCATTGCTCACTCTGGAACAAACATGAAGACATATATTATACTGAATTATTGATGAATGGGAAGCTGGTCACTTGGAATCCCAGGATGAGTTATCAATTTTGTAAAGACCTCTCAACATGCCCTTCACATCTATTGTTATTAAGATTAGATTTGATATTAAAACTATCATGCTATATAATCTATTACACATAAGTAATCAGAGATGGTATTAGGTAAAAATTCATTGTGATTAGAAGCAGACTTCATTCATTACAGAGCTTGTTCCCACTTAACTAATCACTTTTTTGAGAAACAGTATCATGTACTAATACACGAGGTATATTGAAAACAGTGAGCTTAGAAGGCAATGATACTACATTCTAACTTTATTATTTTTTATTATAGTTTATTGTCAAGTTGGTTTCCATATAACACCCAGTGCTCATCCCAACAAGTGCCCTCCTCAACGCCCATCACCCATTTTCCCCTCTGCTCCACCCCTCCATCAACCCTCAATTTGTTCTCAGTATTCAAGAGTCTTTTATGGTTTGCCTTCCTCCATCTCCGTCTTCGTAACACATTCTAAATTTAAACGTGCCACTTCTTTGCTGAGACTTTGGACCAATCAGTTTAATTTTTTGAATTTTAATTTTCTTATTTGTGAAATAGTAGCAATAGGACCTATATCTAAGTAATTCACCATATTGTTGCAAGTTTTATTTTTTTGTATTTACTTACATACTTAATTTATTGTTGCAAGTTTTAAATGACAATAAATGTATACAACATTTTTTTGTTTGTAACTGATGATCTAATTAAATTGGCTATACTTATTTTGTTACTTACGTGGGCATTTCTTGACACAAAATGCTCCATACGTATACTTTGCATTGAAGTTATGTTCCAATTGAAAAGTGGTTGGATTGTAGACAAAAGTTTGGGGACACTGAGTAACACACGCTCCACTGTCATTGAAATTCATGCAGGCCTGCAACATAGCAAATTAATTTCATTTAAAAATAACCTTCATAATTCTCGTTAAAAGAACATTGCTGTAACAGCTTTGTGAGAAGGATGTATTCTTTATTATTATGTTTATATTTATATATATGTGCTCTATACTTATTATATTTCACAAAAAGTATAAAATTCGACACTTTATAGTCATTAAGTGCTTATTTGAAAGTTCTCATTTGTTTAGGACTTCTAAAATTTTATAAAATTGTTTTTTCAATGTCAATGAATATAAAATATATACGAAATTATTGATGCTCAAGTTAACTTAGTCTCTATCCAGTAATCTCCAAACTAATAATTAGTTTAAATTATTAAAATTATCTCACAGTGAAAAATTATTTTCACTCATATTTAAAGGGTTTATGTTTAGTCTCAGAGTCTGGCACTGACAACTGACTTCCCAGTTCTACCATCTAGATTTTTCCTTAAAACTGGTGTTTGGAAAGTTCAATGCCGTAAGTGGCATGGTAAGCAGATTCGTCACCATTGTATGGTGAGTAAACACTGTAATAGCCATTTAAACCGGACTTAAAGAAAAGGCTTTAGCAGGTCACTAGTCCGTGTAAATACAGAGTACTTAATGCCAAAATGAAGGGAAGCAGACATACTTAGCTCATAATTAAATAATGTGCTGCCATTTCCTGTGTGGCTTTCTTCATAATGCCACACGATTTAGTAAAAGCTATCAAGTTCAAATAAAACAGCTTGTTTCTGCTGACTTACATATTTGTATTGAAACTTCAATTTGATAATATGTTCAAATGAATTTGAGAAGAATTAAAAACAACTTTACCACCTGAGAGTTAGGTATTTGATATAAAAATATATATGTAAATACATATATATATATGTATATATATATATATATATACATAAAAACATGGCTTTCAAAATAGTGGATTAACTAAGTCTCTTAATTAAACAATTTAAACCTTCAGAGGAATAATTTGGCCTTGGAAGTTAAGCTCATAGGAACTCCAGCTATATTTTATATTTCATCACAAATTGTATGTATGGTTATTAATAAGCACTAATTCATTTTGTTTCCTCAAAACATTTTCTTCATCAATTGTTGTTTTAGCAAGCACTTCATCACAAACATGACGATGGCCTACTAGATGCATAATCAGAATGAGACTCACTCATGATACATTATTCACTAAGATGGCATTTTCCAGGAAGAATCTATTAAAAAGCCATCTAGAAAACTCAGTGAGTTTTAATTTATGGCTATAAAACTTCATGTGTCTTCATAATTGCTTTATGAACATACTTTACACAGTGTTGTGCACAGACTGCTTGGCAACAAAAGGACATAAACCAAAGAAATCAAACAAATGTACCTTCCAGACAGCAGACAAAACAACGTAACTTACACCAAGGCCTCAGTCTGGCACTCTTGAACATTCTGTACCAAATGCCAATGTGGAGTCATTGGACCATTCCATAAAAGTAATGAAATGAGAATTCTAAGGCTTACCAGGCACTCTGCTTATCCTGACAATGGAACCATGAAAGAATGGCTATTGTTGATGTTTCTTGTTGTTACTGCTTTGGAACTGTTAATACAATACCTGTTCAGTGTCCATCACATCAGGCTTTACCCCCATATGTAGTGATAAGCAAGGGAAAGCATCTCACTTCAAAACCTGCTAAGCATCCTCCTTAAATTTTTAACATTTTATTTTCTTTACTTCTTCTTCCATATTCACTTCTGCAATATATACTTTTGTTTCAATATAGGATTAGGGTAGATAAATTAATTTTCTCATAACATTAAGAAAATTAAGAAATGACTACATCAGAAGAGGTTTAATTTATGTTGTGTTTATTTTCAGAGTTGTGTCATTTTGAAAAAATATTTAATTCTAAATATATATGTGTGTTCTCTGGATATATGAGAATGGGAAAAAATGCATTTCTGTGTTCATGTTTAATAGCAAAAACAATTTATTTTATTATTTTTGGCATAAAATGAAAATAATATCTGTATTTATGAAATTGTGTTAACTATAGTTCACAGAACTGTATTCAAAAGAGCAGAAAGAACTGTATTGGGGATATTAAAATGTAATTAAAACATGTCCCCAACGAGCTATAAATGTAAATTTTAAGGAAAGAAAACTGTCCCTTTCTAAAATAAAAATCACACAGATTAGTATATAAATTGCTTTAAGCATGCATTTGTAAATCTTATAAAATTTTTAATTTTTTTATTTATTTCTGAGAGAGAGAGAGACAGTGTGAGCAGGGGAGGGTCAGAGAGAGAGGGAGGTGCAGAATCTGAAACAGGCTCCAGGCTCCAAGCTAGCTGTCAGCACAGAGCCTGAAGTGGGGCTCGAGCCCATGAACCGCAAGATCATGACCTGCGCCGAAGTCAGACACTGAACCGACTGAGCCACCCAGGAGCCCCATATTTTGAATAATATTAATATGTAAACAAAAATATACTGGGAAAGAGTTAAATGAACAAATTTATGAATAATCTAGAAATCAATATTTATAATCTTGAAATTTAAATTCAAGAAATAAAATTCAAAAGCCCCCACTCAGAAAATTCAATGATGCAACAACATAAACAGGTAATCAAAGTAAATTTTGGAAGGGCACTATTAGCTTTTAAAAAGACATCTTATAGATTCTCCTTCACATTCTCCAATACATCTCATCTGTAATATAAATTATTTCCAAAAGATGTAATTCATTTAGTAGAACAGAACCATGCTAGTTAATCAATAGCTATCCAGTGAGAGGATGAATTATAGAAAGGTAAAACCTTTTTCTTAATCCTAAAAAGGGTGAAATTTGATCTTATTTTAATAAGATGTTAAAGATTTAATGGGCCTGAGTCCAATCAGGAATGAGGGAGATCAGGAGAGTGAAAGGGAAGCTCCAAGACTTACAAAGCAGTCAGTGTCCTTCGGTCCTGAGCAACCTCCAGCACATTCTCTGTGACAGCAGTCACTGACGTAGGGTCCGTAGCACCTGCCATCACACTGTTCTGCACACACTGTCCTTGTCACTGTAGAAGACAGAGATGGGACCTTGATCGAAGTCAGCCACCAGGAGAAACATCTAAGGTGCTTTGGAGTCATTGACAAAGGCTGAGCTCCCAGATAACAATAATCAGCTCACCACTGAGTCAATTCAGCAAACATTTACCAAATGAAGTCAGCAGCAGGTCAAAATCACGGTACAGAAACCTTCAAAAATTAATACATACATTTGTTTTTATCTTCTTTCTTGTTCCAGGAAACACTTCTCATGTTTCATAAAAAATATTACTGTACAACTTAGCAGGAAAGAATCAAATTTGAAGAAACTGAATAAGGTATTTTGGCAGGGTGCAAAAGATGGCGTCAGTAGTGAAGTCAATTCACAATGTGTACACTAAGGTTTTATGGCTTTTTAGCAGTCAATGCGAAATCTAAGCAGTCAATTTAGTAGTCAATGCAAAAAGGGAAACATAAACTTTTACATGATTCACATTATATTGTACATGATTCATATCAAGTAGATATATAAATAAAAATTTAGATACAGATATAGATAACTGGTCACTAGTAACATAAGTGTTTCTATTTTTGAGACTTAAGTAAAATTTCTACCAGGATTTCTATGTAAGGAACAGTGCAATATTCTCAAAAGAAGTGAGGGAGGAAGGGATGGAGGAAGGGAGGGAGGGAGGAAGGAAGGAAGGGAGGGAGGGAGGGAGGGAGGGAGGGAGGGAGGAAGGAAAGAAGGAAGGGGCGCATTCATAGTAGACATAAAAATTTCCATTGGTCTTTTCTTATAACATCCTTTGATCCAAGCTTACAGTACTATATCAAGGTATGCTTTACTAAAATCAGTGCAATAGGCTGGGTGTCAAAATTATAGCACTGAGGGACACTCATCTCACTTTTTCCAAAGAGATATTTTTTAAATATTTAGAGAAATAAATGTTACAGAATATGTATAGCACATCCCTTCTTGACTTCCATACTTCCACCTCAATATGATTTCCTTCCATTTTTTTGACTAGTTCTTCAAAGCTTCCTTCATTGCTACTATAGCAAGACTCAGCCCTTTAAATAGTATTCTCCAGAGTAGATCTTGACAATTTTCTTCGGGTTACGGGCTCATGCCTAAATGAAATCCTTAATTCCTTATTTTTCTCACAATCTGTATAGATGACATCAGATCCAAAGCTGAATTTTCTACTGAGCAGCAGCATGGATTACCAGGTACCTACAGAAGACCCCATTTAGATACTTCAAGATGTACAATGTGGAATGTAACTCACTTTCTCACCTCTACCAATCAAGCATCTCTCTCTCTTTTGTTCCCTTCTCTTAATTAGCACTATCCATCCAGTAGCTTAGCTAAAAAAAGTAGGATGTTTTCTATTTCTCCTTTGCCCTCATCCCCTTACTTCACATACCTAACAAAATTATCAAATAAAATTACCAACTAAGAGTCCTCATTACTGTCCCTCCTCTCTACTCCAACTTTGTTCAAAAACTTCTAAATTATTACATAACCTTCTAAAAGGTTTCTCAGATCCCAATAAATTGTCCATGCTACTCTAAAAGCAATGGCTTGAAAATACAAGCCACTGTCTATAAATCAGTGTTGTTTCACAGGATAAAACTTGTCATCCCTGTGCTAAAGGAGAAAACCCTTAGCAAAGGATAAAAGTGCTTCATCAATTAAACACCACCTCTATCTTTCCTGGTGTTGCTCACTGTGCTTTCCACATCCAACCATACACAAACTGCACTTGCGATTTCTGATTTCCTGCATCATTTTCAATTTTGATTCTTATTGCCTTTTTATAATGTTCTCATCCATGTTTAAAACCCTCCTTGTCTTCTCTGCCTGGCAAATACTCATCTACAAGATCCAATTCAGATACCACTTTCCCTCTGAAAACTCCAGATACATCTCTAGGATGAGTTAGTTTATCACTGTTTCTTCCGAACAAGGGAGAAAGTTAGTGCAGACTCTGTGGTCTGAAGGCCTATGCTCAAATTCAAACTCTATTCTTGTGATATGGGCAAGTTATTGAATATCTTTGTATTTCACTTTACCAGTTTTAAGACGGATTGAGTATTTGTATGTGTCTAATGGGATTGAAGATAAATACATAGATATAAAGTGCTTAACGTGGCCCCTGTTAATAGTTCTCAGCAACAGTTAGATATTATTATTATACTTTACTGTATTTTTTTTTTTTTTAGGTTTTCTCCCCCTACTAAACTATTAGAGTAGTTTTTATTGAAGTCTATTGTCTTATTCTTGATGTTTTTATCCCTAGGGACTGGTACAATGCTTGACACTTCGTATACAAGATAGTAAGTATCCTTTCCAACTAAATAAATCATATGTTGCCAACTCAGTGAAAGCATTTAGTGGCCACTTAATGCATATATCAAAGAAAAAAACATGCAGAGAGTTAAAGAGGTAGGGTACTAAAAACCTGTAAATAGATAATATTTAAAATACCCAGAAACAGAGCATATCAAAAGGCAAATAATACAAATAATTTAAATATTATTAGTGTCTATTATTAGATTTAAAAGCTCCTTAAGTTTTGTTATTGATTATGTCATGATTCCACATTTTCACTTGGATCCTCTTTTATTGAACCTGATTATGATATTAATAAAATAGTATATAATACTTAAATATAAACTATATTCCTTTATTGGAACTGATTATATCCTTACCTACATAGTACAAGCAATACAAACATCTAATAGAGTTTAAATTGAAACAATGTTTGGACTCATTCTCTGTCTTGCTTTTATTTTATAAAAATAAAGTTATCTGATACTTCCTATCCTCATATAGAAGATTTTGAAAAAGGTAAATTTTTAAGCCTGGATTTGTGGCAGCATATTTTGTATCTGCAACTTGGGTAATATTAAATTTTGAAATAAATTGTTTCTTTTGTAAGTATTCTTATAGAAAGTTCTACATAGCAAATCAATTCGTCCTGTTCTCTTACCTTCCACCTCATTGTCTCAATGAAGTCTACCCCTATTTAATACTGAATCCTTTCCAAACTACTGGTTCCTGATGGACCTTCCTCTTTTCTTTCTCTTTGTTTTTCTCTTTCTCTCCCTGTTTCCTACTTTCTCTCCCTCCTTACATCTTTCCTTCCTTCTTTCATCTTTGTTATAGCAATGATCACCACCTAGCATATTTTAAAACTCACTTATTACATATTTTGTTGGTGTTTTCCAATGTTTAGAACTGTACCTGTCAGGGGCGCCTGGGTGGCTCAGTC
The DNA here is from genome assembly GCF_003009895.1 of Hyaena hyaena. Taxonomy (NCBI): domain Eukaryota; kingdom Metazoa; phylum Chordata; class Mammalia; order Carnivora; family Hyaenidae; genus Hyaena; species Hyaena hyaena. Next base: position 1,229,150 of record NW_024081065.1, on the reverse strand, counting down.
AGTTAAGCGTCCGACTTCGGCTCAGGTCATGATCTCACGGTTCGTGGATTCGAGCCCCACATCGGGCTCTGTGCTGACAGCCAGCTCAGGGTCTGGAGCCTGTTTCAGATTCTGTATCCCCCTCTCTCTCTGACCCTCCCCTGCTCATGTTGTCTCTCTCCCTCTCTCAGAAATAATAAAACATTAAAAAAAAAAAAAAAGAACTGTACCTTTCATTCATGTAATGGTTATTTAGATTTCATATTCATCATATATACACATTACGTACACATATATACTACATATATAAAATATACCCAAACAAATTATATCCACTCATTAAATCTTCATATTCATACATCGGAGTTATGTTGATGTTCCTATCTTTTATCCAAGTAGTAGTTATTTAGATATTCTAATTATACTACATAAAGAAAACACTTTTAATAGATATTTTGTAAAAAATAAATTCTCATATCATTCCTCTCTTCCAGATTTAACAAGAATTTTTTGATGTACCAAAGTTGTTAATTGAAATAGCAGACATATATTAACTAAACAAATTATTAGATTTAAAATAAGTATTATCCCAGTACAGTCTATTAACTTGCTTTAAGTTGACAGGCATTGCTCAGCTCAAAATAGCACAAAGTGAGTCAGCATTAATAGCCTAGAAGTCACACCATATCTTAAAATTAAACACATATGTCTAAGTGTTAATTTCTATTTTTAATTCTATAGTGGTTTAAGGTAACTATACAAAATGTTTCAGTTTCTCTTCATTTATATACTTTGGTCTTTCCTACCTCATGAGAAACTTAATGTAGGTAAAATTTATAAGTATAATTAACCATTAATTTATTTTAAAAGTATATATTAACTGTTCATATTAAGGTCAATTCTCTCATTGAGTATACTCTCTAAAAATGAAAATAGTATTTAAAATATAATCTATCATAGTACAATCTTAGGTTCAATAATAATTATTATGCTCTGAAAATTTAAAAAAATAACATTTATTTATTTTCGAGAGACAGAGAGAGACAGAGTGTGAGCTGGGGAGGGGTGGGAAGAGAGGGAGTCACAGAATCGAAAGCAGGCTCCAGGTGGCTCCGAGCTGTCAGTTCAGAGTTCAATGGAGGGCTCAAACTCACAAACCATGAGACCATGACCTAAGCCAAAGTTGGGCGTCCAACCAACTGAGCCACCCAGGCACTCTGAAATTTTTAAAGCATGTACATGAAATTATTCATTCATATGTGTTGAGTCAACTTTAAATTGTTCAAAATAGCAATTTCATCTATCTAGTGGCCACATATCTCATATTTTTTCAGGACACTTTGATCTTAGATATGCCACTCCATTTCAAGAACATGCAAAGAAACATCTCTCAAAGCCATTACTTTTTAAATTTTTGACTTAAGATATTAAAAAGAGAATTATGGGTTTTGCTCCAAAAGCAGTCTATAATGCATTTTAAAAATAAAAAATGTATGATATATTCAACACTAAAAATAGCACTTTTTGCTATCACAGTTTTCACATGCCTTAATTCCAATTGAAAGTTCAGTAAGCATGAAATATATTTAGAAGTGTTTGCTTGACAGGTAAAAATATAAGCATAAAGAACAAAACAATAAGCTTAATCTTTAAACAGTGATATGACACAGTTAAAAAACACTTCTTTACATTGTTATGTGAGATTTATTTTTAGAAAGAAAACGTTTCCTTTTTATAATCTATTTGATGGCATTTATTGATTAATAATACCACTTAATATGAATTAAACACATCAAACTATACTCATATTTTATTATGATGGAAACACAAAACAAAACAACATTGCCTGAAATCAATGAGATAACTCACTCAGCCTCCATGGGAACATTAAGTTATAATTGCTTTGGTTATATTAATTTCCACCCTTGCCTGAATATTATTTTATTAGATAGTCCCCTCTTATATTTAGCATCCTTCCTAAATTGCTTCATTGGGTGTATTAAACATTTGGGTCGAATTTTAACTATCTTATTCATTGATGGTACATCACTAGCTGTGATTGTGTAATATAAAAGGTAAAATCTGGGGAGTTAAGATGTTTATTATATTGGGTTCTGCAAATTTGAAATTAGGAATGTAAATTCATCCAAAATATCCATAAGAATTAGATGGATAGGGGTGCCTAGGTGGCTTGGTCACTTAAGCATCTGACTTTTCAGCTCAGGTCATGATCTCATAGTTCTTAGGTTCAATCAAGCCCCGCATTGGGTCCTGTGCTGACAGCTCAGAGCCTAGAGCCTGCTTCAGTTCTGTGTCTCCCTCTCTCTTTGCTTCTCCCTGACTCGTGCTCTCTCTTTCTCAAAAATAAATAAATATTAAACAAATTTAAAAGGCAAAATAGAATTGTATAAAGCTTAAGGAATCATACATTCCACAGTAAGCGGATACTGTTAAAAGAATATCTGTCATCTCAAGAAATTAAAGTAAGTAACTTTGTCATATCAGTACACCACTAATAAAAACAATGGCTAGTTACTTCTTTATTTTATTTTTCAAAAATTTTTTTGAGAAAGAGAGCAAGTGGAGGAGAGGGGCATAGAGAGAGAGAGAAAGAGAATCTACAGCAAGCTCCACACTCAGTGTAGAGCCTAATGTGGGGCACAATTCCATGACCCTGAGATCGTGACCTGAGCCCAAATCAACAATCAGATGCTGAGTCACCCAGGTTCCTCGAGTTACTTCTTTAATATAACAATAACCATGTTTAAATTTATTCCTTTAGAAATTTATTTAAAGAACTTTGACAATTTAATAATTAAATATTTATTATTGTTTCCTGTGACCTACAAAAGGATAAAGAACATTCATAAATAATGCAAAACAGAACACTGATATAACAGTGACAAACAAAAAGATCTCTGCCCATTAAAAAATAAGGTTAAATTTAGGCAAAGTCTTTGTAAGCGTCTTCTTGTGCTTTTACATTCTTCCACTTTTCTCTTCCCTTCTTACCTGTTTCTTTCCTAATTTTCTCCACATCTCCACCATCAGGAGGACCTTTTGGTTCTGTTCACTTCTTCTACCCAGTGGTTCTGAACCAGGTTGTATATTAGAACATCTAATGGGACCTTTCAAACTTTAATATAGGAATTGCTGTGTCAACGAAGACTTTCATTTGGTCAACATCAGTGGGGCCCTAGATTGCCCATCGTAATAAGCTCCCAGGTAATGTCACTATCTGCTGGTCCATAGACTCATTTTGAGTAGCAGGACACAGAATACTTTTTAAAAAATGCTTGGGAATCATCTAATTCCTACTAAATCAAAATTACCTGCAATGTTCTAGGATTTGCCACTTTAAAAAGATTTTTTTAATTTTTTTTTTTTTTTTTAGGAAGACAGAGAGCAGGTGGGAGGGTAGGGCAAGGAGAGAGGGACACACAGAATCCGAAGAAAGCTTCAGGCTCAGAGTGGTCAATGCAGGGCTCGAACCCATGAACTGTGAGTTTATGACCTAAGCCGAAGTCAGACATTTAACTGACTGAGACACTCAGGTCCTCCTAGAATTTGCCACTTTTATTAAGCTCCCCAGGTGATTCTAATGTGCAGTCTAGAGTTGAGAGTCATAATTCTATCCAGCAAAAATGGGCAAAACTCTGGATTATTTACACCACTTGACTGATTGACTGACTGATTATTCTTTGTCTGAAATTTTACCACAATGACTGACCTCTTGCTTTCATTTCCTATTTGTGTTGGTAAGCCCTCTATCACTAATTGGGAGTGAAAACAAACAAAAAATCCATACACAAGCAGGTAGAAAGATTTGGGATGAAAAAACGTAAAGTAGGAAGTTTTCAGACAGTAAGTAAGAGACTGTCAGAAAACCGTTCCCCTCTCTCACCTAGTAGCTGTCTATATAAAAAGTATCCTGGCAGTCTCCAATTCCAAGGCTAAACACATTTTAAAGAATATTTATTTTATTTATTTTATGCTATTTCAATTAGTATTCCTTGACCTGCACCTCCACACTGCCAATACTATTTCTGTTTTTTGATGAAATTTTAGGGTGCTTGGGTGGCTCAGTCAGTTAAGTGACTGACTTCTGCTCAGGTCATGATCTCACGGTTCATGGGTTCAAGCCCCGCATTGGGCTTTATGCTGACTGCTAACTCAGAGCCTGGAGCCTGTTTCAGGTTCTGTATCTCCCTCTCTCTCTGACCCTACACTGTTCATGCTGTCTCTCTTTCTTTTTCAGAAATAAATAAAACATTAAAAAAATTATTGACCAAATTTCTGTGTCCATGAAATACATCATGCCTATTAAATAGATAGTACCACAGTGGAATGTTTTAACGTTAGGCTGAGTTCAGCTACATACTTGGCAGTTTGAACAAGAATAAAAATGCTTGGGTTAAAGCAGAGGTGATTGAGGTTGGATGGGAAGAAGTATTTATTGACTATTAGAGTGATAAAAACACTGTAATGAGCAACTAAAAGGGCTTCTTGAGCCCCTATTTGTCAGTGTTTAAGGGGAATCTCTTGGATGCTTTAGACATCCATTTAATTACAGACAGGGGGCTTGATGAAATGGTTCCTAGAGGTAATCCTTTAGTTTTGTGAACCAATATTTATTCCTATGAATGGTGAGATTGTAACAACAACAACAAAAAAGAACACTAAAAGCATGCGACATGCTTTTAGAGGGGTACTATCATCAGGATATACTTTAATGAAACAAATACAGCCTATGAACCATCCAAGAACACACATTACTTCTAGAGTTTGCTGAAATGTTTAGAAAATCAAGTTTAATGAAACCAACACCAAACTCTTTATACCACTAGTTATTTTCCCAAAGGAGAACAACTGGACACATTTGTGCGTCCAGGGCTGGGTTGACTCTAGGAATCACACAGGAAAGTTTGAAATAAAGATGCCTCTCCTCCTACATTCTGATTTAGTAAGTATGACGGCCAGAGTTTTTGTTTTTGTTCTTGTTTTTTTTGTTTGCTTCTTACTAGGAGCCCTGACGTTTTCTTAAGTCGCTTTGAAAACCAACAGCTCAAAATTTCTGCTATAAGACGCACTTTTTTCTTCCTAATGAGAGGTTACATTAGGAAGGGTAAAGCATTTATTTAGATGGGAAGCCAGAGTAAAAATGGGTCTTAAACTGCTGTTTCCTATCTCACGCTAGCTAGATCACAGAATGATGAAGCCAATAATTGCTGCCACACAGAGTAAGCCCTCAAGATACATAAGGCTATATCCTAATTTGGACAAGGAAAGAATCTGAATCTTAAATAATTTATCAATTATTTCAACCAATAACATAAGGCTTAAACACTGAAAAATGCATTAAGGGAAGGTTTTGTTTTATTTCACTTTTTAAATAATGGAACCTAGCAAAACAGAATTATTTCCAAAAAAAGTGTCTATACCTTCCAAATTACTGCAAGCAAACCCAGCTTTACATTACAGAAGAAAATGCAATTGACTTATCTTTTACTCCTAATTCCTAATTAATGGGGACTAGCTAGGCCATACCATGAGGCATACACTCCTGCAGGTGACATAATGGTTTAATCCTAAATGCAGGAACTGCCATAGTTCACCTGAAAAACATGGCAAATGCCTACAAAGCCATTACTGAAATTGACATTCAGAGTCAGTTAATAAAGCATGTTCTGATTTTGGCAGCTATCCGTCAGGTTTGACCCTTGTCCCAGATAAATCCCTGGTGACCCACGGGGTAAGACATTATAATGTTGTTAGTTGTGTTAAATAGGAAAGGAATACTGTCAAGTCCACTCTTCATCACTAGCTGCTTTCTTTATTTATTTAATGAAGTTTTACTAAACCTATTTTTTAAAGACACGTTCAACAATTCACTGAGGGACCTTAAAACTGATTTTAAAATACATTCTTGGCCACCAGGGAAATACTCCTCTATTAATAGACCATTAACATTACCAAAGCTTATGAGTCAGAATTTGAGAAACCGATAGTATCCTATTACATTAACTATAAAAATATTCTTGAAAGCAGCTATGAGTTTTTTTGCATATTCTTCATAGGACGATATATATAGGTTTCAAAATAATAAAGGAAGTATATGAATTTGCCTAAGAAAACCACAGTGTTCTAAAGAATACATTTTTATATTAGAATTGAAAGCTGTACCTTATACCACACACATAAATGATATGCTGTCACAAACCAAGAAATGAGGAAAAAAATATAACATTGAACTTTTCTGAATCATCTCAAATTATAGTTGACCACACATCTCTACATCCAGATTTAACAAAAACAAAACAAAACAAACCTACCTTTTTTGCTTATATTAGCATATCAGGATAAGTATGTCCTTATCCAAAATATCAATCAATGAGAATAAAGAAAATCTCGCCTACTCAATAAACACCTGGATGAGTTTCTTTCTTGAAGGGGGAGGTGGGTGGGGTGGGAAATGTTCCCAATTTTGTGATGAACATAATCAAAAAATATTCAAATGGAAAAGACAGAGCCACACATCAGGTAAACAGTGAACAAATATTCCTGACCTAATGAGTGGAAGCTAGTCTAAACTTCTCATTTTACGTGCACCTAGGTAGCTCAGTCAGTTAAATGTCAGACTTCAGCTCACGTCATGATCTCTCAGTTCATGAGTTCAAGCCCTGTGTCCAGGCTCTGTGCTGACAGCTCAGAGCCTGGAGCCTGCTTCACATTCTGTTTCCCTCCTCTCTGCCCCTTCTCTGCTCACACTCTGTCTTTCAATCTCTCTCTCTCAAAAATAAAATAAAACATTAAAAAAATAAACTTCTCATTATATTGTTCAGAAAATTGGAGTTGAAATAAACAGACTTCCTAATGGACAAATCCAAAATCACGTCCATCCATCTCTAAGAGTTTATCACTATGTGTTCAGGGTTTACTAGGCAGTTTCCAGTTTGCTCATATCACAGCAGAGCTCATGTCTAGTAATCAGTTTGGGAATTAAAATACCAAATGATGCTGAAATGCTAGGAGAAATATTACATTTAATAGCACAAGCAAAAACAAAGCTATTATCAGCTAAATTAATGTGCCCCTTTCTAATGTCAAATTTTTCAGTTTTTCATCCAAATCCACACTTATTCACTTTGTTTTTACCTCAAATAAAGGGTTGCTCTTTTTCCTGTTTTAGGTTATTCCTGAGTCCTAAATTGCCCAGTCCCATAATGTTCAAGGCCAAATTCTTACATTGGAAATTATTCATATTCTCTCTTTTACAATAAATGTCTTTCTTTACTGGCCATTTCTTCAAGGACAATACTCAAGATTCTCATATTTTAAATAAGTTAAAAAAAAATCCTCCCTTTACCTCGTGATCTTCATTACCCTCAAGAGACCCAAGCATTTTGCAAGAGTTATCTATAACACACACTTTCAGATATGTCTCAAGTATTCATAATCAGTCCTTCTTTACAATATCTGTAAATACCTCAGTTTAGTTTCCAATTAGTAACTGATTATTTATTGGGCAGTTCTATGTGAATGAATCAGGGATACTTAGGACTTTGAAAGGTCATAGCTAAATTCCCTTATTTCTATTCCTAGTTCAGCCACAACACTATTCTTCCCCTATATGCTCTGTCTCAGTGACTATTTCCATCATTGATTCAATTGCTCCAACTCAAATTTGGAATTTATCACAAATTTCCCTCTTTTGCTTTACAACCAAATCAGTTCATTACCATGGCTTATTATAAATTCTCTCTTTACCAAATCCCTTAACTGGAACTCATTACCCTTTATCCCCTTCCCCTTCTTTCTTGGTGACCTCACTTCCTGTCACAGAGACCTCTGTTCTAGCACTTATCCCACTGTATTGTTAAGTTGGCAAAATAAGTTAATTATCCCTGTGTTACAGATGAAAAGGTTAACATTTAACAAGTATTAACTAGCTTGTCCTAGGTCACAGAATACATTATTATAAAGTAGGGTTTAAAATTAGTTTCCAGACTCCTATATATCTTCATTAATATGTTTACATTAACACCCTCAAACAATGAGTGTGTAAATTTAAAAACCAAAGGAGGTAGAGGCAGGAGGAAAATAGTTTTAAAAACTATTTTCAATACAACATTGAATACCTAAACTAATCTACATGTCCCTTCTTTACATTCTTGAAAAATAATTTGTTTTCAAGCCATTTTAACTAATAACACAGTTTTGAGTGGTGAGTAATGAAAACTAAGATATTACTCAAACACTTTTAAAGCTTATAGCAAGACTCCTACAAATAAGATTATTTTACGAAATAAAATATGAAATCTCATATATGCCTGAGTTCAACCTACAGGTTTTACAGAGAAGGAAATTGAGAACCAGGTAGGGCCCATTTTTCAAGTCCATATCTCAATAATTAAAAAATAATAATTTTAGAATGAAACTACCTAAAATAATTGCACCACAAACATATTATTTAAGTATATAGGGAAGACTATTTTCAAATTGTTACTTTTCTTCACATAGAACATGTTTGAGGGGTGCCTGGGTGGCTAAGTCGGTTAGGCATCAGACTTCGGCTCAGGTCATGATCTCACGGTTTGTGGGTTCGGCCCCGTGCCAGGCTCTGTGCTGACAGCTAGCTCAGAGCCTGGAGCCTGTTCCGGATTCTGTCTCTCTCTCTCTCTCTCTGACCCTCCCCTGCTCATACTGTTTCTCTCTCAGAAATAAATCATTAAAAAAATTTTTTTTAATTAAAAAAAAAAAAGAACATGTTTGAGATTTTGTTAAAAAGTTAATCATGTCTGGGGTGCTTGGGTGGCTCAGTTCGTTAAGCTTCTGACTTTGGCTCAGGTCATGATCTCATCATCCATGAGTTCGAGCACCATGTCTGGCTCTTTGCTGACAACTTGGAGCCAGAAGCCTGCTTCAGATTCTGTGTCTACCTGTCTCTCCCTGCCCCTCCTCCACTCACTCTCTGACACTCAAAAATAATAAATGTTAAAAAAAAATTTAAATAAAAAATTAAAAAATTAATCATGTCTACCTATAAGTTAAAGTATACTTCTTTGCAGTGTTTTCTTTTTAAAATAATTTCGTGTCTGTCGTTGTTTTGTTTTTAAATCACAATTTAGAGTCCAGAAAACTAAACAAACAATAACATTTTAAATCACGTCTCAGTACACACAAACATGATGAAAAGTTTTAAAAATTATATTAACCTTAATCATGTGCAAAGCATTTTGATACTGTCCTTTTTAATTCTATTACAATCTGGTATATTTATTCTAATCTAGTTTATTTCAACATCAGTTTAATGTTGGTCAGGGTCCACTGAAGTGATATTACAATCCACTGATGAGTTGCAAACTGTAGTTTAAAGCATTGTTCAACTGCAAAATAGGAAATTAGAGAAACTGGTCCTGGTGTTCCTTTTACATATATGAACCAAATTGGCCTTTTAATGAATTTAGGGATACAAAGTCACTGGAGATGACATTTCCTTTCTTTGAAATTTTAGGATGCCAAAGGCTAAGGGTGTTTATTTTACTTCTACAATCGGAACTGGAAATTTGGGGCAGTTAAGTCTGAATTTCTCCTACATGACAGTATGCTAAACTGTGAGCCAATATAAAACAACATTTGAGAGTCTCTTTGAGTAACATATTTATACAAAATAATACATTATAGATATTAAATACAACTTTTTAAATAAAGCTTTTGATGCATTATGAATATATGGTTAAAGTAATTATCATCTCTGTAATGTGGACAAAATTGGGCATCCCCCCAACTTTTTTTTGTTTTATAATAAAGACGGTATAATTTTGTTATTGTTCTTTCCTTTTAAAGATTCTGAAATTACATAAGTAATACAAATTCTTAGGGAAATACTAGTAACTACAGAAAAAATAGCACAGCAATAACCAATGTCAATTTTTGGGTTTCTATATATCCTTGACCTCCCTGTTACAGTTTATGGTAGTTTAACAGTTAAAAGAGCATGAAATACACAACCAAAAGTAATTTGAGACACTAATCAAGATTTCTTCTGGCCCCATACTTTATCTTCACTGGAATTATCATTCTTTTTTAATTTTGACAATCTAAAAGTGAAAATACATAGCTTTTATATCACTGATTATGAGTGAGGCCAAACACTCATAAGTTTCCTATGCAAGATTTTAATTATTTTTAAGTTTATTAAAATATTAAACATATTTCGTTTTAGGGGGCACCTGGGTGGCTCAGTCGGTTGAGCTGACTTCAGCTCAAGTCATGATCTTGGAGTTCAAAAGTTCAAGTCCCACATTGGCTTGCCGTTCTTAGGGCTGAGCTGGCTTCAGACCCCCTGTCTCTCTCTCTCTGCTCCTCCCCTGTTTGTACTCTCTTTCTCTCAAGATAAATGAACATTTAAAAAAATTGTTTCAGGAGGAGTGGTGGGTGGGAAATGGACTAAATAGGTGATGAGCATTGAGGAGGGCATTTGTTGTAATGAGTACTGGGTGTAAGTGATAAATCACTAAATTCTTCCCCCCAAATCAATACTACACTATATGTTAACTAACTTGAATTTAAGTAAAATCTTGGAAAGAAATAAAAATTGCTTCAAAAATTACAAAAAAACATAATGTAGTTAAAATGATCTTTTTCTTCCTTTTAAATTGGAGTTATATTTAAAAATTATCATCCCATAACTTTTATCTAAATTTAATGCTTTCAATTATTTTATGCTTTTTAAAAATTTAGTCTACAATTCATCTATAATCCTTAGTCTATTTCATGCCTTTTTAAACTTTTTTTTTTTTTCTTTAAGTGGGCTCCAAAGCCAACAAGGGGCTAGAACTCAGGACCTGAGATCAAGAGTCAGCCAGGTGTCCCTAAACTTTTCATATAAAATTCATCCCATGCCTTTTGTTTTACGGTAGGGGTTTTACCTTATTTTATTATATACTATGAACCATTTGTTCCAACACTATTTATTGAATAACCTATGCTTTGTTACTTTTTTCTTTAAAAATGCCAAATTTATAAAAACTAAATTACTATCTAGATTTTAGTCTCCATCTGGACTTTCTATTAGATTCCATTGAGCCAATTCTATTTTGAACTGATACCATATTATTTGTTAAAAAAGGCAACAGCAAGTTCAAAATGGAGTCCAGTTGCTAAACCACACATCAGCAAACCAGGACTTTATACCTAATCTAGTTGCAATTTCAACCCCCCAGGAGTATAAACTTTAACCAGTCAGCATAGAATTACCTGGGTAGCATTAGTGGGACAATCTGCCCAATAAACCCCTCCCATTTTCCTTCAGAAAGCAGCCTTGCCTGAAACAATGCATTCTTTACTGATAATTTCCTCCTTTCCACCCCTTTTTTGCCCTTAAAAAGCTTTCATTTTCTACAGCTCAGCAGAGCTTCTTTCCATTGCTAGATGAGATGTTTCTAGATTCATGAATCAGTGAATAAAGCCCATTTGATCCTTTCTTAGTTTAATTTTTGTTAACAGATCGGTGGCAGCAGCAGGATAGATGGAGACTGCCGACCCCTTCAGGAACAAGAAACACTGGGTGGTACCCACTAAGACTTTGACTTCACGGTCTTTCTCATTGTTTCCAAAGGCCATGGCTAAATTCCTTCTAGGTTCACAGATCCACTGTCTCTGCATGGAGCTCCCAATCCTAACTGGCTTTCCAATCCAGGGTAGATCAGCTGGAGTTGGAGCTAAGCCCCTAGCCTTTCAGACCACTCCCCCCAGGTTTTTGAATGGGGAAACTCCCAGCCTTGATTTCTGTCTGTCCCAAGATCCACAAAAGAACTATTAGTGACAGTGTACAGGTCATATCCATGCTGAGACCCTATTCTCCAGTCTGAAGTTGTTGGAGGCTGCTGGTTTAATTCTTTCCTGGGTCCAGGTTCCACAGGGATCACTGGTAGTACACGCGGGGCCTTCTCTTGGCCAGGGCACAATAACATCTCTTGGCTACTGCTCATATATTAAGGTACATGTATTTGCTTGCCTTGTTTTTGTATAAATAAACCTATTGCTAAAGGGGATTTGGGGGACCAAAAAACTGTAAAAATTGGTGGCCATTGGTGGAGCTCTTAAGAGTTGTTAGAGTGCTCACCACCAGATCAAAGACTCCTGTGTTAGAAAAAGTTGGCCATGGAACAAGTTAGATTGACCACAGGTCAACCACCAAACTGAATAAAATGTCTGTGAAAGGTACACTGTAAACATTGCACAATCCCCAAATCAGTGGCACATCTCCCTTAGGTATTAGTTTGGCTCAGAGAAACCCATAGCTCATGGGATCCTTAAACTCTAAAGAATCAAGCACACAACCTTTTAGTATACCTGCTTATTTTATATCAAAGAATTATGGTCCTGGAAGCCATACATACTTACAAAAATGGCAAAATCACACTAAGCTTGTTTTGTGTCATGAAAATGTGGCTTAGTAACTCTCAGGGACTCCAAAATATGATCAGATAGAAATGTTGGTTGAACTCCATCTATGGCTAGGGTCCTACTAAACTTTGCCATCTCTCAGGGTAATGACAATGTCCACTAGATGAAATGTTACAATTAGACAAGATCATTCATTTAGGAAGTGTACTTAAAAGGAACAGCTCCCAAACTATACAAACCTATAGGAACAGAATACCTATTTTAATTGGTATGCAGAAGCTTTTAAAAGTCTTCGAAAAATAGCTTCATTAAAGTTTAATTGCAAAAAGCTAATGAAAAATTAAAGAAAAAGAGGTACGTAAAACAAAGATTATAAAACTGCCGTAACTTCCTCTGCTTCCCTCTATTTTCCTTTATTCGAGCAGCCATTCTAGTAACACTATGTCTGAACTGTGTTTCCATCTGAAGAAACTACAAGACCAAAAACAGAAATCCACCAAGTTAATGGCTTTATAGGCACCCTTACATCTATCTTAGAAGGAGGGCCTCCATACTGGCTACTCCCAGAGCTGATGAGACTGAAAGATTTTCTGCTGAACTGCTACATTTGTTTCACTAAGCAGCCAAGGGGAAACTAAATTAAAATTAATGTTAAAAACCTTGCTAAATTCTAGTAAATATCAGAACTACATGCTTCACTTTAAAGCTCACTCAGAACCTGAAGATGAGATCTGGAAGAACTGGCAGAGGCCAGCTAAGAGTGAGAATTCTTACCAGGGTCACCTCCCCCATATCCCTGTCTGGGGTCTTTCAGTATTGCCAGATATATGGGCTGCTTGTTCCAGCTGAAAACTGACAAAATATTTAAAAGAAATGTGTAAGTACTTCAATAGTCGAAAGTTGGCCAAATCGGAAGCTGATATTCAGAGCCTGGTAAGAACGTTTTTTTTTGTTTTGTTTTGTTTTTTTAAAATAGCTTCATTACTAAGCAAATTGAAGATAATGTAGCTGATACGTGAATCAACCTATAATGTCATTTAAGCCACAACCCAATTCTTTGAGGAGTTAGAAGAAACTTCCATATCTTACAAATCTCTACAAAACTCGAAATGCAGCTCTTGAAGCAATTTGACATTTACATATTCTTTTTTTAGTAGGCTTCAAATCTCCCCTATTTATCAAAAGCCTTGTAAATTATGGCCTTAGGAAAACCAAAGTCCTTCTTGGAGAAACTTGCATTCCTTCCCTGTTTTGCTTTGTTTTGTAATTTTGAATATAAATGTTAATACTTATCTAGACCATCTCCAATTCCTAAATCTAAAGGAAAGAGAGGCAATTTAAAACTGCAAACTGCACAGTTGGTTAAGCATCAGATTTTTGATTTTGGCTCAGGTCATGATCTCACCTTTTGTGGGTTCAAGGCCTGCACTGGGCTCTGCGATGACAATGTGGAGCTTGCTTGGGATTCTCTCTCTCTCCCTCTGTCTCTGCCCCCTTTCCTGCTCACACATGTGCTCTCTCTCTCTCTCAAAATAAATAAACTTAAAAAATTACAAATACAAACTGTTTGGGGTGTCTGGGTGATTCAGTCAGTGAAACGTCGGACTTTGGCTCAGGTCATGATATCACATTTCCTGGGTTTGAGCCCCCGTCAGGCTCTGTGCTGACACCTTGGAGCCTGAAGCTTGCTTCCCATTCTGTGTCTCCCTCTCTCTCTGACCCTCCCCTGCTCATACACTGTCTCTCTCTCTTTCAAAAATAAACAAACATTGAAAAAATTTAAAGGAAAAAAAGAAATACAAACGGTTCTACAGCTTCCACTAGATTACTTATTAAGGACAAATTCCAAACTTAAGTGACTTCTCCAAAAATATTAGTAATAAAAAGTTTTAACCACAGAAGCTATAAAGTCTCTGTTTATCTCTATCTGTATAATTATATGGGTCCATATATATATGTGCTATAGATGTATGGTATTTTTCTACCTCTAGAGGGTATTACTGAAGTTAATTTTTAAAAAGCCTATTTAATGAGCTTAAACAAGAAAGCACTTATATAAATATAATATTCATAAAAACTCAAAAACATAATAAAAACTCAATCCAAATGAATTTCAGGTTCATATGATCTGGGAAAATATTTGGAATTAAAGCTAGTTTGAGTTTGCTGGGTTAATTAAAACAGGCATATCTTTAGAGTGATCGGCATTAAATATAATACCTTTATTCTATCTAAGCTTACTGTCAAACAAGTTCATGTAATCTCTTACAAAATTTGTAAGAAGAATAACTTGAGATGATTACTGCCTTTGCCTGATGTATTATGAAGTTTTTATGTATAGCCCAAACATAATTGTTAAGAACAAGTAAGTTAAACAAATGAGGTGAATTTTTTAATAGTTTCCTCAAATATTTGGTAACATGAAACTTTACAAAATTTTGCAGGGAGCCTGAGTGGCTCAGTTAAGTGTTTAATTTTGGCTCAGGTCACAATCTCATGGTTTGTGAGTTCAAGCCCTGAATCAGGCTCTGTGCTAACAGCTCAAAGTCTGGAGCCGTTTCAGATTCTGTGCCTCCCTTTCTCTGCCCCTCTCCTGCTCACACACTCTCTCTCTCTCTACAAAATAAATAAACATTAAAAAATTAAAAATAAATAAATAAAAAAGTTTTGCTTTGTTAAGTTAAATGATGTCAAGTTAAATTCATTGAATATCTAGATCATTTCTAAATAAGGTAAAATATTGGGCACTAATTACTCAACAGAGGTTTCCCTTTTTTTTGCCTCATTTTACAAAGAAATAAAAAATATTTGGGTATAGGGGTGCCTGGGTGGCTCAGGAAGTTAACCATCAGATTCTTGATTTTGGCTCAGGTCATAATCTCAAAGTTTGTGAGATCAATCCCTGCATTTGGCTCTGTGCAGAGTGTGGAGTCTGCATCGGACTCTTTCTCTTTCTCTTAAAATAAATAAATAAACAATAAAATAATATTTGGGTCTATTTGTAAATATGTTTTATAGCCTGCTGAGAAATTTTTTATGCGAAAGCACGTTTCTAGAAATTATAAAAAATAATTAATAAATCTGCTAATCTATAGAACATTACTGTAAAATACAGTTTATAATCTTATTTCTTTATTTTCACCAGAAATTAAAATTTTCTGAGGATTAAAATTTTAATGTATATAACTAAACTACTAGAGATAATAGGAGAAAAAAATGTTATGTGCATCAGGACTGGTTAAGATCAGAATGAATTTAATTAAGAAAAAAAGTTTTAATATCAAAAGCAAACTGGTACAAAATTATAATTCAGTTTTCTCTTGTTAAAAGGACAAATTTTTCTTGGACTATTGGTTTATTCTTGATAACAAATTGTAAGGTGGTGGGGGGCGCCTGGGTGGCTCAGTTGGTGACTCAGTCAATTTTCCATTTTGGCTCAGAGCATGACCTCACGGTTGTGAGATGGAGCCTTAGCTTGAGCCCCAAGTCAGGCTCTGTGCTGGACATGGAGCCTGCTTAACATTCTCTTTCCCTCTCCATCTGCTGCTCCTGTGTTCACTCTTTCATAAAATTAAAATAAAATAAATAAAATAAAGTAAAATAGACTAATAAAATAACTGTAATGGGTTTTTCTTTACCTTTAAAGTAACACATCCAGAAAACAAGTATTCTGTGTTTTGTCAAAATATTTTTTTGTGTTGTTTTTATCAGGTCTTTGATTACATACAAAGAGTTGAATCTTCTCTATTAAAAGAGCTACAGTTTTTTTTTTTTTAACAATTAACTTCTCTATTTGCCTGAAAAGTCTTTGTCACTATGTTTAAATGGAAAATTAAGTATTGTTTTATGGTGACCTATGTTCACATTTGACCAACTGCTCAAAAAACTTTTTGATATATTTAGAAACCACAAGTGTTGGTGAAGACGTGGAGAAAAAGGAACCACCTTACATTGTTGGTGAGAATGCAACCTGGTGCAGCAACTCTTAAAAGCAGTATGGAAGTTCCTCAAAAAGTTACCCTATGATCTAGTAATCACGCTCCTGGGTATTTACCCCAAAATACAAAAACACTAATTCAAAGAAATGCATGTGCAACTCTATAGCAGCGTTATTTAAATAGTCAAATTATGGAAGCAGCACAAGTGTCCATTGATTGATTAATGGATAAAGAATGTGATTATATATAAAGTGAAATAAGTCAGCCAGAGAAAGATAAATACTTTACAATTTCATTCATATATGGAATTTAAGAAACAAAACAAATGAGCAAAGAAAATTAAAGAGAGAGAGCTATAAACCAGGAAACAAACTCTTAACTATAGAGAATAAACTGATGGCTACCAGAGGAGAAGTGGATAGGGAGATGAGTGAAATAGGTGATGGGGACTAAGGAGTGTACTTGTGATGAGCACAAGGTGATGTACGGAAGTGTTCAATCACTTACCTGAAACTAATATAACACTGTGTGTTGACTATATGGAAATTAATATAAAAACTTAATAATTAAATAAATAAATAAATAATTTAAATGTAAAGTTTTTAGTATTTTTGACAAAATTCCCCCAAATCAAATTCTATATGAAGTCTTTTTGATTTAAAACTAACTTTGGGATTTCCCACAGGATCTCTGGATCATTTCAAAAGATTTATTTTCTCTCTTTATTAAATGGGCCATGTTAAACTAATCAGGATTATTTTATATGTTAAATTTCAAGGGAAACATTGTTAAATAAGAATCACTACTAAGCCTTCTTTATATTGTGTTTGTGTAGGTATATATTATACACGTTCCAGGAATTATATGAAATTCTTGGAATTCTGGGATGTCCTGGCATAATGCTATCAGTCAAAATTTGTTATTATCTTAAAATGTGGCATATCACAAAAATTACCAAATTTTCTTGTTAATTTCATTAAAATGACTGCTCATAAGATCTTTAATAATAGGTATTTTTTAAAGTCTTTCTTCATTTACAGGCAGTTGTTTTATTCAAATGTTTTTGCACAAGTGTTTCTGCAAAAGTACTTCATTTTCAAGGAGATTCATGGAAAGGATTTTTTTTTTACTTGTTCATATTTTTTGATAAGTTTAAGATTGCAAAACTGAACTGGGTGAGAACTTCCAGAAATGAAAAAAAAAAAAAAAACAAACAAACCTGGATTCAGGCAGAATGAGGATTAAAATCATGGGACTAATGAGGACTTTTGATCTGAAACATTGCTGGTTTTTTAATGTTCTGTTTTTCCAGATTTTAAGACATTTTTTCTCTTTTCTCTTAAGCTGTCAATAATTTGGTAAGGCATACCTTTGTGAACAAAGATGAGACATTTACCTTTTCTCCCTACTTGATCCCTCCAGAATCAGAGTGTTCTTTTCATGGCAATACAGTTAGTTATTTGCATAAGTTCAATGAGAGTCTGTTCCCTTTGTAACAGGATTGATTATATCACCAAGGTTTTACTAGAATGTCATATTTGAAATAGATATGCACAGACTCAGACTGACCAGACAGTTTTAAGGAACTAAGACTGATTTTCAGAAGCAATAAAACCTCTTAGAAAAATTAGCCTGGTACCTTGCTTACAAGATTCCAGCAAAGCAGTCTTAAAAAGAGCCTAAATGGTCTGTCGCTATCTTGTTGCACTTATGTAAATACTTAGGCCAAATCTAATGCAAATAAATAAGTTTCACCATGATTATCCTTAGAGAAGGGGGAAAATTGTAGAGAAAAAAAAATACGTGTGTACCTTTGTCTATATTAGATCCTAATTCTGTTAATTGTCTTTGAGATTTTGTTATATACCTGTAAACTGGACTGGCTCCTGAATTATTTTAGTTTTCTAACAAACAAATAAAACCTGACTATGAATCTCCAAACTAATGTGTACAATCTTCTCCCGCCTTCTGACTTGGAATCACTGCCCTTGAATCACCTTGAAAGATTCTCATTTGGTTGCCAAACCCATATGATAGCCAAACATCAGGGACATGGATCCTGAATACACATCTCACAGTTGAATAACTCTATACCTGACACCTGGTCCTGTGAAAATCCTAAAGTCCTCCAAATCAAAGTGAGGTAGATTGCTTCCCTCAACAAGACAGTTCAAGATGTCATACTTTAACTAAACATGGAATGCTTCCTTCTTCCCCTCCTTTCCTTAACTCTGGTATTGGTCTGGAAAGATAATTGCATCATTCATTATCTCCTTTGTCATTGCAAAGAGGGTAGAGAGTTAAATTCTGGGTTTTATGTGAGATTTGTTTAATGTTTATTAATTTTGAGAGAGAGAGAGAGAAAGAGAGAGAGAGAGAGAGAGAGAGAGAGAACAAGCAGGGCAAGGGCAGAGAGAGAGGGAGGGAGAAAATCTCAAGCAGGTTCCAAGTTGACAGCACAGAGAGCCCAAAGTAAGGCTCAATCCAATGAACCATTAAATCATGACCTGAGCCAAAATTAAAAGTCAGATGCTTAACTGACTGAGCAACCCCAAGTGCCCCAGATTCTGGATTTTAGAACAACTTTTTATTTCAGGCTAGTAGAAAACCTAACTGACCCTTGGCTTATATGGACAAATGCAGCAATCCTGCAAGTGAATCCATCAACAAGGCACTTAGTCGGAATGGTTTGTATCCTGACAGCATTTATCTTTGTGGTTTCTATTATTCTACTTGGGGCTATTAAAGCCTGGATAGAAACCTGGCACATAGCCAGACAATGTCTTTTAGATAATCTAACTGTGCCTCCAACTTTCTACAAAGACAACCCATTGGTTAAGTCCCCTGGATTTATACTGTTGAGTTAGAAAGTAATTACCAAGGGGACACCTGGGTGGCTCAGTCAGTGAAGCATCCGACTTAAGCTCAGGTCATGATCTTGCAGTTCCTGAGTTCAAGCCCCATATTGGGCTCTGTGCTGACAGCTCAGAGCCTGGAGCCTGCTTTAGAGTCTGTGTCTTCCTCCCTCTCTCTCCTTCCCTCACTCATGTTCAGTCTCTCCCTCAAAAATAAACATCAAAAAATTAAAAAAAAAAAAGAAAGAAAGAAAGAAAGAAAAGAAGAAAGAAAGAAAGAAAGAAAGAAAGAAAGAAAGAAAGAAAGAAAAAGAAAGAAAGAAAGAAAGAAAGAAAGAAAGAAAGAAAGAAAGAAAGAAAGAAAGAAAGAAAGAAAGAAAGGAATTACCAGAACCATCATGAATCAGGATTCATTTCCTTTGGCAGGGTCATACTTCCCTGGTTAGGAGTAAAGGTAAATGAGAATAGGATCAAAAATCTCTCCTTAACTCTTGAAATATTGCAGAATCTGCTGGTAAGATTATAACTGTCCAAGAAATATCCTTAGATTCTCTGGTCAAAGTTGGTCTTGATAACAGAAAACCCTTTGATTGTCTTTTATCTGAACATAGAAGTGTTTGTGCTATTGTTAACACTATCTGCTCTACCTGTACTAACATTTCTGGAGAAGTTGAAACTCCATTAAATAAAATCACCGAGTAAGTCACAGGGTTTAAAAAGGTGTCTCCTGGGGCACCTGGGTGGCTCAGATGATTAAGCATCGAGCTTTTGATTTCAGCTCAGGTCATAATCTCATAGGATTGAGTCTTACATTGGGCTCTGTGCTGACAGTGTGCAGCCTGTTTGGGATTCTCTCTCTCCTTCTTTCTGCCCCCTCCCTGGTTTGAACTCTCTCTCTCTCTCAAAATAAGTAAATAAACATTAAAAACCAAAACCAAAACCAAACCAAACAAAAAAGGTATCTCTTTCCATAGGGTCTTAGTTTGAGTTATTTGATTTTGGTTGGTTTGGGGAACATGGCTCTCAAATGCACTCCAAACATTGAAAATTATTCTGCTTATAGGAATCATAGTAACCTCTCTGGCATGTTGTATTCTCTCAAAAGCTTTAAATGCATGTTCATAGTTGCTATCCACCAAGCAAATGATCTCCCTAAGACTGGGACAGCAGGAGAAAAGAGAAGAGAGAAGAGAGAAGAGAGAAGAGAGAAGAGAGAAGAGAGAAGAGAGAAGAGAGAAGAGAGAAGAGGAGAGGAGAGGAGAGGAGAGGAGAGGAGAAAAAGAAAGAAAGAGAGAATGGCTACCTTAAAAACTGTTGAAACTGAAGTGGCTTATGAATATCACAGAGATTAAGCAAAACACATCATAGCCTGTGAATACCACACAATGGATTGACCAATGCTGAGAGTGGTGCTAATGCCTTAAATTTTGATCATACTTCTCATTTCAGCTTAGAGTCTGACCAAAATGGGAGAAATTGTTAAAAAGGAGACAGCCCACCCAAAATGGAGTCACTTGTACCAAACTCTACATCAGCAAACCAAGAATTAATGCATAACCTAATTGCAGTTTCAACACTCAGGAACATAATCTGAACCAGTAAATATGGAATTACCTGGTCAGCACTACTGAAATAATCTGTCAGATGGAGCTCTTCCATTTCCCTTTAAAAGGCAACCTTGCCTAAAAATGAATTATTTCCCAACAATTTCCTTTTTCCACTTCCTTTCCAACTTTAAAAATCTTTCTTTTCTACAGCTTGACAGAGCTCATTTCTATAGTTAGTTATGGTGTTGCCAGGTTTGTGAATTGCTAAATAAAGCCACTCTGATCTTTAATTTAACTTAGTTGACTTTTTATCATCTAACATATTTTAAATTACTTGAAATAGTTTAATACCTAATGGGAAAATCCTTCCACATAGCTCTTCTTTTCAAATGTATGGCTATCTCATTAACTGTATTTTCATTTTTAAAATTTTAATTTACATTTTAATTTATTTTGAGAGAGAGATGGGGAGGGAGTGAGCAGGGCAGGGCAGAGAGAGAGACAGTAAGAATCCCAAGCGGGCTCCACAATGTCAGCACAGATCCTGATGCAGGGCTCCATGAAATATCGTATGTCAGAGACCAGCTCCGGCCGGTGTCCAGGGGTCCCTGAAGGATAGATGGTGTCAGTGAGGGAGGGATGAGAGAGCCCTGAGAGTCTTTCTGGTCACCAGGCAGGCATCTCTGCCCTGACTGGGGCTCAACTTTATTTTATAAGTGTTTGGGGGACGGCACAGAAGTGGCATTTGCCTTAGACAATGATTTCTGATAACAAACTTCTTTGATATGTAAGAATTTCCCAGAACATAGATTTGTAGACTTCTGCATAACCATTATCAATAGTGAGATAGGTGATTTAGATGCTTATCCTATGGGGAAGAAGGTATCTTTAGCATATCAGACAATGTTTTTAGCATAAAAGGGTGAAGCTACTTCTCTGTGAGCAGGGGTCAAACAGGTCTTTCAGGAGACACCTCTGCTCCCATAATCACAAAAGAAGTTCCTCAATAGGTTCCTCCACAGGGAGTGATCAGCATATTCAAATCTAGAATAAGTTACTCCAAATACTTGATAACAAATGCCTTGGGGTGGGGGGCGGCCTGTACTCCAAGCAGAAACAATTGGGTGGGGGTGGATATCTGCCCTTAACTCTAAATTAGACTCTTTGTCTCAGGGCTAGACTCAAGCCCCCTTTATTATGTAAGTCTTGGATCTGCAAGGCCCTTAGGATGAGCCTTTTAACAATCATCCACAATGTTTTCATCTGAAATCTCTTTGATATGCCTTTCCTTATGAGCAATCTGTATGGGGAATATTGGTCTGATCTGGAATATTGTGAGGCCTGGTCAATACCCGCAGGCTCATTTCCAACATAAGCCAGTAGTAACAAAAGGAGATACCAGTTTTCATTTCTCATGGCAGGAGCTGTGTAAACACTACCATTTCCTTGCTGTGACTGTCATCCAGTGAGGGCAGTGGGGCTCCCAGCAATCATGACCTGAGCTAAAATCAAGAGTAGGATGTTTAACCCACTGAGCCACCCAGGCACCCTACTAATTGTATCTTACAGAGATAATTTAGACTATATTTGCTAAAAACAAAAACAAAAACAAAACAAACAAAAACACAAATTGAAGATGGTTAAATGTATAGCTGAATTTTAGAAGAACTAACATTTTCATAGCATGAATCTTCTCATTTTGGAATGCAGTGATTCACCATCATTTAGGTTTTCTGTTCTGTCTTGGCAAATACTGTAGTTTTGTTTTCATTTTAAATGACCAGTAACTGTGTTGGTCTTTCTTCCTACCCTTTAGCCTCCACCTCCCTCTGTGTTCTAGTCAGTGAATTTAAGCCAAAAATGATAAGCCAAAAATGACCATCATCAATGAAGTAGTGATAGATATGCAAAAATTATATTTTGGGGTCTATTTTTTATAACTTCACCATAAATTAATACAATGACTATTTCTTTTGAAAATACCCATGAAAATGGAGAATAACAGCCATTATAATATTCTAAATTATTCAATAATGCATAAAATGTGTATTTGCTAAAGAAATGGAATATGTCTGATACTTCTTCACAATTCACAATTCTAATATAATGTGTAAAAACGTGGCTGGACCACAGAAAAAATGGTAAGTATCCAGTCATCTCTTCTTTTCCTTGTTATTTCCATGCCATTTTCTTAACTCCTCCTCCAAATAGACCAGTTAAGTCAATAAATAGAGGATACCTCCTGGATTAATGCAAGACAGAACTCTAAAAGGCATATGTTCCTCCAGGTTTACCCAATTCTGTAACCAGGAGAGTAGTATGTATTTGCTTTTCTAAGTGTGAAATCTCACATTTTTTTTCTATTTCTGTAGCAAACAGAGAATATGAGTGTTGTGTTTATCAATGGACAGTCATGTGTCAAGTGTAGATAATTTTTAGATTTTTATTTTATTTTATTTTTTTAATTTTTAGATTTTTAAAAAGTTTTTGTAGGGGCGCCTGGGTGGCTCAATCGGTTAAGTGTCCGACTTTGGCTCAGGTCATGATCTCACAGTCTGTGGGATCCCCCACATCGGGCTCTGTGCTGACAGCTCAGAGCCTGGAGCCTGCCTCCAATTCTGGGTCTCCCTCTCTCTGCTCCTCCCCTGCTCACTCTCTGTCTCTCAAAATAAAGACATAAAATTTTAAAAAAAAAGTTTTTTAAAAGTTTATTCATTTATTTATTTTGAGAGAGAGAGAGAGAGCAAGTGAGCAGGGGAGGGGCTGAGAGAAAGGGAGAGAGAGAATCCCAAGTAGGCAGCAAGGAGCCTGCTGCCAGGCTCAAACTCATGAACCAAGAACCAGATGCTTAACCCACTGAGCCACCCAGGCACCACTCAAATTTTCTTTTCATTAGTCATATGTAGTTATCCTAATGACAGTCAGCTCTTTGGCTGCAAAGAAATAAGTCATTCAGAATAAACTGTCATCACTACCAGAATAACAAAATTCTTTCAGTGGTAACAATTCCAGATATTTCTGACTGTTCTTTTCAAAGTCCTCTCAATAATCCTTCAAATGTGTAGCATTCATGCTCTAATCTCTCTGATTAGATTACCTATCTCCACAGTTTGCGCTCCTGAATGCGAATGACTGACATTAAGCTTTTTGGTTATAATGTAAGTGCCAGACATTAAGCTTTTATTTGCTGACACATCCATTTCAAAGTAATCCATCTGAAACATATAGCAGGTGTATGACACAGTTACTTGCAAAACATGTAGATAAGACAGACTGGCCCCAACAATGAAGTTCCCCTTTTAGAAAGCCCTGGGTAACAACATAACTGACCACTCTACAGACCTAGCTTTCCCCCTCCTGCACCTTGATTCCCACTCCTATGCTTTAAATCTGCCAAGGAAGAGTGAACTTGTGAAATTCTTGGCACTTTGGTTTTAAGTGCCTTGACCCCAATAAAGGCAGAGAGCCCTGGGTCTGCACTTTCTATCTCTCTCTACTCATGACCTTAACATGTGGCCCTAGGACATGTCACATATTCTCCAGGACTTGTGAATCAAACAAGCAACTTTTTTTTCCCCAAAGTTCCCTGATAGTTGTTGCTGTGGTTCACTTTGCAATCGTAATAAGAACACCAACAGCAAGTCCAGCTGCAAAGTGGGCTCTAGTCAGGGAAATATCTAGTTTTGAGGGCTCATGGGACCAGGTAAGTACCCAAGAACAGTCCTAACCAAAAGCATCTCCGTCAACAGGGTGCTACCAACACAGAGCAATTCCCCCAAACTACCTGTGTCTATGTCTATCTATTTCCATATCATCTATACCCGTAGCTAGTTACTGCATACAGGAACACATACACACAAATATCCAACCATGCAAGAAAGCTTGAGCAGAAATTATCCTTTTCAATCTTTTCATTGTATGAGTGAGAGAACTTGAGGAAACTGAGGTTCTTGAAATTGATTTTGTTTAGGACTGCATCTCTCATCTCCTGATACCTCCAGTGCAGTATTCTTTTTGACCTTTTCAAACATTCTTCATTGTACCCAGAGCATTTCCAGAAAACAGGCAAAAGTTTATACACTTCCTTTATACTCCCTTGATCTTTAGCATGACATTAAGCAGTATCTCTTCAATCTTTATTAACTGTATTACATGGAGCATTTCAAATAACTATATCTCCTATAGTTAAAACAAACAAAAACATCCGTTTCTTTTAAATATTCAAAAAACATCATCAAATTACAGCAAATGTTATCAACTTAAATCAAAACAAACACATATTAGGGGGGGATTATTCTCTGATTTTCTACCAGTTAACTATTGGGTCACTTTTGGAAACGTTTTGGATGGACACAATTTTAGAAATGTATGCAAGTAATCAATTCATTGAAATGTTTCTCTTAATTTTACAACATCTCCAGAAACTACAAATCCAAAAAAAGGAAAATAGGAAATAACTGAAATCGATAAAAAGGCTTATAGACATGCAAAGTTATTAGTAAAATACAAGGGTTTTAATTAAAGATGTTTGCTTTTTATAAAGGCTCGCTCTTATCCTGATTGATCGAGCCTGCTGGCTCAGCTCTTTCTTTTCCCCATTAGCTCCCACTTGCTTTTCCCTGGCCTAATAGGATATTTACCATATCAGAACTACCATTTTAAACAACATTTATTCCACAAAGATTGTAAAAACAATTACACTTTAGACAAATTGTATGCGTATGCATGTGCATGAGTATAATTAGTATATTAGTTTCATAATTTGTCTTTTGATTTTATAAGCTAGAGGAAACTTTTGGAAATATCATGGGGATAAATACAATTAGTTTTTGGCTGTTATAATTTCTTGTTGAAATTTTGAGGAACAATAATACATAATTGTTTTCTTAGATTTTAATATTCACTTCTATAAATTTCAGGCATAATTTGGAATAAAAAGGACACATACACACATATACACATATTTCTAAAGTTTGCTCTAAAAGTAAGTATAATCCGTAAGCCAGGCCAAGTTACTTTTTTTTTCCTTTTATGAAACTAAAAGTTTTAGTATATGGCAACTACTAAAAGTAATTTTCTTTGTGCACAACATAGCAGATTACTAAGGATAATGCTAAGTAACTTTTAAATTTTTCTAGCATGTTCTATAATGTCTGTATAGAGACATTAAATAACAGAATGTTATTTGAAACATGTTTTTACTTTGCCAATATAGTAAAATCCTTCATTCACAGTTATCTACAACAGAACAAATACACAGCTTGTGTTAATTTCAATGACTTTTTTTTTTTTTTTGAGAGAATGAGAGAAGGAGAGAGAGTGAATGAGGGAGGGGTAGAGGAAGAGGAAGAGAGAATCCCAAGCAGGCTCCACACTGTCATCTGTGCTGTCAGTGTACAGTGGGATTCAGGCTGGATGTCACAAATGGTGAGATCATGACCTGAGCCCAGAGCAAGAGTCAGAGACTTAACCAACTGAGCCACCCAAGTGACCCAATGGCATTCTATTTTTAATTGAAATAAAGGATTATGAGATAATCTAGCTAGGAAGACTACTGTAGAAGTAAGGGGTGAATTGCGCCAGAAGTTTTCATTTGGTTAAAATAATGCCTTAGGGTTAATTGATTTAATGGACATCTCCAGGGACAGAAGTATTATCTGTTCACTGGAGTAGTTGAAACATACATTCCTCATTAATTTTTGTGGTGTGATATTTTGGTTTAGGAGACAGACAATTTTTTTTACCCTATTGCCACATGCATTTACATTTTTCAATTGGTTTCCAAGCAAGAAATGTTACTTGCAGAGGAACTGAGAAGACTACGGGCTATTTGCTAGGCTGCTTCTCTAGCAAATTTTAGTTAAATAATCAGCAGCTAAAGATATAACTACTTTAATACAAAACGTGTGCAAAGGTTAGGAGAATTAAGTTGTAATATTTTGATATATGTTTTTCTCCCTCCTTCCTCATAACATAGCTCCTAACTCAGATGGCTCCAGGTCTAGAAGGGCAAAAGGAATGTGTAAAATGAAACAACACCCTGCCTGATAATAGGAAGCTGGAGACAGCTGGACTGATACTGTGCTTAAAGATAAAAAAGGACATGCAGTATCTATTTTAAATGAGATAAGTGTGCTTCATATATCTTGCAGGGACAGAGATAACTTTGTTCCTTTAATCATTATTATTTATTCCTTGCAGCTTAGTCTCTCTCACACACACACTTCTAGAGCTCAGACCTTAGGACACAGTTCTTATGAATAGAGAGAGTTGTCATTCTTACCAGTAAGCTTGCTAAATAATACTTCTATAAGCTTCAGTCTTCACATACCAGATAAGTTTGTCTCCCCTGACATGACTACATTAATCCACTGAATCAATTTACTTAAGCTGTTCTGTGGAGCAATACGGCCACGATTTAACTGAGCTTCAAAGTACTTTCAAGTTTGACTCTCTGCTCCACACGTAATGCAGCGCTCAGGGTCCCATCATAAGTTGTATTTTGACCTTTTGCAATGTTAAAAAGAAACAACAGGCCCAAAATGGAATCACTTTTGCTAACCCCTACAAACACGTAATACCTAACCTAATTGTAGTTTCAGCTTCTCCCAGGAGTGGAATTTTAAACCAGTAGGTCTGAAATTTCCTGGTCAGCACTAGCGAGGAACTCAGCCGGATACAGACCCCAGGTCTTCCTCTAAGGGAAGGAAAACTTGTCTGAAATAATCAACTCTTTTAACTTCCTTCTCCTACCCTCCTTCAACCTATAAAATCCTGCCATTTGTATGGCTCCTCAGAGCTCCCTTCTGTTTGCTAGAAGGGATGCTCCCTTCTGTTTGCTAGAAGTCATGAATCATTGAATAAAGCCAATTAGATCTTTAGAGTGCCTCCTTTTTTTTTTTTTTTTAAACAGCACCTATGTCAGAGATACTCCTGTTATGTTTATAGGGTCAGGCTACTTTCCATTAACATGACAAAGGATTTCAGGAGAAGGAATTCAAGTTACTTTAGCAAGTTAGATTCAAGAGTAAAGCCATTAAGAATGGAACACTTGGCTGGAGTCTACAAGCAAAATTTACTTACTTTAATATTATAAAAATTCTTTATGTTACCTAAGGATTTGTTTTTAAGGAATTTTTTTAGAAAAATATTTTTGTATTTAAAAAATTATTAAGTAAAATAGCTGCTGGCTCTGGAGTTGAGTCTGAACATTATTATATAATAAGGGGGGAAATGACACACTTAAATTATTCAACAGCTAATCAAAACTCACCATGGCTCTCAATCCAGGACACAAAATTAGTTGCAAAATGTTACTTAATTTGACTTAAAATGTACCCAATTCTGTTACAATTTCTAGAAGTATGCATAGTGAACTACTGTCTATAGTAAGCTGTCAATTCATTCACAGTCTTCATTTTACTTGAACTATTATAAACAAAAGCTCCTTCCTCATTTCTTTTTAAAACTTCTGCCTCCTGAGGCCTCTCCTCAAGCTTACCATTGTTGTACACAGCATTTTTGTTTTGCCATTTCTTTATTTGGAGATGTTTTTATTCTGATCACCACTCTGCTTCATTTCACCTTCAGAAGGCATTCATCATCAGGGACTTTGTTCTCTCAGAGCCTGAATGTTTTGTCTTTACCAAGACTTCTTGCCACTTAATGACACTGAGCAAAATTCCTGGCACCTGTGCTGTTTTAGGAAGACACACCTGTGGGAAGGTGTCAGCTTTGATACGGTGTGGTGAGCGAAATGGAGTCTTCAGTTTACTTAGCTGACTTGTGGAGTTTTTAAACACTTTTATCTTCCTTCCCTAATGTATAAAAAGTTTCAAAAATAATTACCCACAGAAGACAGGGAAATATTTGACAATCCATGAGGGTGAATATCTCCAGAGAAGCCCTCCCTGAAGTGAATTTATTTCAGTCATAGGAAAAGAAATAATACCTAATAATATAAGACTATATTTTTAGATCTAAAATTTGTATGGTCAGGCAACAAAAACAGAATATTGTCAAAAACTTGAATAGCCCAGATTTTCAGATTTTTAAAAAGTTCAGTCAAGAATCAGAGAAGAGTGTTTCTCAAATGGGTCTAAGGTTAAGTAATATATTTTAACTAAGAGGAAGGCTCTCAGAAATCTAAAGGAAGCCTGAAAATTTTTATATTTTTAAAAAGTTTTGATCACGTATATTACATCTCTAAAGAATCTCTCACAAAGTCTAATTCTCAAAAAAAAGATCATATTTCTAAAATTCAGTTCTTAAAATAAGTATGTCTTTGAGTAGTTCCAAAATATATTTTGCCTCAGGATGGTGTGCTCTTTAAATATGGATAAGTAATTTACCTTTCAAGTAGCTCAAACAAGAAGAGAGAACACAAACAATGTCAAGGGCAAAAAGCCTCCACTTCACTCTCAGTGCTTTTGCTTTTTCATTCCTCAGCCATGGGTATCAGTAGTTTTCACTGGATATCAGTAGTTTTCACAGGGTAGAACTGGCCTACAGAAATTTCACTTCTACATCCATTAATTCAGAATTAAGATAAAGTGTTCTAACAGTATATCCTTTAACTTATTAAAACATTAGCTATTACTTATTAGGTCCTTAGCATATGCCAAAAGATAGTTTAGCATTTCATCTACACTATTCTTTTGAATTTGATTCCAAAAACAACAACTCTTCTGAGGTAAGTGCAATTATCTCCATTTTACTAAAATGGTAACTGGAGATTTAGAAAGATTAAGTCACTTTCCCATGACAAAAATGGGAAGAACTGGGTTTTGTATCATCTGTCTGATTTCAAATCCAATGTCCTTGTCCACTCAGCTGTGCTACACAATGTGGTATATAGGAAGCTGTTTTATCTTTAAATTGAGGATACTCAGGTTGTGAAATCCCAGATATTAGCTGCATAAATTTAACGACTCCCTGATCATTTCCTCAGCATACACTTCTCCAGTTATAAAATGAGGTAAATGTTAACTGTCCTGTTTAACTCACAGGAATATGGTGAAAGTAAATTTTAAAAGGGGAATCTTTTGGGGCTCTTGGGTGTCTCAGAAGTTAAGTGCCCACCTCTTGGTTTCAGCTCAGGTGATCTCACAGTTTAGTGAGTGCAAGCCCCACATCTGGCTCTGTGCTGTCAGTGCAGACAGAGGCTGCTTGGGATTCTGTCTCTTTCTCCCTCTCTCTCTACCCCTCTCCTGCTCATGCTGTCTCTGTCTCTCTTAAAATAATTAATAAACTTAAAGAAGATACAATGGAAATCTTTTATAAACTACAAAGATCCATGAAAATAAATGCTTTAAAATTTGGATTTGCACATATCAGATACATGTATATATTTACTGAATTTAACTTTGATAGGCTCTGTGGAGTAGGTATACTGACCATTAAGCCAATTTTAGGTCATTATAGTAAGCATAATTCCTATGATAAAAAATTAGGTGAATTTAATTATTTCATGCTGATGATTTGATACATGAGCTATGGCTTGCTGATTTTCTTAGTCAAGACCGTCTCGACTAAGCAAAGTTTTAATGGGGTCTTAGCCAAGACCATTCCCACTTGGCGGCAAGTAAAAAACTCATTTAAACATATGAGAAGAACACTGTTTTTCTTCAGGCACCAGAGGGTAGAAATGTAGCTGGATCTCATGAAGGCCTGAGAACCAGTATGTAAAAAAAAATTTTTTTTGTCTCTGATTCTTGTTTGCTTCTGCATGACTGACTTAGTTGACAGGTTCAAAATGGAAACTTAGACTAGATTTAATATCTCCTCACGTTCAAATTTCTAAGGTAGTGTAACCAGAATTTCTGGATCTTAAGTCCAAATTCTCTGGGGCAAGAATCGCATTGGCCCAACTTTGGTCAATATTTACTCTTATTACAAGATATCTCATTCTTAACCTTCGGTACTCTTAAAATTTTATGCTATATAGTTATTCTTTGTTTAGATAGGGATAGAGTGAGATTCTCCTGTGTACTGTAGGTGTCATCCCTGGCCTCTACCTAATAGATGCCAATAGATGCTCCCCTTAATCTGACTCAGTGTTGTAACAACCAAAAATATTCAAGTATTATCAAATGTCCCCTGGGGGCAACATCACCTCTGGTTGAGAAACACTGTCATATGACTAAGGGTTAGAGCATCACACGAAACAAACATGGCCACAGTGACTCACCCCTCTAGAAGTGGGTAGTTCTCAGAGAAAGACAGGCATCTACTTGGCCATTATCCCAGGTTGTCTACTATAAGAATAACAGGTGTTGATGAAAATTATATTTTTTACTAAACTTTGTAAATTTTTGTAACATAACTAAATCCTTAAAATTAATTAAAAGTTTCAGAATTTTGAAAACTGTATGAATTAAAAACATATTTAACTTTCAAAGTTGGAGAATACCCATCCATATTGTTTTCTCATTCTATCATAATAGAGTGATTTCCAAGATTTTCACTCATGCATCCCTATCAATTATAGAATGATCATTCAGCATTAAAATAATAATAATGATCATGATAATGATTATAATAATAATGAGAAGAAGGAGGAGGAAGAGGAGGAGAAGAAGAAGAAAGAGAAGAAGGGGAAGAAAGTAATTTACATTTTTCTATTCTACAAAATGCATATAAAATGCAACAAAGATGACTTAAGAGTTTGATTTGATTTCATTCATTAATAGTATTATTAAAAGTACTATAAGGGACTTCTAGTCCACAAAAGATGGCATAAACCTGTTTCTCCCTGCCCTTTCTTCCTAAGAGTAGCTATATTGTGGAAATAATGAAAAAGGCAATAATTCATGGAGAATTTTGAAAGGTGTTGAGACAAAGGCAAACTATTTTGGAACTCTGAACTGGAGGAGGTATCTTATGTCTGTCTACCCAACAGAAGAAAGGAATCCAAACTAGCATTTCTTAAATGTAAGCTAGCAACAGAAAACATCTCAAGTAGGCTCCTATATTCCCCAGATTTAAAATGTGGACCTCAAGAATGCTAGGTGAGCTGGGTGGCCCTGAGAGGCCTTTTCTCCAGAAGACCTGGGGTAATTGGGTGGAGTCACCAGAGGGGCCCAGACACAGCAAGTAGCCAGGCTGGAAAGTTTCCTTGATCCTTTGTAAAATAGGTAAGTTGCTGAGTGAGTAGAAATTCATTTTTAAATTTGACAACTAAGAAGGCTTTTGCCATGAGAGGACCTATGGACATTTGAACTCTTTAACAATTTCCACGGTTACCTGCCACTTCATCACAGAGTATTACAACCATTCTCTTATACTTTAGAAACCTCGACTTTGTGCACATGGCCAGATTGATGTTATTTCAGCATTGTGCACGACTTGGTCTCAACTACTTTGCTATTAGAACATTGTCTACAAATAAGCGTAGTAAATTTATTTCACGCTTTAATCTGTATAATCTGGCTTAAAATTCTTGCCAAAATATAACTTTCATAAAACACTATTTGTGTCAAATAAGTTAATTTAAGTCTGCACTGAGATACTATGTTTTATCTAACTTTTTGACAAAGACCCAGAAGTGTGATAATAGACTGCCTTGCCCAGGGACTAGGGAAACAGGAGTTGACATACATTGCTCCTGGCACTGAAAACTTTTACAAACTCTGTGGAAAACAAGATTTCCATGTTGGTGATCTCTATCAAATTGTATAAATATGTGTCCTTGACCTTGCAATGACCACTAGGCATTAATACTACAAGTAAATTCATTCACATATGCATGGACTAAGAAAATCAAAGTACATTATAGCATGTAAAGCATGGTAACATTTGAGTGAAAAAAGGAACATGTACATATTTCCTACTGTATGCATAAATTATCTCTGGAAGAATACACAAAGGTGGCTATTAACATTTGTTGCCTAGGAGTATCTGAAGGACAAAAATGGGAAGAAATTTTTATTTTATGTTCTTTTGTATTTTATGAATGTTGAACATTAAAATGTCCATGAATTAAAAAAAAGAAAAAAATCATTTACCAGTGAGAAAATATTTTTCTTCTATCTTTTTCCTTTGTTGGCTCACAATAATGTAATTATTTTTGCATTTCCTTATTGAAGGAGAATCTAACAAATATGAACTGAGACAAATTAGAAATATCTAAACTTTCATCCAATAATATAATAAATTTCCACAATATTTAATATTTGTATATTCATATTTTCAGTAACATTTTCTGTGTCTTCTATGCTAATAAAAGGAACTCATTTCAAATTGCCACCACACTATTTTCCATATATTATTCCAGCTGTTGTTATTGTAGCAGGAAAGAAGAAAAATCTTTACCATTCATATAGAGCATTTTGTTTTTCCTTCTTAAAGAAACCATTTATCCTTAAGATTAGTGAAAGTTCAGTCCTGATGTAAGTATGGTTTTAAGAATGCTGAAGAACAATATACTTGTCTTTGTATTCAGTATACTTTGTTTTTAAATGTCTTAGCAGTGATGATAGCTTATACTTACCTTAATGGCTAATACAAGAAATGATACACATAAAGGGCAAGATATAGTCAGTCTATATCCATAATTTATATAGTTAATATCTCTGTGCCTAGAACAAAGTAAGTACATAGTGCTCTTTTTTTTCCCTTTCATTTTTTTCTTTTCCTAATGAACGAACGGTGTTATAATTACTGAGATTTCAGTTAACCTGAAATGGAGTTACCATTTGGTACACATTTAAGATTTCCTGCTTTCTCTATCTACAGACTCTTAAGTCATAGTTAATATCAGCACATCAGTTTTGTTAATAGCATTAACTTGGAAACCACAAAGAAATATAAGAAGCAATTACATATTATGTTTCATTTGCAAGCAATGAAATTAGGGAGTTTACTTGAATAGAAGCAAATCTACCACAAAAAAGCAAAAGCTCATTTTCATGTTTCTGAGGACGAGAAGTGTGAAAAGCATGAATTATTAAAATCCCTTGACCATTTTAAGCCTATTCTTTCTCATTGTTGAACACTTACAGGTCTGGCAATGATTTTCTGTGGGTCCCCAGCATCGGCCAGTACAGGACTTATGACAACGTCCACCTGTAGAATAGGAAAGAGCACATGCACATTATCATCTGTCACTCTTTGACTAGCAATAACTCTTCAAAGTAAATAGTCTTGCTCCTTTCTGAGGATTTTTATATTACCCAATAGCTGAAACATAGCCCATAAAATGCCCACTTTACATAGCAAAACCTGAATGTCAAATACATGTGAAGCTGAAATACAATCTCCCGATATTCAAACTCTTCTCATTATTTTATAAGAAAAGGAAATGAGTTGAATTTGTGAATTTTTCCAGATAGGAGTAAATATTTGCATGAAGTAACTTTTACTTTGACTATTGAACATTTTTATTCTATTGATTCTATGTGATTTTGTTCTACTTGATAGAATTTTAGAAGTTCATGGCTAATTGATATCAAGGATTAAATCAATAGTTAAAAAGAAGTTGAGTCTATGAAAAAAATCTATTTTTACTAATACATGGCAAACTATCAGAATAAAAGGGTTATATACATCATATATTTATTTATTTTTAATTTTTTAATATTTATTTTTGTGAGAGAAGAGTGCGCACATGCACAAGTTGGGGAGGGGCAGTGAGAGAGAGGGCAACACAGAATCCGAAGCAGGCTCCAGCATTTGAGCTGTCAGCAGGGAGATCACACGGGGCTCAAAATCACAGACTACGAGATCCTGACATGAGCCAAAGTCAGACGCTTAACCGAATGAGCCTCCCAGGAGCCCCTACACACATAATTTAGATTCTCATTTGAGGGAGGATGTCATCAAGAGTATGTGACAACAGGTTGACCTTTGAGCTAGACCTGGACAATGGGAGACTCCTTGCTCCTTCCCCTGTCCTTGTAATGCACATACTGCCTACTATTCCCCTAGAGCAGCCTGAAAGGATATAACTTTGAAAGAGTAAGGTGAGGGGCACCTGGGTGGCTCAGTTGGTTAAGCATCCACAGCTCAGGTCATGATCTCACAGTTCGTGGGTTTGAGCCCCACGTCGGGCTCTGTGCTGACAGGTAGCTCAGAGCCTGAAGCCTGTTTCAGATTCTGTGTCTCCCTCTCTCTCTGACCCTCCCCTGCTCACACTGTCTCTCTTTAAAAAAAAAAAAAAAGAAAGAGTAAGGTGATATTACTGCCATTTGGATTGGATATGTTACTGAACCCATTTAAAACCTTCGTATAAACTTAAGAGTCCGGTAGGCAGGTATGGATATCTACTTGTTTTGTGTCAGTCCAAAACCAAGACCAGCCTTGTATGTAAGTTACCTTGCCTATTAAACTTGTCACCTATCAATCTGGAGTAGTGTCCCTCTGGATTCAGTCTTCCTTGCCCTCCGTGCATAGAGGCCAATGCGCCCATGCATGGGGCCATCCAAAGATGTTTGCAAACCAACATCTTTATATAAAAGTTTCAAGCATTTAAAAAAGATACATTTTTTAAGAAGTTTAATTTCAATTATTTGATATCCTTTTTTAAACATTTTATTGGTATTACCTTCATTTTCAAATATGAGCCTTTATCTTCTATAGCTTGCTCTTAAGACTCTGCTACTCTGGGTATTTGCCTCAGCAAATACAATTGTCCTACAGAGAAATTCTCCTAAGGACTCAACCATAGAGTATTAGCTAGAAGAAATCACATACAATGATTTTCTTTAAAGTTTGCTTCTTAATTTCATAGATTTGCCCTAGTATTTATGGGTACAAGGGTATATAGAACTGATTTTTTCTAGAATAAAAAGTATACATAAAAATATATTAAAGACTAAATCTTTTCTATAACATAGTCCTTGTTAAACCTTCTCTGTTAATTTTCTAACATTAGTTGTGAATGAGTATATGCCTATATGTGATGTTTGCTTTAACATCATAAATTATACAGTAAAACCTTGGATTGTGAGTAACTTGTTCTGCAAGTGTTCTGCAAGGCAAACATTTCTAATAAATTTTAACTTGAAAAATGAGCAAAGTCTTACAGTACAAGGGGTATGTAATGCCGAATGTCACATGATCACAACCGAGCCAATAGTTTTTGAAAATCACTTTGATATACAAGTGCTTTGGATTACAATCATGTGTCTGAAAGGAATCATGCTCACAACCAAGTTTTTATTATACCTTAAAAGTTATGAAATAGGGTTATATCAAATCTTTCCCTTTTTTCTTGACCCACAGGTCTTAACTCTTCAACTTGAAAGACCTTATAACTTGGGCAGCTTTTTTTTTTTTCTTTTCTCTTTCTCTCTCCCTAGGAGACTGCCTGAATCAATTTGTTATGTTAAATGCTTTCAGTTAAGGAGTAGATTCAGCAGATATACTTTCTCAAGTTGAACCTCAGGCTATCCAAATGGTCTACCCTTCTACAAGTGAACACTACAATTTCCAGGTTAATATAACACTTAGGCTCAATTCCATTCACCTTCTTAAAAGTATGAGGATCTTTGCCACAACAGAGTTTATCTAAAGCAATTCTGTTTGTGAACCACTGTTGCTGACATCACCAGCATATAATATCCTGTCACTCTGCCATCTGTTTATTTAGATCCAAACACATTATAACTACATAATGCAAGCTCATTCTCACTGACAGGAAAAGGACTCCATCTGGCCTGAACAATATAACTTTAATCAGTGATAATGATAATTATTATTAAAAACCTACTGGAGCTCTTTTGTACAATGCTAATAAATCTAATTTGATTTATACCAGCGGAAATTAGAAAGGGCTGTGAGACAAAATGGGAAGCAGTGAAAACTTTGAGTACAAACTTTTTATGAGATAGTAACTAATGTTAATATATTTCTTTAGCTGTGTTAAAATCTTTTAAACCGACCCATTAGGTGGTCTGTTAATTAAGGATATCTGAAGCAGGGGATGATGTACTATTTAATCTATGACTTCCTTAATTGTGTTAGCAGCCAATGAAATATTTAGTTATATTCACTGTGACCAGAGCACTATCAATACCTGGGGGGGGGGGGGGTGAGGGGGACGACTAAGTAACAATGAACATTTTAAAACACTCAATGTTCCTCTTTTATTGGATTATATATTTTCTACCTTCTTATTCTTGCAGTTTTGATTTACCACCCAAAACTTATGCCTAAATCCAATACAAAAGAGACTATTACTTGCAATTAGGTTTATGGTTCTTGACAAAGTATCATGGCAAGGCCCACCTAGTTGGAAACAAATGATGTAGTGCCCCCTCCCCCCAACAAACACACACAAAGTTTAAATAATTTAACCTTGACTGTCATACTGTTAGGAAATTTTGTTTGGCTGTTTCCATTTTTCATTCATATTTAAATAGAAATATCTATTACTGCTGTAAAAGGAAGGTAACAACTGCCTCCTTACTGGGATTTTACTTAGTTATATATTCTCTTCACTCCTTTTGGAAACCAAGAGAAAGAGGGTCACTTGGCACACACATTCCAGAATTCCATTCCTACACATGTGTTGGAGGACCATGACCTATGAGTGCTTCCACAAATGGTTGCTCATTCTGGCTGGCCCTTTATTTGACTGTCTTTGACCCTTTGGAGTCTGCCCACACATTCAGTTCAACTTTGTGCAGTATATGGCCATTGGGCAAACACTATTTTCACTAAGTTGTTGCAAATAAGTAAGTATCAAAATATGTGGCCAAAATTGGACTGGAGGTATTCCCGAATTAATGTATTTGCCATACTCTCATGCCTGCATCCTTAGTTTGATTCTTGTAGACAACTGGGTAGTGTAGTTTTATGGACTAATGTGTTTAATATGCTTTAAAATATGTTTTTAGATCTTTCTTTCCAATATTTCTGCCCAACACAAGTGTCAAAAAATGAGAAGGTAGATAGAAGTTTTCTTAGTAATTACCTATCTAGGACAGGAAAACAAAACAAAACAAACAAAACAACACAAACACTACAAACTGTTTTCTCTTCCTCCTTCCATCTATTTATCCAAAGTATTTTTTCAGTTCCTTCTATACCTGTGTGCTAGGAACTATGTTAAGTATTGAAACGGATAGGGTTACTTCTCTAATAGAGTTTAGAATTAATTCACTGTTATTTTATTTTATTTTTTTAAATATTTTTTATTTATTTCTAGGAGAGAGAGAGAGACAGCGTGAGCAGGGGAAGGTCAGAGAGAGAGAGAGACACAGACTCTGAAATAGGCTCCAGGCTCTGAGCTGGCTGTCAGCACAGAGCCCGACGCGGGGCTCGAACCCACGAACCGCGAGATCATGACCTAAGCGAAAGTCGGACGCTTAGCCGACTAAGCCACCCAGGCGCCCCTATCTTTTTTTTTTTTTTTTTTAATATTTCTTTTTTTATTTCTAGGAGAGAGAGAGAGCGAGAGAGAGAGCAGGGGAGGGTCAGAGAGAGAGGGAGATACAGACTCTGAAATAGATCAGTATTATTTTAAAGGGAAAGGGTCTTGATTACTCTGTGTCTAAAATTCACTTTCTATGGGGTTTAAGGAAAGAAGCCAAGAAATCTAAATTTTTAACAGTCTTCTAGCTCAGGAAAGAAGAGTTGGATGGAGCCAGGTTGAGCTGGTCCAATGTAATGCCTGGCGGCTTGAAAGTCCACTCTATTCCTTATAGGGTAATTTATCTATATGACATCTAAAATGAGATCAGCTGAGAACACTTCAGTGGAAAGGATAAGTATGGCCCACGAAGGACCCCTTGCTTGTCATTTACAGAAAGAAAAATACTTTTAACTATGGCCCAACATCTTACTGAGAAATTTCTGTCTTCTATTCTCAGATTCTATTCTCAGGTATACAGTGTCTCAGGAGGCCTGATTTCAAGAGGGGGAAAAAAAAAGACCATATATTCACTATTTTAGTGTGTATTAATTTTATAAATAACTTCTCTATGTTTTTTAAATGAGGACAGCAGAAAGACGAAATCCATACTAGCCTATGTAAATGAAAGAAATGCTTTGGGGCACGGAGACTTGGCCAGTGCCGTCCAAATCTATCTTATTTCCATGTCTCAGTCTGCTACATGATTCTTTTCCATTGTTTACTGCAATAATTCTTTTTAAAGTATGTGAGGAAATATGCCACTTAAAAATAAGAATCTGACATTTCCATTCAACTTAGTGATAGCATAGTTATTTAAATTAATATTCCTACCTCCTGTCATTCTGACTCAAAGAAGTGAAATATAAAACAAGACAAAATTTTAGACAGATATTTCTGTCACTTTAGCAACCATTTTAATCTTTTAAAGTAAGTGCTGATTACTGCACATCAGCATTATTTTAATTTACAATCACCACTGCTTTGACAATGCATTATTCATTGCAGAAGTTAGCAAATATGACTAAGTTCATCTTTTATGCTTGTCCAGAAGAAGTTATTAACAATGTAGCTTTTGCATTTTTTTTTTTTTGGAGGAACTAGAGTCCCTGAGCCACTTCCATGTTTTTAAGTGTCATAAATTCATGTTAGAAGTTTTGCTTGTTTATGGGACAACCTGACAGCAGAGCGGGATCTAATATGTACTCTGCACTGCTTTCTGAAAGTAATATGCTAGGACAGTTGAGGAGTTACAGAACATGAAGTCACTGGCAACCATAAAAGGTTATACCCTCAAACTGCCTCTAGCTAAAGGCAATGCAGTTACATCCCTAGATTCTTCTTTCAGTCCATTTAAAAAACTGGCAGTTTTGACCTCTTAAAATCTCTTTTACCGGGGAAAGAGTGAGAGAATATTATCTTTTTCATGACCCTATAATTCAGAAAGGGGAAGGGGAATATTTATTGCAAGTCTACACTAAACTAGTCCCTATTCTCGAATGGATGATAAAAAGATGAACAAATCAGTGTCCTGCCCTCAAGGAGCTTTCAAGGACCAGGAAATAAGTAGAAAAATAGGCATATAATAATGACAATCATACTATTTTCTAAAATATAAGTATGCATAAAATGGAGAGGATGGATTTGAATAAGACTCCACAGAGGGCAGGCATTTGAATTGGGGTTGAATTTCTAGTTTGTGAGTTGATAAGAGGAAGAAAGTTCCAGGCTGAATAATTAACCTAAGCAATAACATAGAGTCACAGGTGTGCACAGCTCTTTGGGGTCATAATGAATAGTTTATAGTCCTTTGAGCTGTTTGTATTGGGACAGCATCTGCAGTGTAA
Source organism: Hyaena hyaena (assembly GCF_003009895.1). NCBI lineage: Eukaryota > Metazoa > Chordata > Mammalia > Carnivora > Hyaenidae > Hyaena > Hyaena hyaena. The sequence continues at coordinate 1,189,220 of NW_024081065.1, read as the reverse complement.
GCTTATAAAGTGTCCTGAAAGTCTTCTGAATAGGTTAGAGTTTACTCTCTGAAAGTGTCATGGAGGTGGTCAAAGTTTTTAAACACTGAAATTATGTTGTTATTTTCTGCAGAGTAGAAGAGAATTTCAGGTTACGGTTCCCAAAGTTAGTGTTGAGATTTGAGAACTTGTGCAAGGTGCTGATTTTACAGTCTAGGATGATGGAGATATAGGAATCTGTATTTTAAGAAAGCAATCCCAGGGGTTCTGATGATGAAGGTTCCAGATGACTAAGTGTGGGTAAGAAATAATGGTTTGGCATATAGTTCCAAACATCATAACCATATTTTGAGACAATACATTAAGTGTTAGATCTGACCAGATGCTTGGTAACCAAACTTATAGGATTAAACGGTGTAAAAATCTAGCTGTCTCTCACTTCCCAGTGTTCACTCCTTGATTTGTAGATATATTTCCATCAAGTTGCATTTTTTCCCCAACAGTCTTAACAATCATATAACATTTTTTTCAAATTTAAATTATTTTAAACCACCCATATGATAGTAAAGCCTCAATAGGATTCCAGCAAATGAGATGTTAGAATCATTATTTAATGATATTACTGAGGTTTTTTTTTTTTTTTTTTTTAATCAGATGTTAATACTGGGCTTGTTCTTGTCTGACAACTCATATTGTCATGTGTGTTTATTTGGTCCTACTGTTACATTATGTAAGTGATTTTATAGTTTTCTTCCAATTTCAATCCAATCTTCCTATCTTGCCCATGATTTGCAAGTTAATTATTGAATGAAAGCTTTAAGATCTATACATTTGTTATTCAAAACAAAGATGGGCAAGTATTTTCACTAAGTAGGAAGACAAAGTTAAATTAAAAATATATATGGGTGGAATTTTTCATCTAGCAATAAATTAAGTCAGGAGTTAGCATTTTAAATTACTTTAAGTAATGACTGCATTGGAAAAGTAGGTAATGTCAACATCATTAAACTTGTTTTGTTTTGTTTTTCCTACAAGCATCATCATGTTATGCAGTCAAACAATCTACAGTCCAAGGATTTAGACAAGCCCACATACTCATATGATCAAGATTAATTTTGACCAGAAGTGTAAAATACATCAAGTTCAGTATGAGGCACTTCTCTCCACCCTGTCCTCAGGGATTCAACTCCCCACTGCTGATCTGTAACTGCCAGTGCACACAATATCTCTTCTCAGTACCACCTCAGATAGGATTACAGACACATGGTAATGGACTGACCAGTTATCTGGCACACAGAATTGTGCAAAGGTTTGAAGTACTGAGCCTGTTTCGCAAATCTTCATTTTTCCTGAAGCCTTCACTAAACATAAATCAATCTACAGGAGAAATCACAATGGCACACATCTCATGTGCAGATGGAAGCTGGAAGGGTGGGGTGGGAAACCTCCAAGAGTGTCTGTTTAAAAACCTCTTCAATCGTGCATGAAGGCAACTGGCTACTCTAGTAGCATGTTGACTTTAGGTGTGCTTCTACGTATTAAGTGGAATGGCTAGCTTTACACAAATTTCAGACAAAAGGAAATTTGATGAGACTCTATTAAGAACTTAAGATTGTTGGTCATCATTCACATTTATAGTCTTAGGTGATCATAAGTTACTGACAGAAGTAATGGAATACACATGCCAAAATAAAATACACATTAAGGGACTAAAGAGATTATATTTCCCATTGAATGGAAAGATCTGATGCAATATCTATATTACTATACTGTAAATTTTATATTCCTAGCATGCCTTCATAACTCTTTAGGCTACTATAACCAATAGAAAAAACTTAAAAGAGAATAACAGTAAAGGGTCCAAATGTTTCCCAAATGTATCAACAATACAAAATGACTCAAATTATAAGGAAAAGTTCAATTTTTCCTGAAAATCTTTCATACTGTTTCATATTGATATTTAAATATTTTATATATCATATTCATATTCCATATTTCTTCCAAATCAAGTAATTAGAAGACATTAATTATCACTGTTTATAGCTGTTAGCACAGAGAAGAACACAGGAATTCTACCTACTGTGGAACAGAATTAGTTCTAATCAATGTCAAACACATTTCTTTTTTTAAATTTTTTCTTTACAGTTTATTTATTTTTTGACAGAGAGAGAGAGACAGAGCATGAACAGGGGAAGGGCAGAGAGAGAGGGAGACACAGAATCTGAAACAGGCTCTAGGCTCTGAGCTGTCAGCACAGAGCCCGATGCGGGGCTCCAACCCACGAACCATGAGATCATGGCCTTAGCCAAAGTTGGAAGTCCAACCAACCGAGCCACTCAGAGACCCCTCAAATACATTTCTAAGCATATAACTAAGGGGTCTGAACAAACTGGAAAACTTTACCTGCAGAATTAAAGAATAAATTAAAATGTGTTTTCTGTTTGCGTGCAATCAACAGTAATAATGACAGATATGTTTATTCTAAATTTTTATATATGTCAGTTCGGTTAATCCTCATATAACACTAATAGGTTGACACCTTCCAAAATTTATATCTCTAGTACCGAACACGTGCTTATGCTTCCAATTGCTTATAAAACAATTTCCACCTGTATAATTAGCAGATATTCAAAAATTTACATGTCTAAAATTTAATCCTTGAAATTCCCAACCCAGCAAAAAATTATCCTTTAAAGTCTTCTTCAATCAGCCAGTCATAACAATATTTTTTCATATCAATCAATCCTTTCAGAATTTCATGTTGAAAGAGTTGGGTTCATCCTCAGCTCAAATTCAAAATCATTAGCATATCCAGTTAACAGTCACTTCAAAATACATCTAAGTCCAATTATTTACCATCACCCTTACCACTAAGTCACAATTGTCTCCTGCTTGGATTAATGCAAATAATCTCCTAACTTGTGCCCTAGCTTCTACCCTGGCCTCTATGTAATATCTTCTCAATATATTAACCAGAGCAATCTTCTTAGTCAGACCAGATCAAATTTTAATAACTTTCCATATCAAAGTAAAAAAAGACAAAGTGCTTCCAATGGTCTGGAAGGCCGAATGATATTTGACCTTCTCCATGCATTTATAATCTTACCTCCTACTATATTTTTCCTGGATCACTCTTCTGAGCACTCTCATCTGCTGTTCCCAGGACATACAAGGACCCCTCCCTCTTCTTAGGGCCCTCCCATTCCCTCTTCCTGAGCCTCTCTCTCTCTGATAGCCTATAGTCATATGGTTCATCTGCTTACTTGCTTTTCTTAGATGCCACCTCCCAATGAGGTCTTCTTTGACCCACACTGATTTGCTATATTTTATTTCTTTTTTTAATGTTTATTTATTTTAAGAGACAGAGACAGAGCACAAGTAGGGAAGGGGCAGAGAGAGAAGGAGACAGGCTTTCAGCAGGCTTCAGGCTCTGAGCTGTCAGCACAGAGTCTCACGCAGGTCTTGAACTCACAAACCGTGAGATCATGACCTGAGCCGAAGTCAGACGCTCAACTGACTGAGCCACCCAGGTACCCCTAGATTTTATTACTAATACATGTTCAAATTAGAAATGTTATAAAGTGCAGGAGAGTATAAAGGAAGAAAATAAAAATCATTTATAAACTTTGCATTTTGGTGTTTTTCATTTTCCTGAAGTATAGGAATACCTTTTTCTGAATAGTATATAATGATCTGTCTAGTTTTGTGACCTGCTGTTTCACATATTTTATCCTAAACATTTTCTGGTTATATTATATAAATACAATTTTTTTTTTGGCCAATTTGCCTCCTATTAGATAGCTATACCATAATTCAATTAACCCTTTGCTTTATGGAATATTTTGCTGTTACATGAAGAAAACCAAGGCATATTTTTAAATGAAAATACACATTAAGAAAATATCACTAATTTCATATCATATTTTAAAGAAGATTTGTAGCTCATGGAAAGTTGATTTGGCTATGAGAGAGAACGTGACCATGTTGTTCCTTATGTCCTTCTGGAAAACATTGATGGGATCTGGAACACTTGTGTAGGTTTGTAGACAACCAACACATGTATCAGAACATTTGATAAAGGAATTGGCTAGCCTAGATTGATGTGCTGGCACTAGCATTTTACCAAAGGCCTCTGTATATATCTATTATATTTGAATTCTTAATCATAGAGTTAGATAAAACAATTGAAATGTGGTCACTATAGTTGCAAATGACACAAATCAGGCAGGGGTAGCAATACATACATAGGATTGCTCATAGATAGGATAACCATTCAGATTTAAAACACATTTGGTGGGGCACCTGGGTGGCTCAGTCGATTGAGCAACCAAATTCGATTCTGGTCATGATTTCAGAATTGGTTAGTTCAAGCCCCATGAGAGTAAGCCCTATTTTGGGCTCTGCACTGAAAGCATGAAGCCTGCTGCAGATTCTCTGTCTCTTTCTCTCTGCCCCTCTCCCACTCGTACTCTCTCTCTCAAAAATAAACAAACATTGGGGCGCCTGGGTGGCTCAGTTGGTTAAATGTCCGACTTCGAGTCAGGTCATGATCTCGTGGTTGGTGAGTTTGAGCCCCATGTTGGGCTCTGTGCTGACAGCTCAGAGCCTGGAGCCTACTTCGGATTCTGTGTCGTCTCTCTCTCTGCCCTATCCTGCTCATGCTCTGTCTCTCTAAATAAACATTAAAAAAATGAACATTAAAAACATTTTAAAAATTAAAAAAAAACACTTGGTAAATGACATGATGAACCAAAATTTAACAGAATCAATGTAAAATTTTGCATTTGTGGTTCTAAATCAGTATTTCACGTGAATATCAACAGATATGCACATATACAGCTTCTGTTTGGCATGAGCCAGGTTAGAATTTCAGTTCTCACTCTGTTTTTAGAACTGTTTCATTTCTCAGGTAGATAAGATAACTTCACTTTTTTTTTTTAATTTTTAAGTGTTTGTCTTATACATGGAGGTTCACACTATGCTATCTAATCAAATTGACACATCATTACCAATATCATAAATCTCATCACATTATTTACCATTTATTGAGCAGTTTCTACATTCTAACTAGTAGACAGAGTGCTTTACACTTGTACCTCATTTAATTTGCACAACACGGCATAGTGTAAGTACTATTATTTGTCTCATTTTATAGTTAAGAAAACAGAAGTGTTCTTTAAGTGGAACCAGAAACTTGTCTCTTTATAGCATGCCAATCCTTAGTTTACATAGTGTATTTGTTTGTCAAGAATCTTTGTTCTCGTACATTTTTAAAAATTTAATTCACATTTACTTTGATTCTATTACTTGCTTATTAAGGTTCATCAGTAAATGGGGCTAAAATAAATGCCAGGTAAATATAAACACATTTTAGTAATTAGCATTTATAACTGTGATAGCAATTTATAGCCTGTGGTTTAGGGAAGATAAAATACTTGAAAGTATTGTATACATAACCAATTTACAATACTGTCATTCACTGCTTCAAGTGTTCACATAAGTGCTGGTAAAATTCAGAAAACATGAACTTTGAAATCATCTTTTGTCTTCATTCAGTCTCAATTATTTATAATTGGTAGGACCTTGAGTAAGAAACTTTACCTAAGAGCTGAGTTTCTTTATTAATAAAATATAGATGAGGATACTTCCCCTATCTGTTAGGGCTGATTAAGAGAAATAACATATGTAAAACACCTGGCATGTAATATACATCAATCGATGTTAGTTCCTTTCTCCCACCCTCAAAATATTGTATTTAAAAATGTTAAAGAACAACAAAGAGAGACAAAGAAATGTAGACAGTCAGTAGAGGTGATATGGCAGACAAATCAAGTAATCTGGAGACAGAAGTGTTTATGCAGACAGAGTTGAAATGATCAGTAAGGCATCATAGTCAAGTAATAGGAAAGGAGGAGGGTGTAATGTCTTAAAAACTTTGACAGGCTTGGCAGACAGAGACAAGAGGGTTTCAGAGGTCTCTGCATGCTTTGGCAAAGCTTGAGAAGCTGCGGTCTCCGCAGGAATGCTACTAATAATCCAAGTACAGTGAAAGCTCATTCTGCTACTGGGATATCACATTATGGTACCTTTCAGCTTAGTATACATGGAAGGAGGAAAAGACGGCATATAATATTTCAAGGTATGTGACAGAAGAGAGAAACCCATGGTGGGGCAGTATTTGAATTGCTGGAGAGGGTTAGATGTCACTGATGCTGGGATCCCTGCCCATTCCATGACCCTTGTCTGTGAGACTGCTAGTCAGAGGTGCTAAGGGATTCCTGAGGAACTGTAACCACCATGTTTTCAGTGTGTGAGTGGTGTCACATTTAAGAGGCATGGGTCAGCAGCTGAAATTCAACGAAAAAGAACTTTACTCGTCACAGAGGACATTAAACGGGATCCAAAGCACTGCCCGCGGCAATAGTTCTAAATCTTTTCTCAATTCTCACTTTTATCACACTACTTTCAGCCTCTGAAGTCTCCCATTCACCGTAGGCTACCCCCTGCCCAAGTAAGCTCACTAGCTCTCCTGCCTTTCCTCCATCACCACACATTCACAATCTCCTCTCTTCCATTCTATCACTTTTATGTCATTGAGTTGACTTAAACAACTCATGTTGTCTAAATACTTTTATTTCATCCAGCTCTCTGGTTGAAAAAATTCTGCCCATTTTAGCATTCTAAGTGTGAATTCCAACAATCTAGAAAGACTGTGTGTGTGTGTGTACGTGTGTGTGTGTGTGTGTGTGTGTGTGTGTGTGTGTGAATTTGATGGACAGTTTGGTCCAGAGGGTTAAAGAGATCAGGCTGGCAGACATGGAAAAGAAGTATGGAAGATATGAGCAGGTATGGAAGAAGGCCACAAATATTCCCACAGTTGTCGTCAGTTGTCGTTCTTTAATCCAGTCAGAGTAGTTGTTACTTGGAAAGCAATGTACTGGTTCTATTTCACTCTGAGCATAAGGAAATTTCCAGTATCTGTGTGTGGCATGGTTTCACATGTCTGTTTTCATATGGTTTCCACTTGTCAGCTCCAAGAACAGATCTATCTCCTCTACAAATTAATAGGTAAGGGTATTATCATAGGAAAATTGAAATGGATGAAATTATTACAAACTCCTTAAGGGAACAAACCATTTCTTTTCCACAGTTCCTAAAAGTACTAAAAACAGAGTAGACTTCCCAGATCCATAGCCCTGTGTGTCATTTCAAAGAGGTCTATGTCTTGACACTATAGTGCTAACCCAACTTCTTCCACCTTGAGTCAGTTTTGAAAGGTCTTATAATGTCTGTGGTTTGAGACTTTATAATTATGGCTGGGGCCATTAATCTTGTAGTCTCTTTTTCTTATTATATCTGAGATTAAGACTGAGTTTCTGTTACAGATTGCTAGCCTGTAGCAGTCAGCTGGGGAGATGAGACATCACTGAGACAGATAACAAAGAAAAATGGGTAACAAATTGGGGAAGATTAGGCAGCTCATGGCACTCACTGTATTAAACAACCTCTTCTGTGGTAGCAGCCAGAAGTCTCATTTTATGTCCCTACCATTATTCCATTCACCAATGGGGCTTAGCTGTACGTGTGTGTGTGTGTGTGTGTGTGTGTGTGTGTGTGTGTGTGTATGTATCTCCCCCAAGTCCTCACACTTAAAATGAAAACAACTACATTAGCAAACAGGCATACTTCTAAAATGCCACCACAAGCCTAAGGAATGAAATGTGATTTTAAAATTGATGAAGGTTATAAGAAAGTGACCCAAAAGGCATTAGAGTAAGTAATAAGCCTAAAATGTCTTGATGTAAAATGTTATCATTAATTTGCCTTTGAAGTTCACACACAAAAGCTAAAATTCAAGAATAATGGATTTATAACATATTTTAAAAAGAAGAGAGATTCCATCAGCCAGTTATTTCAATGGCATTTCTTGTTGATGTACTACTAGACTGATCTGGAAATTGAGTTATTTAAAGAAAAAGAGATAAACAATTTGCAAACCACTACATATATATCTACTGTATTCCATCACAAAAATGATTTAGCCCTAAATATTAGCCTCACTACCTATCAATCTGCCCCATATATATATTGCTAGTCCTGTAACCATCTGAAATATAAACCCTCCAGGTAAAATCAAAGTCCTTATGAGCTAGCGTATTAAAGAGTTAGTCATAGCTTAGACATAATGCATTTTTATTATGTACTGGTAATTGTTTTAGGTGACTTATTTCCCATGAAAACCTCAGGAGGAAAATGCTACTACAGATGAGGAAGCTGAGGATAGAGAAATTTAATAACTTGTCCAAAGTCACACAGAACAGTGCAGGCCTGAAACAGTCCAGAGATCGAAGCCCAGAATCCATGTTCTTCACCAATATAATCAGGTATCCAGTTTATGTTAACAGATCTAAGAATAGAACAGTCATGTGGGACAGAGGAGGACCCAGCACACAAAATGAATTAAAACACTCATAGGAAGATAAACTTTATGTCAGAACAAAGCCTTGTTTCTTACAGAATTAGTATAAATACTGATAACTTCAGTGGATTTTAGGAGGTAAAGAAAACATTAGACAAGAATGTTAAATGATATCATTAACACAGACAGTCATTCAAAGTCTCCTAGGGAATGACATACATGGAGTTTAAAAAAACAGGACTCAAGGTCACTTGCCATAATCTTTAATGTATGTGGGCAATGAGTAGTACTTAGCAAATGACCTAAATGGGCAGGTTGGAGGGTATTATAGGTAGATGTCAAGAACATTAAAAAAAAAAAAAAAAAAAAAAAAAGGTGTCCTTACCCACACCACTCCCCATTCCCACAAAATTATAGATGTATTTGCTTGTAAACAACGATGGGAAGCTAAGAGAATGCCGATCACAATTCCCAGTGTTAGGCTTTAATACAGAATAAGAAGTGTCTTCATATGAGGAGCGGATCTTAATTATAAACACTAAAACTGATAACAACTAATATTTATTGAGCACTTACGATGTGCTAGGCTGTTTTTAATATTTTCATGTATTATCCCAATTCACTGTCATGTAAGAAAAATGAAGGATAAAGGGACTAAATTAGACAGAAGAAACTTTTGAAGTCAAGATTCAAACCTATGTAGACTCCATATCCTGAACTCAACTGCTAGGCTACCTTTTGAAGCAAAGAAACAGAAGGGTACCTGTGCAAAGAGGATAACGATGCTTTGCCCTGCAGGGGGGGTCAGATAAAAAGTTTTGGTAGGGACGAAAACAGAGAGGAGAGGAAGAACAATGATATCTATGTTTTCTCTCTCGCTGATTGCTCATTTACATATTTTAAAGTAATACATATTTATACTTACTGTAAATTAATTCACTAATCCTGAAATAATGTTTTGCCCCCCCCCCCCATAAAATGTTTGAGTTTACTGTATGGATTAATAGAAATGATTTACTATTTCATAAGAATGTTACAAAATTGCATGACATTAATTTATCTTTTTCTACAGAATCAAACCAAGCAGAGCTCTGTCAATTCCACACTTCTAAGGATCCCTTAGATATTTGTTTTTATTGCTAGAAATGCACAGCAAATCCTTGTGATAAAATATTTGATACTTAAAATTATTCAGCTTAATGAAATTTAGAAACGAAGAAGTGATGGTTATCCAACATTCTATCATTTTCAAAAACTTTTGGTTTTATCATTGACTTCTTTTTGAGTAAAGCAAGTTGCTTTATTCTGAAAAATTCACTTTGGCATATGGTAATTAGGAATAGTTAACTATTAACAAAGTAACTAGTAACTTTAGCAAACAGGTAACTAGTTTAATGATGTATTATACTTCTTGAGTACAGAGTTTTAAATGATCCTATAGAAAATAATTTTGAAAAAAAAGCTACCAGATCAAAATTTTTGTTTAATAAAATATAAGGAGTGAGGAGAATTAGTGTGTGGGACATCTAATTTTGAGATGACTTTAACTTTGTGCATTTTTAAATTGTTTTAAAATATTTATTTCTATTATTCTTAAAGAAGAACTTTAAAAGAAATGTCACTGCATAATTTCCTTTCCATTTTTTTTCCTTCTTTGCATAGAAAGAGCACCTAGAATTGCCAAAAGAAACACCTCCAAATAGAACATAATTTGTTCTTGACAGGCAGCAAAGACTTAAGTAAAGGTTGCATATGGCTACTTGCAATAATCTAGACTCCAAAGATTGAAAAGTGGATTAACAGCTTTACCTCCTTATTCATCTTTCCCCAGCTACCTGTAGGGATACCAATTCCCCTGATCTGATTCTCCTGTACAACCATCTTTGCTCCAAACTTTGAAATAAAAGTACTTAGCAAGAGGATACCAGTAAGAGAGGGAGAGCATATGTAAAACTTATTTGCAAATGTAATGGAACGGGACTCTGGAATAGATGATTTTCAATTCCTTGTAAACATCTTCCTTTCACTTCCTAGCTTTCTCTAAGTGATGAGAAATCAGAGAAGAAAAAGGAAAATAGTAAGTTCTAAATTTTACTTAATTGTGCAACTGAGTTCCACAAAACCACTTCCATTAGTAAGTAGGGATAAATACGTGAATGGTAATCAAACGTATGAATGAACATTACAGAAGAAGTCACAGACACATCGTAATCGCTCTTAACCCATTTTAAAGTAAACAAACAGACAAATAGAAGAGGGTGACATTGAATGGATTCAGCACCATTTTCATTCAATTTTACATAGCTGCTTTAAACACAAAATATAAAATCAGAGTTTTATGTTTACAAAATCAGCTATGGAATGATTTCACTCATATGTAGAATTTAAGAAACAAAACAGATGAATAAAGGGAAAAAAGAGAGAGGCAAACCAAGAAACAGACTATTAACTATAGAGAACAAACTGGTGGATACCAGATGGGATGTGGGTGGGGGGATGCACTAGATGGATGGTGGGGATTAAAGAGTACTTGTGATAAGCACCAGGTAATATATGGAAATGTTAAATTATTATATTATACACCTGAAACTAATATAGCACTGTATGTTAACTAACTGGAATTAAAATTAAAAGCAAAATCAACTATGGAATGTTTTGCAAATCTCTTTCACATTAATCAGATACTTGTTATTTGAGTCAATGAGTCTCTTCCTTTGTGAAAATTTAAGTCAGTTTTATCAACCTAGCATTTCAACACCTACAGCTAATTCTGTCAGGCTCAGAATTCTTTGCACAGCCCCATACAGCAGGATGACTTAAAACGTTGAGGACACCTGGGTGGCTCAGTCACTTGAGACTCCGACTCTTGATTTTGGCTCAGGTCATAATCCCAAGGTCATAGAACTGAGCCCCACATCAAACACCTTGTTGGGTTCTGTGCTAAGCATACAGTCTGCTTAAGATTCTGTTTCTCTCTCTCTTTCTCTACATCTGACCCTCTCTACAGCTTGTGCTCACTCTCTGTCTTTCTGTCTCTCTCTCTCAACATAACTCAAAATTTACCATCTTAACCATTTATTTAAAGTTTATTTGTTTATTTTGAGGGGGCGGGGGTGCAGAGAGAGAGAGAAAGAGAGGGAATCCCAAGCAGGCTCCTATGCACTCTCAGCACAGAGCCAGACATGGGGCTCAATCCCATTAGCTATGAGGTCATGACCTGAGCTGAAATCAAGAGTCAGACACTCAACCAACGGAGCCACCCAGGCTCATGTTAACCATTTTTAGTTGTGCAGTTCAGTAGTAGTTAACATATTTGCATTGTTTTGCAACAATCAACATCATCTATTCCAATAACTCCTTTCATCTTCTAAAACTAAAAAAATTACTTATTAACAAAATCTCCCTGTTCTCCCCTCCCTCTAACCCCTGCAAACCACCACTATGTTTTCTGTCTTTATAATTTTGACTATTCTAAGCATTGCATTAAGTGGAATCATATAGTGTTTGTCTTTTTTATGACTGAATTATTTATTTAGTGTAAATCCTCAAGGTTCATACATCTTGTAGCATGTGTCAGAATTTTTCTTCCTTTTTAAGGCAGAATAATATTCCACTACATGTATACATCACATTTTGCTTATCCATTCATCCATCCATGAACATTTTGAAATCATTTGTTTTGATTAGATTACATGGACTAGATTTCTTCAATTGCCATCTAATTTAAACAGAGTGTGCAGCTCTTATAACTTCTTTTTTTTCCAATAAGAAAGATGCCTTGCCATTACAAGAATCTCCAATTCTCAAAACTCACCAGTTCAAAAAAAAATGTTAGGAGTTACACTTTCAAAGAAAATCTGATAATTTTAATTCCTTGGCCTTTCTCCATTCTGTCTGAACAGTGTGAAAACTTTCTTCATAATATCAGCAATATTTACCTAGGTAATCCTTGTACCGGATTCAAGTGGAGAGTTTTGAAGATAGGTAGATTCCCATTTCTGAACCAGACTTACTTAGGAAGAATTTCTGGGAGTAGATTCTGATGTATGTCCAACTTTGGAAACTCTTAATATACTTATTTCTGAACATAAAGAACTTTTCCCTTTTCTAATGCTACACAATATCTCTGCTGTCATTTTACATATAATAATTTTTCTTCCAACAAGCTATGGTCATAAAGATTTATTTGAAGGTGGAAAACTGACCTCCTTAAGAGTTAGAACAGTTATGTTTGTGGGGTAGAGAGAGGTTGATCTTTGACAGAGAAACTCAGTTTACTCTGAGAGGGACCATTTCATTAAGGCTTTTAGTCAAATAAAGGCAACATCTATCCAACCTTCTTGAGGAAATCTTTAGGGTAAGAAGTTAACATGAATGCAGAAGCTAAGGGTACTATATAATAATGTAAATGACAAATGTTAGCAGAATATGATCCTGAAGAGTCAGATATTTTCCTTCTATATCTTCTGAGTTAAACTGTCCTGTTCTTAACTAGGTTGTTCCTTACTGAGTTGTGTGTATATACATGTGTTTTATTCAGCATTTACCTGTGGAACACAAGGGGCCAAAATCAGTTCTTACCATGCATGGTGTATAAGCTTAATTTTCTCTTTGCATTGTTATAGACAGAAATGATAAGCACTGGACTGGGCTGAGCCCAGCATTTCCCTCTACAGGATTGTTGACCCTCACACATGGCAGCAGTGTATACAACAAACTGTCAGATTTTTTAGAAATTTCAGACCTTGTTGTTGAATATAGCTAATACTAAATATTAAATTACATATACCCACAATTAAATTTTACTGAAACTAAAGTAATAAATATGTACTTAAAATTCATTATTTTCTGATTAGCTTACAAGGTTTTTCTATTATTTACATAATTGGGTTTCTTTACATCTATTGAAACTATATGGTGGAAACACTACATAATGCTATGCTAACTGGGCATTTACTCCAAACTCCACATTGACTGCTTAAAAAGGAGAACGTTAAGAATGTTTACACCATGGAAATTAGAAACTCTTTAAATTGAGGTGTTACCCTTCTAGTTTTTGAAAAGTTGTTATTAAACATTTATTAGCACACCACTGACATAATTTTAGACTGAAGAAGCACTTCTTTGGGAAATGTCCTATTTAAACTTTTCTAAGGACACACTACGTATATTCTTTCTTTGAAGTGAGGATTTCCTTATGTGTAGACTGATTTTTCCACTAGTTTAAAAACAGAGAATGAAATAAACCTCTGCCTTGAGAAGGGAAAGAAGCCTAGGGGAAAATAAATGAGTCAATCTGTAAGGTTTGGAAATAGTCTGAAGGTCTCAGTAATAAGGAATATCCTCACTTCCTAAGCAGGAACACAAAAGTCAAGTCCAGGCTTCCCTGCAACTCCCCACCAAATAACCATTATACTTATTAACATAATCATGCTAATAACTAGTCTCATTTATGCTTTTAGGAAAACGGGGATGCAGTGGGTCTTAAGAGCAGCTGAGGAAGAGTCTAGCACAGTTGTGTGGTTTTTGGAATCACTGGTAGCAGAAGCTGGAGTTCACAGTAAGAGGATAAGGCCAGAGTAGAGAGGCTATGGACTTTAGGTGGTTTATATGTAAAAGGAAAGTAGAAATTAATTTATAATCACAAAGTGTTGAGACAATGTATAGCTATATAGGTGTGTGGATGTGTGTGTACATGTATACACTTATATAAAATGTTTACTTGATGTATTTATTGTGTAGGACAAACATATTTATATATAATTTATATATATTTATATATAATGTTTATACATAATACATACATAAACATTTTATATAGATTTATATATACTATATATAAGGCAAATGCAATGTGTGACAAAATAAATATATATCAAGTAAATATTTTATTTATATAAGTTTATATATATATACATTATATATGTATATGGCAAATGCAATGTGTGACAAAATATGAGAACTGAGATAAGCTAAGAAAGGTATATTATGGGAGAAATCTGTCTGTTGGGGTTGGGGTACTGACTTCTTTAATTATATACATAATATCCAGAAAAAATGTTGATTTTAGAGGAAGCTATTGCATATGATGAAAATAAAGATCTGTAATGACAATTTATTCAAAAAGTAAAACAAGGCACTTTTATCCTAAGAAGCTAAGGAACAAAACAAAATAAAACATAAAAAACAAACAAGCAAGCAAAAACCCAGCTAGCAGTATTCTGTGCTTGCATCTTATAATGAATTTTCTCAAATAAAAGTTTATCCTGGACTGAGTTTCAGTCAACCTGGAAATCCTCTTCCTAAAATTTAGCAATAAAGTTACATTTATAATATGTATAAATATACATACTTATAAATAAATATACAAATGACCCTCTAATATGGGTCATTGACAAGTCCTAACTGTTTCATTAACAGTATTAATAAAAAAACAGAGCTGCCCTTATATTTTAAATACATTTCTAAATTCTGTTATCTTGATTGCTAATATTTTGTTTACAATAATTGCATTTAAATTCATAAAATATCTTTAGAGCTTTTGTTTTTTGTTTTATTAAATTCATGAAGAATTTATTTTGTAAATTATTTCAAAAACCAATCTTTTGAGTTTTTATGAGTTCGTTTATCTTTTCTGGTTTTCATATTTTTCTATTTCCATCATTAAAACTTTTATTTCTTAAAATCTTTTAAAACAGTGTGCATGACTTGATTTAATATAATGCATTTATGTAAAAGTGGATTTATGCATATATAATACACAGAAATTGAAGCTATGCTGAAATGCACTGTGGGTAATTTTTCTTGTTACTTTTTTTACTCTATCACAAGATTTCAGACCTAGAAGATTTTATATAAACATTTTAATATTGACGGAGCAACAGAAGTTGATAAAATAAGAAAATCGGTTTTAATTCTACTCTATTTTTGAGATTTAATCATTTTCTAGTTTAAGAAAGTTTACATACATGGGACACAACACACAATATTAGGAGTGGGCAGTTATTAGGATGGGGGAGACTCATTAAAAGGAAAACATATAGTTTTAAGTTTTACTAATTTTTTTAAGTTTTACTAATGGTTTTAAAGCAGATATATCATCTGGCTTAAACAAATCAAATTGTTTGTAAATATAATGCTTTTATGAATTTGCCAATTCTCCTGCATTTGCACCTCTGTCATTGGTGATGCAGGTATCTGACATTTTCCAAAAATTCACAATAGGCTGCTTCAGTTTTATGAAGACCTAACATTAGTACTTGTTTATTTTCCGAAAGAAATGGAAGAGGATTTTCACTTCCACAAAAAAGGCATTGCTGCACTAACACTGGTCTTTTGGAAAAGCAAAGCAACATAATATAAAATTTTGGACAGTTGGAGACATTCTTTTCTTTAGGCCATTTTTGTTTGAAAAGTTGCATAGGAACTTTCTACTTTTGCACAGTGGGGGACACCTGTATTTGGTTTTGGAAAGCAATTTGAGAATGAGTGGTACATCAGGTGTAAGCTAAAGAAAAGATGTAGGATCTGGGGCATCTGAGGTTGGTTTCTTTCAGTGCTTCAGTGAGCTCAGGCTACAAAATACTGTTTTCTGCTTAGTTAGATACATGGGAAACAAAAACAAAATAAAATGTTGACTAATTAACATACCATAAAATATAACTCATATGTTATAAAATTTCTGTCCACATATGGTTAATTCAAATGGAAAAACAAATCATAATTGGAAGTTACTTTCTTCCTTTATCATAGGAAATCACTCATTTTGACACACAGGAACTTATTTATTCACCCTAATAGTCCTATGAAGTTGATAATATTAGCTCCTGGCCAAAAACCCATGTGGGATCTTTCAAGCCTGACCACAGGACACTAAAAAGGCTTTACCCTGGCAGGTCTCACACAGAAAGCTGCCCTATCCACACCAGACTTGGTGTACAGCCAATGCATTGTGTCTGAATTCAGGGCAAACTCAGGGTTTCCTAACAAGCCATGCTTAGAAGCATAACTACATTCCTAGATCGGTTGCCTCCATTTATCAAATGCCTTTGACAGAGGCTCTCCTCAGGAGCCTTTGCTGGAAAGTCCTTACAGGGGTGGGAGGGAATATTTAAGATGCTTTTTCTTTACTCTGACTCACTACTTAGAATTTTTCCACTCAGGTTTTTTTCTGCTCCCTCAAACCTACCTTTTGGATTCTAGATCCATAAAACTTTAAGAGCCTTTGTTTAGGGAGTCTCTGCAGTGAGACAATTCCTCTTGTCTGTGCTGACCAGTCTAATCCACCTGACCCTCTCCTGGAGCTGTTCCATGGGGAAAAATGGACAGTGGAGGAGCTAGTACTTTCTCTAGTTTAGCCACTTGCTTATGCTATTGCAATAGGTGATTGGAAGGTTGACTGTTTCCTTTGTCTTAATCAACCTACCGGCTCAGTTCAGCTCTTGAAACTCTTCTGTTATAGACGCAAAACTGGAGGTCGTGAGAGCACGAGTGATTTGTCCAAAGACAAACAGTTAATAAGAGGCAGTGCAATGTTTCCAACAAGTCCTTTTGGGACCATTCTCTTAACTACACAATCTTCTTCGAGACAAATATTATTGTCTATTTTTCCATACTCATGTTCTGATATACTCTCATTTGCTTAATTTTTTTTAATGTTTTTTTTTTTTTTTTTATTTCTAGGAGAGAGAGAGAGACAGCATGAGCAGGGGAGGGTCAGAGAGAGAGGGAGTCACAGACCGAAACAGGCTCCAGGCTCTGAGCTGGCAGTCAGCACAGAGCCCGACGCGGGGCTCGAACCCACTAACCTTGAGATCATGACCTAAGCGAAAGTCGGACGCTTAACCGACTAAGCCACCTAGGCGCCCCACATTTGCTTAATTTTTCAGGGGCAACTCATTTCCATCATTTTGACATTCTGTGGTGATGGGAGTAATTAGAAGTACTCCAAATAAGTGAAACATCATTTGCTATTAGGTTTTTTTTGTTTTTTTTGTTTGTTTGTTTTGTTGTGTTTTGTTTTGTTCTTAACTCTGAAGGTAGTTTTTTTAATAAATGCTATTGAGAAACCTATCAAAGACTGTTAGAATGTTAGGTAAGTCTTGCTAGGGATTGCTATGATAAAAAAGACACTCATTTCTCCCTTAACTTACTGAGGTTTAGATTAAAATGCCTCAAGTATTTTGGAAAATAAAATTTGGTTGTAGTTACTCCTAAATCACATATTTTTAAAGGATTGGTATCATTTAAAAATTTCTTTTCTAGACATTTCCTTCATTATCCCAATTATAGTGCAAAGGTTATGTCGTTAAAGGTTATGTTGACAAAAAGTCAAGCTGCTTTTGAAAAGATTGTGCTTTTTTGAATTAAGAATTAGTACTATACAAAAAGATAAAGGCTCTATGGATAAATATTCTGCAAAATATCACTTAAGAATCAAATATTTTTAAACTCTTGGTCAAAATTGTGTGATTTGTGGATTTACCTGTCCTACACAAATTAGTCTCTTTACACCAAAGGAAAAGTGACATATATCTTTTATCCTATAAGTATTACACAATAGATAGAACATAAATAATAGAAATAATATGACTTATAAATATGTAGTTATAAAGTCTAGTTTGTTTATTCATATTTTAAGAGAGAAAGAGCACAAGTAGGAGAGAGGCAGAGGGAGACAGAGAGAATCTCTACCACATTCTGCATTCTCAGCACGGAGTCCAATATGGGCTTGATGTCACAAATGGTGAGATCATGATCTGAGCTGAAATCAAGTCAGACTGTTAAGTGACTGAGACACCAGGCACCCCAATAACTGTATAGTTATAAATTAAATTAAGCACACAGATGTAGGCTACAATTTTTACCTGAAAAAGATTTAAAATGAATAAGCTACCTATCTATGGATTATAACTTTTACTTCACATACAATCTTTTACATACAGATGATGAAAAGAAGAAAATATTACTTAGATTCATTTGATTTTCTTATTTGTGAATGGATCTATTTCATTTATTTATCCATTTATTCAGTATAAAACTTCATCTATCCATTATGTGCTATAACAGAGGACAGAATAAGTACTTGGGCCTTGGCCTCCAGGACTTTCATTTTAGAATGAGACAGAATGGCGGATTTCAGCCCTGCTCTTTATGGGGTTATGTGGGAAAAGTTACATAATCCAGCCGGTAGAAGCGAACACTTCTTAGAAGAGGTAACAATTGATAAGTGTGATGAGTATAAGTAAAATTTAGTCTGGCAGACAGAAAAGGAAAGGCAGTACAGACAAATAAATTATAAGAACTCATTCTACTGAGGGGAGAAATAAGCAGGAATCTACTAAAAACTCCAAACCTCTGGTTTTGTTAAGAATTGACCCCACATTAGTCAGTTGCAGTGACAAGATTTTT
Organism: Hyaena hyaena; assembly: GCF_003009895.1. Taxonomy (NCBI): domain Eukaryota; kingdom Metazoa; phylum Chordata; class Mammalia; order Carnivora; family Hyaenidae; genus Hyaena; species Hyaena hyaena. The sequence goes on along the minus strand of NW_024081065.1, from coordinate 1,170,412 downwards.
AGACAGGGTCATGGTTAGATATTCATTAAACAGAGCTCTTGGTGTCACTTTCTCAGGTGGATTTGTCAAAATTAGAGGCAAGGAAAGTAATTAAAGACAGGGGCTCTTAACGAGGAGGCCTGGGGCCCCTAAAGGGATTATGGATGGAATTTAGGAGGTCCATGAACTTGAATGAGGAATGTTACATTGTTATTCACATTAATCTCTTGTTAAATATATGATTTTCATCAATTATGAATATAAGGTCCTGATAATATTGGCAGTGCCAACCACACTGTGACCAATGGAAATTAAAGATACAATCATACTCTATTCCAGTACTATAAGTATCATAAAAGCTCTTTTGCTTTTTTCTTTCTTTCTCTCTTTCTTTCTTTCTTTCTTTCTTTCTTTCTTTCTTTCTTTCTTTCTTTCTCTTTCTTTTCTTTCTCTCTCTCTCTCTCTCTCTCTCTCTTTCTTTCTTTCTTTCTTTCTTTTGCTTGCTTTTTCTTTCTTTCCCTTTTTCTTTCTTTTTATTGTAGTAAAAACAGACAACATCTACTCTCATAACCATTTTTAAGTGTACATTTAGTAGCGTTAAGTACATTTACATTGTTATGTAATAGATCTACAAAGCTTTTACATCTTACAAAAAACTGAAACTCTATACTCATTAAACAGAAATTCCCCATTTCCCAATCCTCCCAGCTCCTGGTAATTGCCATTCTTCTTTCAGTATCTATGAATTTGACTACTTTAGTCACTTCATGTAAGGGGACATACAGTCTTTTCGTGACTGGCTTATTTTGCGTAGAAAAATGTCATCAAACTTCATTCATGTTGTAACATATGTCATAATTTTCTTACCTTTTTTAAGGCTGAATAATGTACCATTGTGTGTGTGTGTATCACATTTTGTTCATGCATTCCTTCATTAGTGTACATTTGGGGTGCTGCTATAAATGTGCATGTGCAAATATTGCTTTGAGACTGCTCTCAATTCTTTTAGATATATATCAAGAAGTAGAGTTGCTGGATAATATGATAGTTCTGTTTTTAATTTTTGAGGAAAAAACGTACGATTTTCCATAGCTATTTTACAACTTTAAAATCCCACCAACAGTGTACAGAGGTTTCAAATTCTTCAAACATCTTCACCAAGACTTGTAATTTTCTATTATTTTGATAATAGTCATTCTAATGGGTATACTATTATATCTCATGGTTATGAGTTAGATTTCAAATCACTGTGATCTTGAACATCTTTTCATATAGTTGTTGGCTATTTGTATATAATCTTTGGAGAAATGCCATTTCAAGTCTATGCCCATTTCTGAATCAGGTAATTTTTTGTTACTGAGTTATAAAAGTTCTTTATATATTCTGGATATTAACCCCTTATCAAATATATAACTTGTAGATTTTTCTCCCATTCTGTAAATTGCTTTTCATTTTGTTGATTATATCCTTTGATGTGCAGAAGTTTTTGTTTGATGTAGCCTCATTTTTTCTATTTTTGCTTTTGTTGTCTTCACTTTTGGTGGTAGCTCTAAAAATCATTGCCAAATTCAATGCCATGAAGTTTTTCCTCTATGTTTTCTTCTAGAATTTTTATGGTATGTGGCCTTATGCTTAGGTCTTTAATTCATTTTGAGTTAAATTCTTATACATAGTGTAAGGTAAAATCTTACTTCAATATTGCATATGGGAATATCCAATTTTTCCAACACCAATTGCTAAAGTGACAGTCCTTTATAAAATAATACTCAGGCCTATTGCTGCTCCACAACTACATTGTTTATTAATCCTACTGTTAGAATTTTTGTATTTAATGTACTCATAAAGAAGCTTATTATCATATCACATATTTACTGTTAGGCATGTTGATAAATGTAGTTCAGCATAATTCAGTTTCTTGTATGTAATCCTTTAAAGTTTATTTTATAAACTTATTGATTTCATGCATTTATGATATATAATGTTTATTCTGTGCCTATTTATTAATTTAAACATATTGTAAGTAGGGAGCTATTGGTTTCACCAGATTGCACAGTCCGTAGCCTCAAAAACTATTAAGAATTCAGATTGTTTCAGTAACTCAGACTTGGACAAAGTCTTGAACTCGATCAATGGCAATAAAAAATATGTAAAATCAAGAAATAGACAAATTCAATATGATTAAATCAATGCCATGACCAATGAGCAGATGAAGTCCATGATGACCACCAGATTTTTTAACTTGAGTGGTGTGTAGTTGTGGGAGTCATTGGCATAGACGTTTCCATTTAAAACCATGAGAGTATCTGTCATCACTCATGGAGAGAAGGTAGAGGAAAAAATAGGCTAAGTTGAAACCAATATCCAAAGACTAGCCAATTCTTATTAACAGGTATAGTGTCATGCAGTATATTTAATGTGTCAGCAAAGAGAACTAGTATGTAAAGAATAAAACTTCAACAAGCAATTGGTGGTTAATTTGTAAAGGACCATTTATTATGACTCTACTCTACATTTGTAATTTTTGCACCTGCGATTATTTGCATGCAAGACAAATGCAGCTACAGTTGCCTAATTACAGGCACAACCATCCAAAATTGCCCACAAACAATAGCACAAAGAGATGCCATCTGTGAAAGTGCAGGAACCCCCCAGACCTTTCCTGTTCCACATCCTGTAAGCCGTTCCTTTGGCTTCTGTATTGCTTGGGCTTCATTCTTTCCTGATCTCATACATGCAATTATAGATTGGTCACTCTAATAAGCGAAGAGTCAGTAGGCCTTTCCTCTTATCTAACCACTATCTTCCCCCTCTCCTCACCCCCGCCAAATATACAAAATGTACCATAGTATGGGAGGACTGAAAATGAAAGCCATTTCTGAAGCACATCATTTGTCTTGTTAATGTAAATATTTTCAATATTTTATTCACATGTAATTTTACAAGGTAGACACCTTGAACGCTGTAAAGATGAAGTCTCATACAAATTTCTGCTCAAAAGTGACAAGAAGATTATTTTACTCTACTTTAAAAAAAAGTTTTAGCCAATTATTAAAAACACAGCTGTCAGTTTGGATCAAATATATTCATATTTCTCCATTATATTATTAGGACAATCATGAAATTTAATAATTGTCCCATGGAGTCTGATTTCCTACAAAAGTGTCATAACACAATCAGTACTATTGCAAATAATTATCGAACAGTGAGAAGATAGTTATGATTTCAGGTGGGAAATGTATAATAATAGATGAGAAATACAAAACCCAGGTTAACACTTGATAAAGATTCTGTTCTCATACAAATGTCAGTAGCAATAAATGTGGGGACCACATAGCCTGCTTTATGAAAATGAAACAGATTCCAGGCAGAATATTTTTCTAAGATTTTAATGATTTATTTCAAATATTACTTGCTTGTCATTTAATCATATTAAACACTCTGAATCTGATAAATCCTCTGTAATAGAAACAATACACTTTAAGAATGGGAAACTGGATAGTTTATTAGGCTAATGACTAAAGCCAGAATGTAACATATATCTCTTCTATGAAATCTGTATTTCTCCACTCTATTTAAGGTGCTTGGGATTGTTACACAGTATTACCATGAAGGTTTCAAGGGCAAATGTAAGCTTAGGAATTCTAAAATGTTCATCCATGTGTTTTTATAATTTAAAATATTATAGTAAATAGGAAGTAATATTTTTGTTCTACCACATTTTTCTCTGTGTACGTGGCTCACACATAGTTGAAGCCATAGACACTGGACTTAAGTTTCTGGGCAATGGGGCACATGTTTACACTTGATCTTAGCCAAAAGGCCGAGAAGCAATTGGGGCACATGTTTAAACATTTATACATTGGAATGCTTAGATATTAGAAATATGGTGAAGTATTTAGATTTAGCGAAATAAGTCATGTTAAAAGAATGATAATTTACAAAAGGGAAGTTATGATCCTTAAAAGAGAGTTAACCGGCAGTAAAAGATTGTTCTGTTCTGTATAACTGAATATTTCAGTATATGCAATCAAAATTCAAAATATTATTAATGACATGACAAATATTAGCTGTTTGTTTTTACAAGAAGTAGAAGAATATTTTGAGACATTAAAAAGGATAATGTTACTCACATCCTGAGCTACCATTTGTTGACACCAGAGTCAAGTTGGAAGGCCACGGATTCCGAACAATATCTTGCCAATGTATTGTGTCTGTGTAACAAAGAAATTTGTTCTGGTCTACATAGACTCCACCATTAAGGATTTCTGTATTAAAACAAACAAACAGATTTTTTGTCAAACTTTTTGTTAATAAAAAGGTAGTCAATAAAAGTGATTTATTCTTAAATGATTTTCAATGTTAAATTAGAGTTACTTTGTTAATAGCCAAGACATTTTTAAAAAGACCATTACTGAGTCACATAAACTGATTGCAGAAATTGGAAAAAAGTTGGAAAATACAGAGAAAAACAACCATCCATAATCCATAAGTACTCAGAGAAACACTTCATAGATACTCTCAGTCTCTTTCCTTTTTTTTTCCCTCTGAACTTGGAATAAAATTTCATGTAATATTTCAAAACCTAGTAGTTTTGTTTCATATTAAGTGATGAGTATTTAATGCTAATTAAATTTTATTCTACATTATTTCTAATGAGAATAAAATATGCCAGAGCATAAAGTAAATAATATTTATTTAACTAATCCTCTCTTATTGGTCATTTAACTCATTTGTCTCTCTTAAGAAAAATGCTTTCTATCTATGTGACATAGACTGGAGACAGTAGATAAGCGATTAAAACAAAATGAAAGCTAAAATTAATGTCTCAACCATAAAAATGTTCTTTGATCCTCTAAAATGGAATCAACAGAGTTGCCAATTATGTTTTAAGAACAACACAAAGCAAGGCATAATAAAAACCCCATGGTTCACTGGAACAATGGCAGGAACATGGGATAAAATTCATTAAAGCCAATTTTTACTTGATTCTCTATTTCTCACTGGCCTTGGTCAGCTAACTTGTTACCCCTGAACAATGGCTGACCATATATAAAAATTCTCAGATTGCTTTAAGTTATCTGGAAAAAAGAAAAGTAGATATTCCCTCTAAAAATACTAATATATATATTTTTTGAAATACCACTCTTTTACTTGAAGAAATTATTGGTTAGAAATATACATAGCATCTTCCTACTCAGTATCTACCACATCTTTCCTTTTCATCCAATTCAAATAACTTAAGAGATATTATATTTGAGTCCATTAAACATTGTTACAAGTAACATAAAAACAGGTAACAATAGTTTATGTACATAGAGGATGATTTTCTCACACAATAAGAAACCTATAGGAGGTAGTAGTGTCCACAGTACCTACGTCTTCTTTGAGTCCTCGTTCTATTCATCCCAGGCACAAAAGGGTTGCTGTATTTAAAAATGTTTGGTGTACCTGGGTGGCTCAGTCAGTTAAGCTTCTGACTTCGACTCAGGCCATGATCTCATGGCTCCTTAGCCCAAGGCTCATGTCGGGCTGTCCACTGTCAGTGCAGAGCCTGCTTCAGATCCTCTCCCCCAGTTTCTCTGCCCCTTCCCCTCCATTTGCTCTCTTTCTCTCTCAAAAATAAACATTAAAAAAGTGTCTATCTGAATTCAAGGAAGATGAAAACAAAAGAGCAAGCAAGAGACATCATCCTACTGAGGCTCTGACTTTCTATTCTTTCACATCAAGAATTATGTCTGCCTTTTATTACTCAGAAGACTATCCCCTGACCATTCCCACTGTGAGAGGCTGAGTGGACATATTGTTTCTTGAACAAAACCTCAAGAAGCAGGAGTATTAGTGGGGAAGTAGAGGGACATAAATATTGGGAAGGCAATCACTTTATTTCCCATGACAGCCTTGAAAAATATAATGCCTTTCTTGTGCAGTATCCCAGGCTAAAATTTGAAGAGTCACCTTACACCAAACAGGGGGATAAACGAATGAAAGGAACATTGGACACCACAAGAGGAGTATTTGTAAAAGTGAGATAGGTGAGGACATCTCAATTCCCTTATTGCATTGCATGTATAAAATGCACCAGATTAATTCTGGTATCACAGGGCTTTCCACATATAAAATCTCCTATTCTCATCATCAATCCTTTCAACGACTATTGGTTCCATTTTCTCGGGTGAGAGGGGAATAAAAAAGTAAAGAAAAGAAATTAGATCATCTTTCCACTTCTAAAAGCCAGTTCATTATTTTTCATGACCTAACCATACAATCCTCATCAAAGTAGAAGGGAGATGTAAGACACACAAAAGACTGTAAAAATGGATTTCTACATTAATGATTGGCATTAGGTTTCTATCTATAAAATGTGACGATCTCATACTAATAGCTTTCTCATGAGACATTAGGTGATGCTCTTCTGCTCTAGGAATAATTCTTCATTAGGTGACAAAGAAAGGAGATTTTGACTGCTATCCAGGAAATGAAGGTTATTTTTCAGTTTACATTTGGAAAAGTTCTACTTTAACAAAAATGTGAGGAGAAAAGATAATAGTTCAAATATTGTAGAAAGCGTATATTTTTCAGGTTTCACATTATAATTCTAACAGTTCATATTGAAGGAACACAGTATCCATCTCTAACTTCCTATCTAAAAATATTCAAATGAAATCAGATTATATTATACTGAATAATAATCTCATCAAATCCATTTCTTCAACAATATTAATCTGCTACCAATGTTGACATTTGTTTCTCAGAAAATTTTGCTCGAGAGCTTGGTTTGTACTTGGAAAAGGATTTAGAAAGGAGGCAGTAATAATTCAAGTATAATCTTACATGTTAAAATTTCAAATTAAGACTACAATCATGATCAACTTGGATAACACCCTAAATTCAAAACCCACCATCTGCTAAGAATTCTGGTCAGGAAGATCTATAAATTTCTAGTATTTAATAACATATTCATAAGGCACATTTAATCTGTTCATATATGTGTGTATTTTTCCTGAAAATAGTATTTTCCTTCATGTTTGGCTTAGACTGTATTCTGTTGGTGAATGTCAAAATAGCACAATCAGAAAAATGTGTATTTCGTTGGCATTTATAGGAGAGTTTTAATGTATACTTTATCTTACATTTTCTTTTAATCAATTTGCTTACCTAAATAGATGACAGGAAATAATGTTAATACTGTACTTATTCATTAGTATATTTTACATTGGTTTTATAACTTTATACACATTTTTGAACATTAATTTAATATGTTTATGTGGTGAAATATTCACCTAGATCTATTTCTGAACTAAGAAGATGCTAGGGGTATATACTGACATGTAAGAAAGTTGTTAAGGACACCGATTATTTATGGACAAAAGGGATCCCTGATGTTTTTGCCATGGTCGACTGTAAAGGCTTGGCTGCATTTTTAAATTAGAAAGAGAGACAAATATTAGGAAAACAGAAAGCTTGGAAAGGCCTTCACTCAGGAAGTTACCAGAAAAATGTCTGGTTATATGTTAGCTCTTTCTTTGTCAACATACCAGAACACCAGAGTTGTACACAAGTTCTGTGAAAGACTTATTGGATGGTACCATCTGTGTTACACTAGGAACTTCTCTTCCATTAGACAGCAATACAGTGACGGGCACCTGAGTGGCTCAGTGTCTAACTTTGGTTCAGGACACAAACTCTCAGATTAGTGAGTTCAAGCCCCGCATCAGGCTCTGTGCTGACATCTTGGAGGGTGGAGCCTGAAAATCTGGGAGCCTGGGAGCCTGGAGCTTGGTTTGGATTCTGTATCTCCCTCTCTCTATGCACCTCCCCAACTCTCACTTTGTCTCTGTCTCTCTCTCAAAAACTATATAAACATTAAAAATAATGCAATAAAGTGATTAATAATTAAATTTTAAACCCATGACAAAAAATCAGAATTCTAAGTAAGACAGAAAATGAGGTACAAATGTAACTGATATTCAAATAAAGATGCACAAAGTCTGAAAAGTGAAAAGACTTAAAGAATGTTGAATAAGTAAATGAGCTCAAGGTAAATCCCAATCCATTGTATTTCACTTCCATGGTAGGAAATATATCAGAGAAAATTAAGAGAAACACAAATAGATTCTTGGTCATTGTAATAATTGGTAGAAAAAAACTGCTATGATTTTTTTTTATCATAGCCAGCAAGTTTACAAAACAGAACTGTGTCTTTTTAATACAGGCCACAATTAAATACATATATGAAATATGAAATTCTATGAAAAAAGTATCATTTAATTATTTAAAACTGGGTAAACATTTAAACAGTTTTTTATCAAACATTTCCTACTAGATTAATGCATGCAAGTCAAGTAAAAAAAAAACATGAATCCTTTTGTAAATAGAGTAAGTAAATTGTAATCCACATTACTTTATGATATTTTGAATTTAACATATATAGTACACAATTTATAACTGAAATATTAGACAAAACTCCATGAAGTGAAGGGATATTTTTCAGTGCTGTATCTATATGCCAAACCTGAAGGAAATCAACAAATACTTGTTAAATTGAACTTAAAAGAGAAAAGTAACGGAATTTGCCACCAACAATGATCAATTAACTTTTGTTGTAGCTCTTAATTTTAAATTATATGCTGACCAGATCGAAGTAAAAATGGAAAATTTTCCCCCCTTAAACACAATAGATTATCTGAACTGGTTCTACATTTCATTTAAGTTAGAGGTCATTTCTGCTTTGGTCAAAACTGTAACATCAGTATCTAGCATCATGTAAGGCAAAAAGGAGATGCATGATCAATAATATTTACTTCATGAAATAAGATATAATATCTTGATTATAGAAAAGTATATTTGAGTAGGCCAATAAATATAAAGTACCTTGAATATAGGGAAAATTAAAAATATATATGTGAGGTTAGAATGTTTGCAAGCTAAAAGATAAATAGCTTTTATTATACAAAATGCTTATAATTGAAAATGTAGGGGCGCCTGGGTGGCTCAGTCAGTTAAGCATCTGACTTCAGCTCAGGTCATGATCTCACGGTTAGTGGGTTAGAGCCCCGCGTCGGGCTCTGTGCTGACAGCTAGCTCCAAGCCTGGAGCTTGTCTTGGGATTCTGTGTCTCCCTCTCTCTCTACCTACCCTGCGCATGCTGTCTCTATCTCTCTCTCAAAAATAAATAAACACTAAAAAATTTAAAAAAAAAGAAAATGTAAAAAATTATGCAAGCAGTATGTTTGATATTTATAAGTCACATTTAGACACTTTTATTGGTATCCCTAAACCTATTCTGTTCATCAAATTCAATTATCACTTATCAGGTAAATAAAAATGATTTTGCTCTATCCTGGACACACCAAATTTCCTCAAACCTGTGAAAATTATCTAGCATATATTACACAAAGTGTAAAAGCATGATTTTATATCTAACTGTAAATCTACCTCATATTGTTCCTTAAATTCTTTTTTAGAAAGGTGTAAAGTGCCAATATGACATTTTAAAGAGGACGTAAAGTACTTGTGTCTTAGCTTTCCAATTCACAAAGATTGCCCATTTGACTGACCATTACTTCTCTTGATTTTCCATTTGCATGAGTCTAATGAAGAAGGAAATGTTTGTGTTATTTAAATAAGTTCTTTCACATTCTTCATTTCTTTCCAAATGCTAGTTATTATAGTGAATTTGAGGATGAGTAACCATTAAGACAATCGTTGACATTTTGCAAATATATTCTCTCAGAAGAAAATGTGATAAAATACTGAATCATGACTTTATTCCCCCTGCCTCCTTCAGAATAGCCTAATTGTGATGTAGCATCCTTGCTGAAAATACAGATTAATATGACCTCCTTAGTCACTTTAAGAAGTCAACAAAATTGCTTTGACCTCATGCATAATTTGTAACTATTTCATAGATAAGATTGAACATCTTTTTCTTTTTTTTACAAAATAAAGATTATAATTTTAAACGCAGTTTGCCATATCTCACTGTAGTCTATATGACTGGTATCAACAGTGAATATTTTACTTCTACTCACAAAGCTACAAAAGATAATAATATAAAAAAGTCAAATAAACAAGAAGGAAATATTTAACCTCAATCTTTGATTGTATTTCTAAATGCCTTATTTCGCATGGGCACAGATACAGGTCACCCTTAGAATTAAAATGATAATAATAATAAATAAAGATTAGAGATATTGCACTTGATTTATTCAGACATTCCCACAGTAATTATCTATATGTCAGACTTATATTGCCTATCCAAACCAAAGGTCACAATCATGAAATCAAAATTCAAAGTGGCAAAAGTCCATTTTCCAAGATGACGCTACAGGAAGCAGTCACTGGATTTTCTCAGACATAAAGCAATGTATCTTTCTCACTGTCATCACCTTAAGCCACACGAGTCTGTTGTGGCAGATAATGATACAAAAGTAATACAGCTCACATCATCCACCTGTGATGCTTAATACATCATCTCTGGAATGGACTTGGTCCAGAGATTCCTATATCTTTCCCAAACCCAGACCTTTCAGCTGGGAGCACAATGAATTGCTGCTACCCCACTGGGTCAGCCCTCAAGGTTCATTATTAATAAGCTGAGACTCTAAAGGCTAATGAGAAGCGGGTGCTTGAGGAGACAATGGCTCATTCATCATCAATCAAGCTTTGAAGTTTTTATACAGATGATTTAAGGAGAGTTGAAGTGTGCAAAATTGAAATGTCACATTTGTATTGGGAGTGGGGAGAGGGTGATAATGTAAATGAGTGATGTAACCTTCTGTATTTCAGCTCAATGATCAGAGTCAAAAGCTCATGGATACGGATACTGAATAAATGCAAGGAAGTAACAGTGGACAGTTCTTCGATCCGAGCAGGGCAATTTCAAGAAGAAATGATTAGATTCATTGGCTGAAAATCAGCTTAAAATAGAAAATAATAGCAAAAATATCTTGATTCCAATTGCATGCAGCTCAGTAATGCCCTCCATAATGTTTCAGTGTGTAATTCTTTTTTTTTTAATTTTTAATGTTTTTATTTATTTCCGAGAGAGAGAGAGAGACAGACAGACAGACAGCATGAACAGGAGAGGGTCAGAGAGAAAGGGAGACACAGAATCTGAAACAGGCTCCAGGTCTGAGCTAGCTGTCAGCACAGAGCCCGACGCGGGGCTGGAACCCACGAACCATGAGATCCTGACCTGAGCTGAAGTCAGACGCTTAACCAACTGAGCCATCCAGGCGCCCCAGTGTGTAATTCTTAACTTTCATTATGTTTTAGCTTAAATTCTAACTTCTGTGAGAAGTCCACTATGACTATCTAGTTTTTGGAGGTTAGCTACCTATAACACTGATTATCTGAACCACTCACCTAACAGCAAATACTCCTCACCTTCTTTATTCTTTTGTGTACTTGCCTTTTCTCCTCTTTTGTAGACCTTTAGAGGATAAAAACAATGACATACAACTTTCTGTGGCCTTAGTGCCAAAAAAAGAAATAGAAATTCAAATGTTTTTGATTATTATAATGACATAACAACATCTTGAGAACATGACTGACATTTGTAAGAAGTTATTAGCTGAATTGATAGCATAAGTGATATTTCCTCCTCATGTACTAGATAATGTTCACATTATAAGTCACATAAAAATCTGAATAAAATTAGTGTAAATTTAATGTATTAATTCTTCCTATCAGGGAGGTAGTAATCCACTTAAACTCATTGATGTTCTCTGGAAAATTTTAAAAGTAAATTTTGTCTTGTAACTGTGTTTGAATTATGAACAAGAGATTTCCTTCTCAAATTGTTCTCTAACCTCATTACACAATTCTATGTATGTACCAAGATGCTTAATATTTTTCCTCTAATAATTTCTCCCAAACATGTACTCCCCTTGTTTCCTTATTTCAGTGAAAATCAGAATAACATGCTGTAAAAGTCAATTAGACTCCAAACTTGATGCTTGTCATTAATTCATTCAACAGTATATTTAATTGTCCATGATATCCTATGTAAAATTTTTCTTAATGTCCCTTAATTTTTCTTTTACATCCACTGCTATTCTGTAATTCAGGTTCTACCACATCATGTCAGATTAAATTTTTCCTTCTAGACCACCCTCTCCAACAAATTCATCTTGTGTATTAGAATCATAATACATTCTATACTATAGAATACATTCTATACTTTAGATAGATAAATATACTATAAAAGTAAGTGGTTAAATAAGATAGATACATATGGTATAGGTAGGTGGCTGGGTAGATACATAGATGATAGATCAATCTATCTTCCACTTTCAGGGCTTTGAGTGCAATGGCAATAATACTGAAACTAGGTAACTGGGTAAAATTAAGTTCAAAATCTAGTTTTCTGCTTGCAAGATGTGTGACCTTGAAGACCTTTATGAAACTCAGTTTTTTCAACTCTATAATGGAAGTAATGGAATTATTGTACTCACAACATGTCACACAGTTGTTGATCATACTATACCTTATATTTAGTAATTACTTAAATAGTTGTTTCCTCATTGATATAAACAAGAGTATTTCTTTTTCCATTTATTCATATTAATTTTACATACTTAGATTAGATTTTAAAGAAGATAGAGATTTCTCTCTCTCTCTTTCTTCTTTCTTTCTTTCTTTCTTTCTTTCTTTCTTTCTTTCTTTCTTTCTTTCTTTCTTTCCATTTCATATAAAAGTCTGTCTTGGTGATTCAAAGCTATTATGGAAAATTCCCAGTCGTCAGGGGCTCAGATTCCATTCCCTCTTATTGCCACAGAATCTTAACACAAGAGGAGTTTCTACCTGGTAACTTCCATGCAAAAAACAAAGGAAAGCACGAAGAGGAGAGGGTGAAACATGTTGTTTCTTAATGAAGGTCCGTACAGTCACTGAACAAGGACTAATTCCCTACCTTCCTTGGACTGAGCTGTTGGCTCCATGAATTTGTTCAGGAGTGGTCAAATGATTAGCTAAACTTCATATATTATTCAAAAGCACATCAGTGGTAATGGATATTAGGACACAAGAAGCAGTTTCTGACATATTGATGCAAAAGAAAGCTCCTTGCTCTCCTGAATACTTATAAAACATAAATCGTGTAACTTCAAAAAGTATATTTTTTTCAAACTTTTTCATTGAAGGATAATATATATACATAGATGTACATATATCATATGCAATGCATTTTCACAAACAACATACTTATTTAGCCAGTGGCCAGATCAAGAAATAGAACGTTGCATCATCACAGAAGCCTGCCTTAAGCTTTCTTCCTCACATCACTCCCCCAAGGAATCTTTATCCGGAGTTTGAACAAAATTATTGTTACTTATTTTTATGAGATAATACCATAAATGAAATAATACTATGCACAGTCTTTCTTGTCTGGCTCCACTTTGCTCAGCACTATGTTAACAAAATTCATCCACATTGTTCATTTTCATGGCTGTATGGTACTGAATGCTTGATTTGTACATTCTATGCTGATGGACATTTGAATACCTTTCATATTTGGGCTATTACAAATAGTGCTGCTATTAACATCCTAGAATATGCCTTTTGGTAATCATATATACACATTTATATTGCATACATAACTAGAAATGTAATTGCTTGACCATAGTGACAGTTTCCCAAGTACTTTTTTACCAATTTATATTCCCATCAGTAGTGTGTGAGCAATCTCCTTGCTTCTTAACCTTGTCAACCCCTGTTTCTTTTCTTTCTTTTGTCTTGTTTTCTTTTTTTCCTATGTATTTTATGGTAGCAATTCTGGTTCATGTGATGTGGTATCACTTTAATGTTCACTTTTCGAATTATTAATAGAGTTTAGTTTCTTAAATATTATTTTTAAAGTGTGGTTTTCATAGGTAAAAGGTTACTGTTTACTTGAGGAAGGGTCTTTTAATGGTGAAAACACTTATAAAGCACTATGGAAAACCTGATCTCTATTTGAGGTTATTAGCAAACAATTGAGCAAATTAATGTACCAGATGTTACCCTCCTAACTTTCTGTTTTTTTTGTTTGGAAATGTGACTCGATGTTTTGAAAATGATACTTTAAGGTATATTAGAAAATATATTAAAACAATACCAATAATTATGTAAACATAGAATAAAGTGAATTCTGAAAGTTAAATGAAAAATTCACAGTAAATAAATATCTCTCTGATAAAGATGAACACAATCAAAGGTATACAAAGAGACTGAGAAGTTCATTATCTTTTACTATTAAAATAGAATACTCCTTTACATAAAGATCAGATATTTTTATTTCTTTATATACTAGAAAGCCTTCATTACAGACAACAATCCTCTTAAATAACTGCTCCAAGTTTCCAGAAAATGTAATAGCTTCGGTAGAACAAATCAGTGGAGTTCAACGTTTTCATTACCAATAAGGGGGAAAGTCATATTAGTACCCAGAAATGATTTGTCCCTTTTATTTATAGGCTTTAATACAATAAGCCTGGGATATGCTGCAAGGTCACTTTCAAATATCTCACCTATAATATTAGTTTGTATAGTTTTAATAATTCTTCTTACAATGTGTGATTTCCTCACTGCTTCTTTAGAGTATTTCAGCATAGTATGATTTGTCCCAATTACAGTAATAATAAATAATATTGTTATCTATGTTTGTTGCTGGCAAGCTAAGACTTGCAAATAAAAGATAAAGCAAGAGAAAGAAGGATGACTTAATCTTGTAAAATGATTATAATATTATTTCAAACATCAAGGCTATATAAAAAAATTAAAAGGCTATATAAAAATATTAAAAATAACAAATCCATAGTTTGGAGGCCTCGGTGTCCTTGACAAAATGTCTATTTGTTAAAGTGATGTTAAAAATAATAAATAAAAACACCGCTTTAAAAAATAAGAAAGTAAATAAGTCATAAAATATGATTGCCCAGAAGCTGATACTATTACACTTTAAAAAGTCACATTTAGTTCCAAGTCAAATTAAGTCAGTTTTTTTAAATTTTTTTTTAATGTTTTATTTATTGCTAGGAGAGAGAGAGAGACAGCGTGAGCAGGGAAGGGTCAGAGAGAGAGGAAGTCACAGACTGAAACAGGCTCCAGGCTCTGAGCTGGCAGTCAGCACAGAGCCCGACGCGGGGCTCGAACCCACGAACCGCGAGATCACGACCTAAGCGAAAGTCGGACGCTTAACCGACTAAGCCACCCAGGCGCCCCAAGTCAGTTTTTTAAAATAGAGTTTTAATCTGGAGAAAATTAGGAATAAATGTTTGAATAGGAATATCATAATTTTATAACGCATTGGTTTCAAAATCTGACATATCAAATACCATGGCAAGATAGAACAAAAATAGCTTTGTACTTAGATTAGTTTGTATGAAGTTTTAAATGAGTATACAGTAATACAGTAAACTACATGAATCTTAAGCTGTTTTCTACACATACATGCATCCAGTGTTTGTGCATCTATATCCATGTAACCACAATCTAGACAAAGATACAGAAAATTTCTGTCACAGACATTTTCCTTACTTCCTCCCAATCAAGCCCCCTAAAGCCACTCTTCTGACTTCTATGACCATAGATTACTTTTGCCTTTGTATTAAGTTTATACAATTGGAATCATACATTATGTATTTTTCTTGCTTTCTTTTATTCCAAATAATGTTTTTGAGATTCATTTATACTGTTGCCTATACTAGTAATTTGTTCATTTTTTATTTTCTACTGTTCCATTATATGAATATGCCACAATTTTTTTATAGATAGTTCATTTTTTTAAAACACATTTTTGTTATCTTTTACCTGTGTGATTTCAGACAAGTTAATGTTTCTTTTCTACTATCTATAAAATAGGAAAAATAATATTTACTTTGCTAGCTTACAGTGAGAATTGCAATTATATACATAAAGCATCTGGTACTCAAAAAATGATAGCTATTTCAAATTATCAGTGTAGTTCAGGAACCTCATTTATCCAAATGATTTAAAAATATATGCACATTGGTTGAAGCATGGATCTTTTGGGAGGTAAAAAGACCAAATGAAAACTTCTGAGAATGACATGAAATCTTTGTAAGTGAAGTTTGGTGCATAGTGTAGTAATTTTAGAACTAGATACATTGAGCTAAAATAGTATTATATGTACTCCCAAATTTGGTTAATAGAAAATGGGGTGATCTGTATTTCATAAGACTAATTGTTCCTGAGAACAAGAATGAAAATTCTGTAACTACTCTTTCTCCCACACTGAGTAATCCTGGATACCTAGTTGAATTAACCTTGTGAGTCATTTCTTGTCATGCCTGTAACTACATTCTGTGACAACATTTAAAGCTGTTAGATTCTCTCTGTTTAGTTCAGGTTGGTACATAGATCACAGGCTCCAATATCTCTACTGGCAATTTCCAGGTGACCTTTCCGTCCATTGCCATGACCACTGTACTGCAAAGAAATGGAAGTAAATGCCAAAGGACAGGGGCAAGTAAGTTGAGCTCTCCTCTTCCATTGCATGGATCTGACATTTTTACTGCAGCAGGATGGATTAATTAGAAAACACAGAACACAATTAAACACATCTGTATGGCTCAGGGTTGAGCAGGGAGGTGGGACTCTGCACATTTCTGTTTAAATTTATTAAGTTTTTAAAATTAAATCAATAAAATGCATAAGAAAAATTAGATGTGTAACAAGCATTACTATAATAACATTGCTGCTTTATACAAGGAAACAAAGGCCATTTACTTTGGAGGAAAGATGTGGTACATGGTACAGTGTAATCAAATACAATATTTGCTCAGAGATTTTATGAGTTAAAGGTAGATATTTAAAATATCTGAAGAAAGAAGCATAAAAATTTCTGCAGAAAGTATGTATATCACTTCTAATGAATCATTATATTCTATGGATCCTAGAACCACCACTCTAATTTTTCCCCATTGCAAAAATTATATTCATAGTGTGACATTTGATGTCACAACAGAATAGGATCTGCTATGCCATTGTACAGTTCTGTAACTTTATTATCATGTCTTCTAAATTAAGATGCACATTTATACTAGAATGCCTCCATTTTCCTGGGTTAATAAATATGATTTAAAAATTATTTCAGATACTTGCCTGCCTTTTGAGGCTGAACATAAAGAAATGACTCAATATGCTTCACAATGTCAGAGGGGTCAGTCAACTACCAACATTCAAGAAGAGACTTCTAGGACGTAAATTCTGCACAGGCTATCGGGTGAGACCTGATAACCATATCTCTACCAAAGGTACTTGTACACATTCAGCCACACCACTTATTGTCTCTAAGCCTCAGTCCTTTATCTATAAACTGGATATTAATAATACCTCTCTGCTATGGCAAGTATAAGGAGAAAGAGTTCACATATGCAAATGCTCACCACAGTGTCTGTTATAGAGCAAATGTTCAACTGATGTATCATTATTATTAGGAAAATAGGAAAAGTTCTCTGGCCAGCAAATTTCTTCTATTCTGCTTAACAATTTTTTCTGTCTGATCACATAAATAAATACCCTTCTGAGAGAGCTAGAACTGTTGCAGAATTATTAGGCAAAATTAGAATATGTGGGTTTGTGTTTGCTTATTTTTAAATTTTTATTTATTATTTTTCATTAAAATTATTTTCAACTTATATTAGCTTCTGATGCCCTTTTAGAAGTATATTATGATATTTATATTATCCATAAAATTACTTAACATCTTTACATTCAGAATTTTCTTTTTCTGGGTGGGACTTCTATGTCCCAATGGCATAACAAATGAGACACACAATGATTAAAGAAGGTGCTGAATGCCTCACACCTAGGGGTCAAGCTAGGATTCAAATGCCTGCATAACAGGCTCCAAAGCCCATAGTTAATCAGTTGACTCTAGTGACTCTTAGTAAATACTGCCATTACCTGAACATCTTTATAATGTCTATTTCTCTTACTTCATAGAGAAGTCCTATGAGGTAATTATTACTAATCTTATTTTCCAGAAGTTTAAAGAGCTAAATAACTGGTAAGATTTCTAGAGAACTAGTATTCCAACTCATTAACTGCTGGGTTGAGATCCTGCTTTTAAATCTTTTATTCTCCAACAATAGAAGAAAAGTTTGAGAAATTTAAAGGGAAAAATTAAGCAGCGAGGAGGTACAACTCTAAATGATATCATCTACTTCTAAGTATAATTAAGAACTCAGAATAATTTCTCTGAAGTCCTTTCTGAAAATATTTTATTGAGTTGAAAGGTAAAATTATGCTTTTAAGGTATCTTTTCTACATGAAAAATTATGCATTGAAAAAAAATCTTTGCTCTCTTAGATATTTGAATTATATCCCAACCTTATCATTGGAGGTACATTCCTTTTGCTGCTGTCGGAAGTAGACACATAGGAAAAGGCAGCACAATAAAACTTCAAGAATTCAGACTACTTAAGGAAAAGCCCTTCAAATGAGTAAAAAACTGAATTAAAAAAAAAAAAAGAAAGGCAACTTTATTACTTCCAAGTACTATGGGAACATTATCTATGCTTAGTCCTTGGAAGTTCTGTTTTAATGAATAGGGCATAAAGATTTTTAATTACCTTATCCACAATCATAGCCTGAGTAGAATCTGCCTCTATGTGCTTTGCAACTATATTTCTAAAAATATGAAAATGTATCATTTAAATGTGTAGTGCATTTGGTTCTCCTAACCAAATCTGCAATATCCTTATAATGTTTTTTTTTTTTTACCTTTTGCTGTTGAACAATTAATACAAAGAGCAAAAGAATAGATCATTCAAATTAGTGAAGTCAAATCAATGAAAGTTTATTTTAACATTAACTTTAATATCCTGTTAATCTTAAAGGCAAATGAGGTAAAGCTCATATAGTAGAAGAGAAATGAATTCAAAATTAAAACATATGGTTAAATGTAGCTTTATCACAAATCCTTTCTGTAGGTAAACTTATTGAATTAAATTGTACACTCCTCAATAGTACAGAAGATTGAGGTATCTTCTTAAGGCATACATTCTAAACAATCATCCTCTGGGGAGCCCGAGTGGCTCAGGAGGTTAAGTGTCTGACTCTTGGTTTTGGCTCAGGTTATGGCCTTACAGTTTCATGAGTTCCCCACAGCCTGCCTGCTTGGGATTCTTTCTCTCCCTTTCTCTTTGTCTCTCCCACCCCCTCAAAATAATAAACTTTAAAAAAAATATTTGAAATAATTTATAATAATCTATTTAAAATAGTGAAAAAAATAGTGGAAACAGAGGGAGGTGATTTTATTTATGGGAGTTTGGAACATTAATTTTATTTACATTAATTTCATATATGTATTGAGAAAACAAGTAATAACACCCTATATGTAGAAGAATTTGTATTCAATCTCTAACAAAAAATATGTTCAATTTTAATGAAATTATCTTTCAAAATATAAAGCCCTAAACTAAAAGTTTTCACACACAAACTAGAATTAAAGACAATAGTTTTAGAAATTTTATGAAACTAAATAATTGTGAATTCAGAAAGATTTAAAGTGGATAATTTAATATGACCTTACTAAAGAGAATATTTCATAGATTATCTGTGTGCATTCATATTCTATGCCTAATTTACTTCTGTAGGATGTGTTTATATAATCATATCATATTTGAAATAATTTTACATAGAAAATTAAGCTCCAGTGATACTCTGTTTTAAGCCACCTCGTTTGAAATACAGCGGGGAGGGGCGTCTGGGTGTCTCAGTCAGTTAAGTGGCCAAGTTCGGCTCAGATCATGATCTTGAGGTTTGTGAGTTCAAGTCCCTTGTCAGGCTCTGTGCTTTCAGCTCCTGTAAGCACCCTGCAGCCTGCTTCAGATTCTGTGTCTTCCTTGCTCTCTGCCCCTCCCCTGCTTGTGCTCTGTCTCTGTCTCTCAAAAAATGAATAAAAACCAAAAAAGAAATTTAAGAAAAAAGAAATACAAGAGAGAAGAAATAAAGATTAACCAGACTAGTATAAAAATGTGGAATACAAGTGGGAATATTAGTAGGAGCATCACTAAATGCCCTCACTTTTACCATTGTTACATATACATCTTTTCTTATCATTAAACAACAACACAAAAACATTATTTACTAAAAAGTTGTAATATTTTGAGAACTATTTTTAACAATTTTCCAAGTGGCCCTGCTTCTCTAGTTTCATTTTACTTTGAGCTCAGAGCAATTAGATGGCAACATCTGGCAAGTATCATTCCAAACTAGATGATAAACATAATTATTTTAAAAGTATAGTTGTGTTGAATTAAAAAAAAAAGATACTTTATACCTTAAACTATATTTTTTGAATAAAAACATTAAAATTTTTTTTTGTAATTATGTAATACTTTATTTTCTTTGTAGCTTCAGGAGTCATAATCTAAATTCCAAATGAGGGAAGCTGAAGCTAGCTGATATGCACCTTGCTATTTCCATGCTTTAAAGCCTGCAGAACCATCTGCTTTTTGGCAGGTGTAATTAATTAGCTAAGTGGAAGAGACGCTCCCTTTTAGAATCAATAGGAGGAGAGGAGGGAGAACTCTATGAAAACCCAGTCCTAGTCAGACCCATAGGCTGGGTGCCTCTGGGCAAATTTCTGATGCTGAAAACTCATTGAATTTAATGGTTCTTAATTTCACAAGATTTCTAATTACAGCTAGGATAATAAGATGTGATCCAAAAGTTAAAAAAAAAGTTGGCACATTTTCAAGGAATTCCTTCCACACAGTGTAGAATCCTAAAGTGTAGAAGTTCATTTATTTATACATTTTATCCATTTATTCATTCAACTTGGTTAATAAGCAATTTTGGATCTATTCAGCTGACAGGTGGCAAATACATATTAATAATAGAAAAATATATCCCGTTAAATTTTTTATGTAAACCAACATTTCTTTTCAGAAGTAGAGAGAAGCCAATTCAAAGTACATCATTACTCATTGAAGAGATTTTTAAAAAGACTATTTTTGAAAAAGTAGATGGGCAAAAATATTCTAGAAAACAAAGATCAAAAACTTCCTATACTTTTACGTATATAGCTTATATTAAGTTATTGCTAAGTAGTCTAGACAATAATAAATTCTACAGTACCTCCTGTCTTAAATGCTCTAATTGACAAAAACAAAATTCAAACATCTATGGGTTGGCCTTAAATGTGTAAGGTAAAGGAAGTTTCAGGAACAGAGTGTGGGTTGGAAGTGTGAAAAATGGAGAGCAAACTTGTTGCAGATAAAGGAGCAGTGGCTGCCCAGCTCCAGCGGAGCATCACCAACAGATTATGTGACATCAGGGCTCAGGGTTGCCAGCGCTCAGTTATGTTCAAAGGGGCCAAAATCCAAAATTTATTGGGAAGTGCCCTAATTTTTAAACATTCTGTATGCAAAGCAAAGCTAATAGTTTACTGCATCTATTTTATTTATTTTAATTAATGAATTAAAGAGAAAGAGGGTGTAGACATGTGCACTAACAGGAGAGGAACAGAGGGAAAGAGATATTACACAGGCTCTATGGCCAGCATAGAGCTCTACACAGGGCTCAGTCTCAGGACTATGAAATCATGGGCTGATCTGATATCCAGAGTCTCATGCTTAACTGACTGAGCCACCCAGGTGCCCCATGCATCTGGTTTATTAAGTAATTACATCTGGAGATTATTCAATAATTATCACAATGACCATATTAGGGTAGGCTCTCATCAATCAAGGCTTATTAGCTCCTCTACCTACTGATATAAAATGGAATGGGAAGGTGAGACAGTTATATACATAATTCATGAAAGAGGAAAGAAAAGTGCAAAATTTCCCATTGTTACATGAAGAATGGAGTCTAGAATGCAATGAATTCTATACCTCCTCTTCATTCGTTTTGTGATCCCCATTTGTCATAATGGAGGTAGAAGAAGCCTCTCCTATGTTATGAAGGTTTGGGATATGTGCTGCTGAAATATCACTACAGTACATCACACTCCCACCACTGAAATCACGTGTGAATCTTAAGTAGGTGAAGGCTTATATGTCACCTGGAATATGAAGTTCAGTAACTGGCTGTTATATTAGCATGAACTTATTTTTAGTTTAACTTAATAGCACAAAGAAAACTAAGGACAAAAGGATACTGGAAAGTTAAATTGTAATTTAGATAAAGGGAGCAAAAATAGAAAAAAGAATACTTGTAGTCAGGAATATACTCCCAGACTTTGTTGGTCCTGAATCAGTCAATAAGTTGGGAATAGATACTTGATCCTTGGAGAGTATAGGTGGAAAGGAGGAAAGAAATCTCAACGTGTTTATTCCATAATTCTGAATTAGGTCCTGCTAAAATTTTATATTGATTTCTATATAATATACACTTGTTCTGTGGGAAGAAATGAATTGAGAGATGTTCAGATCCTATTACTACTGAAATCAACAGGCCAAAAAATTCCAAAGAATTTCATCCATTAATCAATCTAAAAGAAAGAAATTGCAAGAACTGACATCAGACAAGTAGGCTGCTCTCATCCAGGAGTATGCTAAAGGAAACATTTAGACTTCTGGGAACCACACACTGATTTCTTCTCTATACTTAGGACAAAAGAAATTTTAGGAAGCTTGAGCTCTTTTCCCTAGATCCATCTTTCAGTTTTCTGTTTTGTTTTGCTTTAGTGCTATAGCCTTCCTCTCATGTTTATTTTGGTGCCATATGGCTGTAGTGAGTCCTTTATCAACTCTTCTTTCCAATAGTGAGTGTTCTCACTACCTCTGAGGAGAAGGTAGAGACATTTCAACAGGATTCTACCCAGTCTCTATCTGCCATAAGTCTGTGATCTTTAAAGCCATTTTTTTTTTCAGATTGATTACAGAAAAGAGGTAGAACAAAGATCCAAGGAAATACCCGAGGTTAACTGTAGTTACTGGAAAGGGGTCTAATGGAGACAGCAAAGAGCTTTAAAGTCAAAGAAAGAAAATATCTGTAGAGACTATGATAGATAAAGAGAGTAAGAAGAGAAGTATTTATTTAAAATATTTTGCCAACCCATATTATTTACAACATATATTATATGATTTGTCCTTGGCCTTTCAAAAGATGGGTGGCCCCTTCTCCAAACTCTTGGTTAAATAACTGCTTTATGTTTCTTTGTTTATTCTTCTGCTTCTGACCAATTAATTACCACAGTCTATCAGTATAATCTTTTCAAAGCCACAAGACAATCTTTATAATATTAATGAACAAGATTTTTTAAGTGGTGAAGCCACCTTCAAATAAACATAAGTAATGGGAACTTCAAAAATTATATTGTTAATATCTTCAGATCATTTGGGGGAAAATTTGTGGGAACTAAAAAGAAACCCTATAAGAAGGAACAACCAATGAAAGAATACATGTTCTTAAAATTAAAGATATCATTTCAATAAAAAATAATAGAAATGTTGGAGCATAAAATTGAGCATAAAATTCTCCTAAAAAGAGAGGAAACAGAGAAAGAAAAATGAAAGAAAGACATAAAGGATATATCCAATATCAATAGGAAGGTTTCCAGAAAGAGAACCAAAAACACATATAAAATTATGAAAAGAAATAGGAAAATAATATTATACTTCTCAACAGGGGCACTATATCTTAAAAAGCCTATTTCAAATACTAAATAAAATTATTTTTAGCTTGGCATTCTAAACCCAGTGAAAGCATTAATCAATAGCATCAATACATTATGAGTATACAATATACATTTTTAGGGGCGCCTGGATGGCTCCATCAGTTAACCCTCTAACTCTTGGTTTTGGTTTGGGTCAAGATCTCATGGTTTCATGAAATCAAGTCCCACATACGGCTCTGTGCTGACAGCACAGCACCTGCTTGGGATTCTCTCTCCTTCCATCCTACCTTTCCCCTGCTCACATGTCTTTCTCAAAATAAATAAATAAACTTAAAAAGAATAAAAGATACATTTTTAGATATAGTAAATTTACCTAGCACTTCCCTTCATCTTTCCTTCTTTCTTTTTTTTTTTTTTGGAATATACATGAAGATATTCTTCAAGATAATAAGGGAGAAAGCAACAAAGTAGAAAATATATGATGCAGAAAAGCAGTAAAGTACCAGTATGCAACAGACCTAGCCAAACTGATACAGATTGATGAAATAACACTGAAAGTCTAAGGATAATTGGTCTTCAGAAAGAAAGGGGACTGAAATTATACTAAAAACAAATAGTGAAAGAAAATGGTAGCCAACCAAAAACATCAGGACAAACAAAAAACTGCACAAGAAATTAAATATAGTTAAAGTACTTTTTTAAAAAATTTCTGCCACAAATGATCTTTCATAAATTAAATTAACATAAATACTCTGTATTGATTTATAATTTTTAGACAAGGGGATATAGTATCTTTTATAGTTTAAGAACAAAATTGTCAAGGCTGATGACATATTCTGTTCACCAGATAATGTCTAAGATGGATGAAACAAGAAAAAATCATATTCAAGACATGCAGTCATAACCATCAGAAGAAATAGCTTTAATGAGCTAGACATTAAGTAAAGCAGAAGTTGTTGATTTTAACCATGTGAAGGTGTTATTATTTCTTTTTAAACTGGGACATAACTGACCTAATATGATATGATATAATAAACAATAATATGATACATAATTTATGTAATAAATAATAATATTTAATATCAGTTTCAGGTATACAACATATAATTCACTTTTTGTGTATATTGCGAAATGACCAGCACAAAAATGTGAGGTTAACATCTAGTCACAACATATGGTTACAACATTTTATTTTCTTGTGATGAGAACTTTTAAGATTTATTGTTTTAGCAAGTTCCAAGTATGCAATGTTGTATTATTAACTATAGTCACTATTCTGTACATTATATCACAATGACTTATTTATTTCATAAATGGAAGTTTATACCTTGTAACCCCCTTCCTCCTATTATCCACTCCCACCTCTGGCAACCAACAACTTGTTCTCTATATCTATGAGCTTGATTTTTCTTGTTTGTTAAGTTTTGTTTTAGATTCCACATATAGGTAAGATCATATGTAATTTGTCTTTCCCCGTCTGACGTATTTCACTTTCCATACTGTCTCAAGGTCCATTGCTGTTGTAAAGGGCAATATGTCATTCATTTTTATGGCTGATAATTTTCCATTCTCTACATATTTTCAGTGTTCTCTATCCATTAATTTATCCGATAGAACTTAGGATGTTTCTATATCTTACTTCTTATAAATAATGCTTCAGTGAACATGGAGATGCATATATTTTTTTGAATTAGTATTTTTGTTTTCTTTGGATAAATACCCAGAAGTAGACTTGCTGAATCATATGATAGTCCTGGGTTTTTAATATTTTGAGAAGCCTCGATACTTTTTCATAGTGGCTGTCTCAATTTACATCCCTTCAAACAGAGCATAATCGTTCTCCTTTCTCTTTTTTAATAATTTTGTAATGTTTTATTTATTTCTGAGAGACAGAGAGAGAGCATGAGCAGGGGAGGGTCAAAGAGAGAGGGAGACACAGAATCCGAAACATGTTCCAGGCTCTGAGCTAGCTGTCAGCACAGAGCCCGATGTGGGGCTCGAACCCACGAACCGTGAGATCATGACTTGAACCAAAGTCAGATGCTCAACAGACTAAGCCACCAAGGTAAACCGGTTCTCCTTTCTCTACATCCTTGTTAAAACTGATTTCTTATCTTTTTGATAATAGGCAATCTAACAGATTTGAGTTGATATCTCATTGTGGTTTTGATTCGCATTTTCCTAATGATTAGTGATGTAGAGCATCTTTTCATGTACTTGTTGGCTATCTGTTACATCTTCTTTGAAAAAAAAATGTCTATTTAGATTTTCTGCCTATTTTTTAATCTAGGCTTATTTATTTATTTGTCTGCTTATTTAATTTTGCTACTGGGTTGTATAAGTTCCTTAAATGTATTTTGGATATTAATCCCTTACCAGATACATAATTTACAAATATTTTGTCCCATTCAGTGGGATGCCTTTACAGTTTGTTGATGACTTCCTTTCTTGCAAAGAGGCTTTTAATCTAATGTAGGTCCACCAGTTAATTTTTGTTTTTATTACCTTTGCTTCTGGCGTCATTTAAAATAATTTCTAAGACCAATGTCAAAGAACTTATCACCTATGTTTTCTTGTAAGTGTTTTATGGTTTCAGGTGTTACATTAAAGTCTTCAGTTCATTTTGAGTTAATTTTTGTGCATTGTATAATTTTGTTTCTTTTGCATGTGGCTGTTCAGTTTTCCTAACCCAATATACTGAAAGGACTGTCATGTTCCCATTGTATATTCTTGGCTCCTTTGTCTTAAACTGGTTGATTATATATATGTGAGTTTATTTCTGGATTCTCTATTCTGTTATTATTTATCTTTAAAATAAATAGAGGAAAAAAGTGAAACAAATTAGTATTGGCCATGTATAAGAAAGTCTCCGAGGCCAGGGTAATATGTTGTCAACTGTCATAGTGACATGTGGCTCCTGAGTTGCAATACTGTGTTGCTTTGAAACCTCTGAAATATTGAATCTTGAGAGGTACAAAAGAAAAGAAAGAAATCTAATAGGGATCAGTTAGTTCTTTGGTACCTTCATTACTTACATCATTGTTTGTTACAGGAAATAGTCAATGTTCTGTTTCGTATGTTGCCTATTTCAAGGAAATTCTTTGAGCTTAACACACATAGATGTTATGCCATATATCTTTGCACTCAGTGAATGTTTTTAACACATCAATATTAAAAAACATAATAAACACTTTTCTGGGACTTTTCAGCTTTATATTTATATATTTAAATATAGTACTGTCAGTACTATAGTACTGTCCCTATTCTAAAACTGAAATCTAAGGCATGTAGAAGTTAATTGACTTAGTTCTTCAGGAAGGGACAGTGACATTATCTCCTTAATTCCTTGAGAATTTGCCACTTGAGTGTCCTAACTTTTTAAATAATCTGACATATTTTAAAAACTAATGCAATACTCTCAAAATTAAGTTTTCAATAAGCATCAAGAACCATAGATTGGTCACTCTCTTTTCATAAGAGAATTGGAAAAAAAATCATGTAAGTGAATATTTTAAGAGGTTTATATATAAATGTAAAATAAAATTTATAAAATGTCTAGCATTAGTGGACTAATAAAATGTGGGGCATGCATATGCTAAATACTATGCAGCAATTATAAACATGTTATTAAAGAGTTTTAAAATATATGAATGATCTCATGAATACATGGCCAAAAAAGAAAAAAAAGAAAAAAAAGAAACCCTCAAGAATACAGAAGTCTAAATACAGTTTGAATGCAATTTGTTTAAAATGCATTCATAATACACACATCACATACTGGAACAAAATACCCTACTTATCATCCAGATAATGTTAGTAAAACTGAGCTTCACTATAGTCATCAGAAAAAGTGGATAGTGTTGCTACTCAATGCTACATAAGGATACATGAGATGATGTTTATGAAGACATCATAATTACTGATGAATGATGAGATGCTTGTTTGTGTATATATAATTACTATAAGTATACTAATATGTGGCCTATAATTACATCATATACATAACACATGCAGAATACTCAGGTGAAGACGTTAAAATTAAATTTTCAAAATTATAGGAAATCATACAGAAAATAAGTAGAATAATATAGAGGTATTAATATAAAGGTCTCTCAAGAGGTAGAACCCCACTCATCTGGTGAATCATAATCTTTGAGTTGGATGTCTATAATATCTGATTTAATAAATGAGTAAGTCAATCTAAAAGTTTTCTCAATTATGTTCCAGCATTATTGTGTCAGAATATGATGACGGGAAGCATTCTAGAGCCTATGGTCATAGTCTGTATCATCCTATTTTATTCAATTGAATATCCACACACATAAATACATAAATCAAACTGACTGAACACACTACAGGTAGTGTGGTCATCCATCTAACTTCTAGGGTCAGTTGATCCATGTCTGCCCCCCTGAGTAATTATAAATAGTGCCTCTTTTTCCTCCTTCCATAAATAGTATGGTGATATTATTCATTTAAAAAACTTTAAAATATTCTCTATATGCATGATCTTCACAAGTGGAAAAGTCAAGGTTAAAATTTAAGTACTTTTTAAATTTCAAAAAGAAGCAAATTTCTGGCAAAGAAAAGCAACTTTTATATTATATATATACATTATTTCTATATATAATTTCTATATATATATATATTATTTCTGAGACAGAAAGAGACAGCATGAGCAGGTGAAGGTCAGAGAGAGAAGGAGACACAGAATCTGAAGCAGGCTCCAGGCTCTGAGCTAGCTGTCAGTACAGAGCCCGACACAGGGCTTGAAACCACAAACTTTGAGATCATGATCTGAGCCGAAATTGGACGCTTAACTGACTGAGCCACCCAGGTGCCCTGAAAAGCAACTTTTTAAAAGTTATTGTGACAATCTAATAGCAGTGCATTGCCGGCATTGGTGGTATAGTGGTGAGCATAGCTGACTTCCAAATAGCAGTGCATGTATTAACTAGGTTTGACATATAACTTAAAAATACAGTGTTGTAATTATGAAAATATTTTTACAATACAAAATGTATTTTCATAAATATAACTTTCATATAGGAAGACAAGTGTTTGACTTGCCTCAGGGTTTTGTTTTCTTGTTTTACCAAAAATTTCAACAGTTTGAAAAGATCGAGAAAGTTAAGGTAGAAAGCAATCTATCAAATTTCTAGAGATTGTCAAAAATGTTAAGAAATAATAACAAAACTAAAAGAATTTTTCCATTTAGTAATTTCAACTTCACAAATTCCATTTTTGAAAGACTCCTTTATTATGACAAATTTTACCCAAAAATATTTAATTGATTATATATAGCATACAACTAAAGTTCTGTATTTTCATCACATAATGCTATAAAAATCTGAAAATTCTACCTAACTGTTAATAAAATACTGTTATTATATACATATATCTTATACATATGTATATGTATTATTTATGACAAAACATTGACATATGTCTCTAAACAGTTATCAAACTTGTCAGTGATACTGATAAAACACAATTGCACATCTCAACTAATTTTTTAATGTTTTTTAAATTTATTTCTGAGAGAGAGAGAGAGAGAGACAGCATGAACAGAGGAGGGTCAGAGAGAAAGGGAGACACAGAATCTGAAGTAAGCTCCAGGATCTGAGCTAGCTGTCAGCACAGAGCCCGACACTGGGCTGGAACCCACGAACCATGAGATCATGACCTGAGCTGAATTCAGACGATTAACCAACTAAGCCACCCAAGTGCCCCTAATTTTGAATAGAATAGTTATACTACACTATTCAACCATCATCAACAGCAAGCACCACCACTCATAAAACACACAGAACTCTCCTGAACAAATAACCAAGAAGTAAATCCACAGAAAAAAATAACTGTGATCAATATTTAACACTTAACTTCCCCTATTTGTAGAAACATTGTCAGTAGTTAGCAAGTAATGGAGCTGGAAACATTACACTCCCAGAGGTACTATTTTCTAGATAAGATGCAAAACTCCAGACTTGACCATAAGTGGCCACTAAAAATCCCAAGGCATCTTTCAGAGAAAGTAGCAGTATTTGCCTCAATGTCCTGGCTTGATTTCAACTAAGTAATTAAACTCAGCCTGTCTAGATAATTGTTGATTGTTTTAACGTGAGAGTGCAGTTTCCTTGTTTGGTTATAGTGCCTGGATCTTCCTCTGAAAAGTCCATCTCACAAAGTTACAGGGGGAATTCTTATTGCCAATCATTTCTGTTAAATAAACATGAAAATCTAGGCCTGACTAGCATCTATCTCAAAGACTTCAAAGAGTTAGAGTCCTGAAAACTGAACTGATACTGACATGTGAGGTACTACTATCAATTTAGGAAATCACCAAGACATGAGGAAACTCCAGTTTGGAGTCTCAAGAAAGTAGAGTACCTTCTTGTCAAAGGAGGGAGAGTGGTTAACAAGGTGAGCAGTTCTAATTCATTTAGTGAATCTCTCTTGGGTACAGTTGCAATATATCTGATTATTATTCTACCAAATATGAAGTAGCAAATGTATACATATATATCAACCATGCAAAGATAGATAGTTTTTGTTTTCTAGAACAAACTTTGGACAGGTACCATAAATTTACTTTTCACCTCTTAATGCTATGACAGAGATTGTTGTCTGTCTCCTCAAACTCTTTCCTTCTCTTTCTTCTATAGTAATGGACATTTATGGCCATATAGTCACCAAAATAAGGACTAAATTTCTCAGTGTTCCTTGAAGCTATGAGTGGCCACATGACAAAGTCCTGACCAATGTGATGATGTCAGCAGAAGCAAGGTGTTCTAAACCTGGATTTTTGCCTCATTATTTTCCCCCTTTTCCTCATCATCAAGAGCAAATGATTGTACAGCCGTTTAACTGTACATATGACAGAAACATCCAACAGGTTGTTGGTGCCACAAGATGGAAAGAATCAGCCTCCCCCAAATAATGTAAATGTGTATCAGCTATAGGGTCTGGTAGGCTGAATGCCTTTAGGCTCTTAAATAAAAGAGAAAAATACCCTATCTTGTTAAACCTACTATTGTTAATGTGGTTTATTATTTCTTAGTTGAGTCCTCATTTTAACTAATAAAGATGACATGACACATTCTTTTTTATCTCTTCATATTTCTTCTAAGAAATAATGCTGAATAGTTAACTGTTTTGCTTTGTAAAACTCTTTATATCATACCCAAATGAAAACTGAGATCTTGATACATATATACAGGTTTTATGTGCTGGGTATTCTGTTTAGTGCCTTATTCAAATGTACTCATTTAATACAATGTGGTAAAACCTAAAATAGGGTATGCTAAGAAGAGAGGGCCATCTTTAGTCAAGCAATCTCCATATACCAGAAAATGTCTCAGATCAATTTTGAATTACTAGTATTGTTGCTTAGATAACTGGTGATCAGGGCAGAAAGGTATTGCAATAGAAGAAAATACCAATTGACAATGGTCCCCACATGATGGAAAGCTTATTTACTTTTTTAAAAACTATTCTGAGGTGAGCACAAAAAATAGATAATCTCTCATTCAATAAAGGATAATATGTCTGACTTTTAAAAATAATGGCAATTCAGGCATTTTTCTTGGAATAAGTACACTAAAACTGAATTATATATTTACATTAACTTAAATATCTATCTATTTATGAAAAGAAACATTGAATGAGTTTTTAAATAATTATTCCACAGGCCTACACTGTGGACAAATTATGCAAGGAATTATGTGCTCAGATACCTTGTAGACAGGTGGGGAAGTAGGGCCACTAAGAAGAGCAGAAAGACATGGAGAATATAGTTCTTGTCTTTAATTCAAAAAAATTCCAAATATGTTTATAAAATGTCTGTTTTAAAACAAATAAGTGATAAAGTTTTAAATTTCTAAAGGTAATATTTTTAAAATACTATTTTTCTAATTTTTCCATCAAGTTTGAAAGTAACAAACCTAGCTTTCAGAATTATTTATTTGTAGATGCTATAATATAAAATCCAAGTAATATGACTTGAACCTTTCCTAAAATCTTCTCATACCATTATTTACCTGTCACTCAGAATAAGTATATGATTACTTAGACACAATGATTTTTTCATTCATTTCTTTAATTATTATTCACTTATTTGAATTTGGGGAACATTTGATGATTGCCCACTTTGTCGCAGACCTTGTGTTTGCTGTATAAAAATCAAAAGACCTGGTATCTGAGGACAAGGAAGACAGTATCCAAATGAAGAGAAAGACATAAAGATGAATGGCCACAGGATAAGACACTATAATGAAGATATTTACAAGCCGAATGGGAAAATAAAAAAGAGTATGGAGTCTGCTGGGGGGTGGGGGGGCAGTTAGGGAAGGCTTTAGTCTGAAGCTTATAGAATGAGCAGCATTTGGCACAAAGTCTTGGGAAGATGCCCAGCATATGAAGGAAATGGAGATGTGAGAAAGTGGTAATAACTAGTATCCAACTAAAAGTAGTTCTCTGTCTCCAGAGTACACAAAGCACAAATGTGACAAGGCCAGACAGACAGGAAGACTTTCATAAAGATCTCAATGTTTTTTCTTAGGTGTCATGAGTAATTCAGATGTAATGTACATTATAACTGGTATGTTGTAATTATCATGTTAAGAGAGGGTTTCTGGAAACAATGTTGAGAAAGGATTGGGTCAGATTAGAGACCCAAAGAAGAGTAAAAAGGGTATGGCAATAGCCTGGGGATGGCTAGTCTGAGCTGGCTAGTGCAGAGGGGAGGAAGAGTGAGTAGATTTGAAATGGGATTAAAAAACATTTTCATAGTTCTCATATGCAGGTGGAAAAGAGGCCTGGAAAATAGATTCCGTGTTTCTGAATAAATTCTGAATTTTGGGATAGATGAGACTAGCCAGTATGGGAAGGGAAGTGATAAATTGAGAATTAGATGGGAGATTCATTTGAGGTACTTGTGGAAAATATCTTACATTCAAGTTATTATTATTAATGTTCACTGAGTAAAAGATACAAACATACAATTCAAAAGCAGGTATTTACAACTCAAAAATACATTTTAAAAAATATATTCAACTTTTTCACATCAGTGGAATACCAGAGACAAAAGAGGTGCTAATTCACCTTCTTTTTTAACATCAACAACAACCTCCAAGAATTAGAGATTTCCCATGCCAGTATAATTGGGATGAGACAGTGTCTTGTATTCATAGCTAATAGTATTGCAATGACTTTCACGAGTGAGAAATTTCTCCATTCACTTCAGTCAAATAATCCATCTTTGGGGAAAGTATCCTTATTTAAAAAAAAATTAATGTTTATTTATTGTTGAGAGTGATACAGAGTGCGAGTGGGGATGGTCAGAGACAGAAGGAGACAGAGAATCTGAACCAGGCTCCAGGCTCCAAGCCGTGAGCACAGAACCCTATGCGGGGCTTAAACTCAGGAAGGGCAAGATCAGACCTAAGCTAAAGTCAGATGCTTAACCAACTGGGCCACCCACGTGCCCCTGGGAAGGTATCTTAATGAAAGAATATAACAAAAAACCCACAACACTATATGCACAAATATGTTCATTGATATGTGAGTAATACAACAAGCCAAAATCTATATAAACATCAAAGTAGTTAGGAAGAGTTATGTAAAATTATGGAATGAGTATTTGAAGGAATATCACATAAAATTCATAATATAATGATGCATGAGTATAATATGGTAAATTGAATTACTAATCCAAATTATTGATCCCTTTGTACATTCAAACTTTTGTTATGCCTCTCTGTAGGAAAAAGGTATTTCCCTACTACTTGGCTTTTCGCTTGACCACATAATTTGCTTTGCTAGTTAGAATGACAATGTGCTATTTCCTTCCAGGCCTTAAGAGGCATCCTGAAGATTTTTCTCTCCCTCATGGGCTGCACCAGAGCCATGGTAAGAATTTCCAATGCTATTGCTGTTATCCCTTCACCTGGACCTTAGAACAAATTGTACAAAAGCAAAACAACCTCAGTTCATCGCAGCCAGATCTGATGCTTGAAGCATAGCTTCCCAATCATGCCCTGTCTGTATCACCAGGCCAGATCCTTAGCTAAGCATAGATTCATCAGAATAAATGTTGTTTTAAGTCACTGACTTTTACTAGGGTAGTTTTTGATGAATTGTTTTTGGGGCACCAGTTAAGTAAAACAAGAACTCTGAAGATATTCATATGCAAAGTGGTAAAAAGGAAATACTTAACAATTGTTCACGTAGTTGGGTTTGGGAATGGTGACAGGACAAAATCACAGAAAGCTTAATTAAATATTTTTATGTAACTGAGCTGCAATCAATATAAGGGATAAGAACATCTTGAAAGTTGAGTTTTCAAATTAAAGAAATGAAACACAATGAAAGAAATCAACTTTGAGTGTCTACATCTGAAAATAAAAGATATACTATGTTGCCTTAGATTATATTTCTTTTTAATACTACTTTTCCCCCTTTAAACATAATATGAAATAGCCCCTAGCGAAATTAACTTTACTACTTTCAGCCCAAAAATGGAGAATCTATGGAAGCATAAACAATTCTATCTAACTTAAAACATTTTCCTATATCCTATACTATCATGGTGACTTCAGTGGCAATTTGAGCTCCTATTTTGAGGATTTTTTCAGAGCATGGTAACTCTAAGTTTTACGTCTTGAGAATATCAATGATCCAAGATAGGGCTTCTGTGTTCTGTATGTGATTTTATCTGCTAACAACTTTTCATTCTGTTAATAACTGACTAATGCTATACTTTTCACCATTTCTTTCATTTAATATTGAGGGGATGATTGCCCAAGTCCTAGTTAGTTACTCGATGTATACATTCATAGAGAAGTGGGGGCGGGGGTTGAAACAGACATAAGTAAAGTTGGATAAAAAAACAAATGTCCACAACAGCATGAAGAGCAAGAATGAGAGTTATCAGGACACAGACCACTTTTGTGCAGAATTTTGACGAGAGCTACTCTGGCTCTAGAGAGTTAAAATGTTAAGTTTCTCCAGCTCACCTCTGGAGCCTTCCTGCGTGATCTGTAGACTCTATCTCAGATGGCCATACTATCATGTTGCCCTCTAGCTGCCAAAATCCACCACTGAAGCATTTTAAAATCATTGCTTAACAATATTTTCTACTTCATAGGTTTCTTTCACCCTTCCTTTTAAGGTTTAAACTGCCCTAATTCTCACTCCTTTTCAATTATTGGTTTAGAGAACATTATATCGGAAACAAAATCCCTTTAGGGTCCAGACGATTTTATGTTGTGATGCCTGGTCTGGGAATACTTATGATTTAGCAAAGTGTATGTATTTATGCTGCATTACTAATGAATGAAATTCTGTTGTTGGGTATCTCTGGCAGTATGCCAGGTAGGAAATAATTTAGGCAAGATAAGTTTTGTAGCCCCCTCCACATCAAACTGTTTAGACAATTGGCTATTTCACTTATACATAATCTGCCCTGGGACCAAATTAATCCCCTTTAAGTTAAATTCAACTCATAATACTAACTTATTCCCATTTAAAAGATAAAATGCTATATCAAACAACCGCTTAAAGTTCGTATTTTCACAAGTTTTTCCTAAGTAGAATACAGAAGCTCTTTATGTTTATTATATTATTATACAAAATCTGATTTTAAAATATATGTTTATAGTAGGAAAGAAATGAATATTTGACAATGATTATTTGATGGGTAAAGTTAAATAAGGCCTAATAATAGAAATGATGGAAAATAGAGTGCACAAAACTCCAAACTACAATTATATATATTATTTTTCCTATTTCCAAAGTTTTCTGTAATGGTGAATTTCTTTTTTCTTAAAAAATACATTTGACACACCTTTGTTAATATTTCTATATTCTACATTAGTGTATAATAAACCTTCTGTATTATACCTGCCATGTATTAATGCTGTTTTAAGGATTGTTGGATTGCATTATGAATGACTGATTTGAATAAAGTTGATAAATGAAAAGAGAGGAATACAACCACCACAGGATGACAGAAAAGATATAAAATTTTTGACAAAGGAGGAAAAGAATTATTCTTTCACATCAAAAAAACATGTTTCTTTTTCTTTAGAAGAGAAACCAAGTATGTTTTGAAATGTTAAGTTTACTGAATAGTTTGAAGGAAATTAAAACATGTAGATTTATTATCATCATAATATGTAGTTCACAGAAAGGTACATACTTATACTTAGTTCCAAAGCTTTTATGAGACTTAATAATTGAGAGCACATACTTATGAGAACTTATTATTTCCTTAATGGCACAACTCTGAACAGACTCAATGAAAAGAGCAAAAGGTGACATTGTATAAAGAGCAAAATGAATCCAGTCTTTTTTTTTTGGTCTTCCCTGGCTTCTCTAACTGAGCAACAAGTTAAATACTCAAATCCTGAAACTCTGTAACACTGTTATGAAATTTTCTATTTAACAGAATGGCTTCTAGTCTCCAGCTGATGATCTTAATTGTTCTAAGTATTTAGCAATTCATGAAACTTTATTAAATACCTGCTATGTGCTATTTGCTTTGAAGATACACAGATTACTGAGAGTCAGTCCCTGACCTCCAGTAGTTTATGATCTAGTAGAAAGTGTAGAGTTTTTAAATTCTATAAAACAAAGATAAATTAAATACAATGTATTAAGCAGTCTGGTTAGAAAGGTAATACATTTGTCATCATATATTTATATTTATAGATTATAAATATATTTAATG
This sequence comes from Hyaena hyaena, assembly GCF_003009895.1. Classification (NCBI taxonomy): domain Eukaryota; kingdom Metazoa; phylum Chordata; class Mammalia; order Carnivora; family Hyaenidae; genus Hyaena; species Hyaena hyaena. Next base: position 1,134,128 of record NW_024081065.1, on the reverse strand, counting down.
CATATGAAATATTTCTGCTAATTTGCAGACTTTAACTTCAGGGAAGCTCTTTCTAGATTATAACTCCCCAAATCAGACTAATATTATTATTAACTATATGCATATAACTTTCCTAAAATCGACTTATCACAAAGACAACATGGAGATCAACTTATGTTGAGCTTTTGGGCTTCTAAAGAGAACTAAGAAAATGGACTAAAGGGGCGCCTGGGTGGCTTAGTCGGTTAAGCGTCCGACTTTCGCTTAGGTCATGATCTCGAGGTTCCTGGGTTCGAGCCCTGTGTCGGGCTCTGTGCTGACAGCTAGCTCAGAGCCTGGAGCTTGTTTCAGATTCTGTATCTCCCTCTCTCTCTGACCCTCCCCTGCTCACGCTGTGTCTCTCTTTCTCTCTCTCCTAGAAATAAATAAAAAAAAATATTAAAAAAAAGAAATGGACTAAAATATAATCTACATTAACAAACACTGAACTTTAATATTTCAATATATTTTCAAGACATTTTGAAACAAAGTAGCTTGACAAAAGGAGAACTGCACTAATAGTATCTAGAGCCACAACTATAAAGTGCATAATATTCTGTTATTCCTTTGTTTTTTGTAATCTAAAATATGAGTTAGTACCTAGTGTATTTCAGGTACTGTGCTATGGATTAGGATATAATTGTAAGAAAAAACATATATTGCTCCTGCCTTCATGGGATCCTCCATTCAAAGTGTAAATGTCCAAAAATCTTACTTAACAGTGATTGTGAAAAACAATAATCTTTTGATCCCTGGTGTCTTTGTTTCCATAGCCCTTCTCAGTTTCTCATGAACTTTATTATTTACTTATTACATTTATTCCTGATTGCTTATCTTCCCCTGCTAAAATATCAGCTTCACAAGGGTATGGATCTCTGTTTTATTACCTGGTGCTGCTCAACACCTAGAAAAAATATGTATTAAATGAATGTATGGGGAAGTCCTAGCATCAGCCATCAGACAACAAAAGGAAATCAAAGGCATCAGAATTGGCAAAGAGGAAGTCAAACTTTCACTCTTTGCAGATGACATGATACTCTACATAGAAAACCCGACAGACTCCACCAGAAGCCTACTAGAACTGATCCAAGAATTCAGCCAAGTTGCAGGGTACAAAATCAACGTACAGAAATCGGTTGCATTTTTATACACCAATAATGAAGCAACAGAAAGAGAAATCAAGAAACTGATACCATTCACAATTGCACAAAAAACCATAAAATACCTCGGAATAAACCTAACCAAGGATACAAGAGATCTGTATGATGAAAACTATAGAAAACTTATGAAGGGCATTGAAGAAGACACAAAGAAATGGAAAAACATTCCATGCTCATGGATAGGAAGAATAAATATAGTTAAGATGTCATTACTACCTAAAGCACTCTACACATTCAATGCAATTCCAATCAAAATTGCACCAGCATACTTCTCAAAACTAGAACAAACTATCCAAAAATTTGTATGGAACCACAAAAGAGCCCGAATAGCCAAAGTAATACTGAAAAATAAAACCAAAACGGGAGGTATCACCATCCCAGACTTCAGCCTCTACTACAAAGCTGTCATCCTCAAGACAGTATGGTATTGGCACAAAAACAGACACATAGACCAATGGAACAGAATTGAGAACTCAGAAGTGGACCCAAAAGTATACAGCCAACTGATCTTTGACAAAGCAGGAAAGAATATCCAATGGAAAAAAGACAGCCTTTTTAACAGATGGTGTTGGGAGAACTGGACAGCAACATGCAGAAGAATGAAACTAGATCATTTTCTCACACCATGCACAAAAATCAACTCAAAATGGATCAAGGACCTGAACGTGAGACAGGAAATTATCAACACCCTAGAGGAGAAAGCAGGAAACAACCTCCTTGACCTCCACCGCAGCAACTTCTTACTTGACATATTCCCAAAAGCAAGGGAATCAAGAGCAAAAATAAACTGTTGGGACCTCATCAAGATTAAAAGCTTCTGCACAGCCAAGGAAACAACCCAGAAAATTAATAGGCAACCAACGGAATGGGAAAAGATAGTTGCAAATGACATATCAGATAAAGGGTTAATATCCAGAATCTATAAGGAACTCACCAAACTACACGCCCGGAAAACAAACAACCCAGTGAAGAAATGGGCAGAAGACATGAACAGACACTTCTCCAAAGAGGACATCCAGATGGCCAACAGACACATGAAACGATGCTCAGCATCCCTCCTCATCAGGGAAATACAAATCAAAACCACACTGAGATATCACCTCACGCCAGTCAGAGTGGCTAAAATGAGCAAATCAGAGAACTCTAGATGCTGGCGAGGATGTGGAGAAATGGGCACCCTCCTACACTGTTGGTGGGAATGTAAACTGGTACAGCCCCTCTGGAAAACAGTGTGGAGGTTCCTCAGGAAACTAACAATAGAACTCCCCTAGGACCCAGCAATAGCACTGCTAGGAATTTACCCAAGGGATACAGAAATGCTGAGGCATAGGAGCACATGTACCCCAATGTTCATAGCAGCACTCTCCACAATAGCTAAAACATGGAAAGAGCCTAAGTGTCCATCAACAGATGAATGGATCAAGAAGATGTGGCTTATCTATACCATGGAATACTACATGGCAATGAGAAACAATGAAATCTGGCCATGTGTAGCAACATGGATGGACCTTGAGGGTGTTATGCTGAGCGAAATAAGTCAGGCAAAGAAGGACAAATATCATCTGTTTGCACGTATAGGAGGATTAGGAGGAACTTGACGGAGGAACAAGGGGGAGAAGAAGGGCGGAAATGGTGGGGGAAAGGGAGAGAGGCAAACCATGAGAGACTCTTGAATGCTGACAAAAACTGAGGACTGATGGATGTGGTGGGGAGGGGGGATGGGCATGGAGGAGGGCACTTTGGGGATGAGCACTGAGTGTTATGTAGAAACTAATTTGACAATAAGCTATTTGTAAAAAAATAAATAAATAAATAAATGAATGTATGGGCCTACTTTGCTCAATAACAGAATGATGCATAATAAAAACTAGAAACTGAAATTCATCAAACATGCATTACCCTGATAGTCACAAAAGGATAAACCAACATAAAATAAGTTTATTAATTTTATACCAGAACACAAAGTGCATGCTTATGCCATCCTTTTGTTTATCACCAAAAAGGAAAAAAAAAAAAAAAAGTGATGTATTTTACTTGAAGCTATCTTGATAGTTTAAGAAATACATTCTGTTTTTGTGGCCTGATTGTTATTTTCAGAGATATTCCTTTTCAAGAACTTGTGCTTCCCATTTGCATATGTATGTGTGTGTTTAAACACATGCAAATACAAGATATTCATTTGAGCTTGTGTTGAAATACACACAACATGAATCTTGGGGGCTATAAAACATATGTGTGCATAAACAATACAGTTTATTATGGGAAAACTTACAAGAATTTTGTTCACTTGTAAATATGGATACATTTGGGAATTCAAAGTAAATTTAGAATGTTTGAATCCCACTCTACTTCCTGCCCTATGCAGGTGACTTTATACGCATGAGGCATATACCCTTTTCCCATCATCGCAAGCCCTCATTCATGCTTTCATTCATTCACATGATGGTTTATTGAATGCTGTTCTAAGACTTAGAGTTACCTAAGAGCTCCACTGACCACCATTGGGGAAGGGTTATTATGTACCACAAGTCAGTTGTTTTGTAAGTTTTCCACTTGTTATTCATCATTCATTGTCATTATTGACAATTCACACCCAATTAATTTGTAGATATATGTATTTTGACAATTTATGAGGAAATAAAAGTTCTTTCCTTTTAGTTTATTAGAACTGAAAGTATACATTTTGGGGTATATACTTATTTTTTAAAATTGATGTGATAGGACAAAGTATCTTTTTATTTTGCTGACATATGATTTTTAATAACAAAATTTCCAAAACCTTAGATGAATGAAATTTTACAATCCACTGGATTTGCTCAATTTAGTTGGGAAGTTATTAGGAAGTTTAAAAATACCTTCAATCCATCTGTACTTGCTAAAAAAAGAATCTAGATGTGCCAATTTTCTTCATTTGCATGACGCTTCTAAACTTTGTAATCATTTTGTTTTCATTATAAAATGAAAACAAAGTATTTTTATTCTTAAAATTCTCTTCATAAAATTTTACATGAATGGCTATAAGATAGCTTCATGATCATTCCAGGCCATCTCCTCCATTTTATAGGTTAGGAAACCAACAGAAAGAAGTCTTGCCCCAGCAGTGCTATGCAGAATGCATATATTTGAACATTTGGCCTGTGCTCTGTTCATTCCAGGGTTCCATTCATTAGGAAAACAGACGAGCTTAAAAATGAAAAAAAATTAAAAAATGTGAATACTAAAAAGACTGAAATTGAATCTTGGTGATTTTATATAAGGAGGGGGGACTTTTATAGGTGCATTTGGACTAGGACTTGAGCATTTCCTCAACATTTTATTCATGGTATGATAGTTTCCAAAAAATTGTGAAACACTCTTTACTTTTTCTTATGAATTTTGTAGTTAGGCATTAACTAGCTTGGTTTTGTAGTTATCACTTTCTGACCAGAAAACAAACACAGTTCTTAAATAAGGAAGTTATAACAGACTCTTCTATTACTAGCAGATTTTCTTTGAGAATGTCGGGTGTGCCTCTACAATCTGCTATGCACCATCTGGGGTTAAGATCTTTACGGAACCCAATTGCCAAGAAGGTTAGAATCTGTGGTGTAATCTGTGTCTGGGCCCTAGAATTCTTCTGGAAGGGGAAGGGAGTGGGTATCATAATCTGCACTCGTTGGCTCAAATCAGAAAACAATTAGTCAAGCGGATGACAAGAAACTTAGCAGACATCGAAGGCAGTCATTTGTATACCTTTTTTCCCTTAAGCAATAGACTCTACTTCAAACAAAAACGTACACAGAAACAAATACATCAAAGAAAACTTCGCTGAATGAACCTGAGTGCTCCACAGACATGTCTTGTTTACTTTGACCATTTTGCAGAGACTGAAAAGGAGGCCAGATTCAGAGTCCTCACCATGGTCTATAACTAGAGTCTGGACTCATTTGCAGTCCTTCTTGCCCACACTCACTCCTCTCAGGTCTCAGCTGTTCACACCCTCTAGCAACATCCAGCACCACTGGCCATTTCCTTTGCTGGGAGTGTTGCTGCCACAGAGTCTGGATGTGGCTTCTTGTGCAGGTTTTAGCTCCATGATACCTACTCAGGAAATCTGTTCCTACTAATTGTCAACCCACCACACAAAACAAAAGCTAGGCTCTTGACAATGATCTCCATGCATAACTTCCACCAATCCACCCTCCAACTTCTCTTAACCTGATCTATGTGTTTATCATTCCTTTGCTTTCATTTATATGTCATTGTATCTACATGTATTTATAAAAAGAATATATATACACACATACACATACATTGTTTTAGTTGTTTTTAACTTCATTAAATAGGTATCAGGCTGCATGTGATGCTGTAGAGCTTACTGTTTTCGTGTAATATTAGATTGTTGAGATTCATATGCTACCCTTGTTCATTCTTTTTGGTTACAATTGAATATCTCCTTTTGTGGTTTATACTTCTCAATTACTTGCCATTTCATCATCCTGTCATATTTTCTTCAAAGGACATACCAATATCTGAATTTATTAATTTATTTGCCTGTTTACTGTCTGTCACCATACAAACACGTTTTTTTTTAAGGACATAGATTTATGTGTTATCCACAAAATCTCCAGTTACTCATTTAACAAATACTGTAAAAAATGAATGAATGACGTATTCACACTGGGCCAACTGAATTCCTTGCAATTTCTCTACCATGGCTGGTTGTTGTTTACTTCTTGTCCTTCCTGTTTGTTCTTTCTTGGCCTTCTTGGCCTATCGCTCTTGCACGTAATAGCTTTGTGATTTTAAGAGGCCTAACATGTGCATGCTTCTATCTATACTTACAAATTTAAAATGGAGAAAGTATCAATATTATGGACATGTTTTGTGAAAATTAAATGAGACAAATTATATAAAGTGCCTGGCACATACTAAATGCAGAGTAGATAGTGATAAGTATTACTATTACTGTAACTATTACCACAGTACTTGGAATGAATATAACCTCCACGTTCCTCAGAAATTTTTTTATCCATCAATACTCAGCTCAGCTTCCATCACCTTCAGGAAAGCTCTCTGAGCATGATTCCATTATCACGTGTACATGGCCATGTTCTAACACTTAGCATACTGCTCTGAATTTGTTCCTGTACTTCTGCCATGTAAACCACAATGAAGCTACAAATTTTTTGTCTTAGGGACTCTTTGCAAATGAATGACTAGTCCCCTTTCCTCTGATACCATGCTCACCAAGCACCCTTTAGATGGCTAATTCCAGTTGCCAGTTAATGTAAGCCACCCTGGATTTGATAAATTTGCAGGCACAACAATATCCACTATTTTGAGCTGCATGTTAGCAATTGAATTTACAAGTGAAGGACTGAAAAAAGGTGCTAAGTTTGAGGAGCCTGCTCTAGGTGGCAAGATGACTAACTGAATTTTTCCTATGACACACTTTCTTTTTTATTATGGGCCCTTTTATTTCATGCCACTTCTATTTTACATCTTTGACTTATAGATCAATTGAATTGTGAACCTTTAACTTGCTTCTTTTTCTTTGCCTTTGATCTCTTAAATTTCTTACTACTTACAATATATTTTCAGTTAATTGCATACTGGCTGCTAAAAATTAAAGTGACTTAACACTGAATATTTGAAAAGCAATAAACATAATCCTTGAGTGAAACTAGTTTAGTGTCAATACATGTAAAATTTTTACTTTTGTGCCAATGCATCAGAGATGTTTTAAGTTTCAGTAGGTTACATGAAGAATACAATATAACCTAGAGATCAGAAATCTTCATAACAAGGAATGAAATGAAATTTCATTTAACCAACATGATCCTTTAATTACATTTTTATTCTTCTTGCACCATTAATTAATAGAGTTATGAGAGAGTACACCTAACAAGGTCTTGCATTTGAGACTTTAATATAGTCATACAATAAGTAAGAATCTAACATCGGTGGTCATTTATTCTGTGAAATCTAACCTACACAAGGAAAGAAATTTAAATGAAAGACATTTAAAATATTTAAAAGCCATTTAAAAATATGCTAGGGGCACCTGGGTGGCTTAGTCAGTTAAGTATCTGACTTCAGCTCAGGTCGTGATCTCTTGGTTCTTGGGTTCAAGCCCTGCATCGGGCTCTGTGCTGAACGTTTGATCAGAGCCTGTAGCCTGCTTCGATTCTGTGTCTCCTTCTCTCTCTGCCCTTCCTCCGCCCATGCTCTGTCTCTCACAAATAAATAAACATAAAAAAAAAACTTAAAAAAATAAAAATATGCTAGAAAATAAGTTAAAAAACTATAGAAGTTAATACTCAACTGGATACAGGGGTGCAGGCAGAGTGAAAACCACCAAGTATTACTTGTTATTGATAAGGTATTAAATTTGGAGGCAAGTGAATCAAACCATAATTAAAAAAACTCTAATTAGATACATTCTAATGTTTCATAATACCCTCAAGAAACTCCGTTTAGCTTGATCTCTGCTTACAGGGCTTTGCAAAATGTCAGATAAGTGGTTACTAGGTCTATGACAGAACAGTGACTATAAAAAAATCCACCAGGTAAAGAAGCATATCCTCTTTGTCCAGTTTAACCTAGTATAGTCTAAGCTTGAAAGAGACTGTGTTTTAGTCATGAAGGTTTATAGTATGTGTTTTATTCACTATGTTCCCTACACGGATTGGGTAGTGATAGGGAACTTCAGGTCATTGTTAAAAATTTAGCCTGAAGTTACCCCAACTTATCATCAATAATTTTAATACCATCAAACATCCTTTGCTCTGATAAACAGTCTAACAGTCAAATATCCTAGCAACTACTTTTTCTTATTGCTTCTATCAATGGTATTAGTACCTAAGGAAAGAAGGCTATGATGAATCATTAGAATTTCATTTTTCTTAACATAAAAATTGAATATGACTTAGTTAAGTTAATAGTAATGTCTTCACTGTATGTAGAAATATTTATTTGTCTTTTTTTTGTAACAAGAAACTAGAACAGCAATTCTACAATCACAGGACAAATGTGAAGTCAGGCCAAGGTGACACATTCATTTTTTGTTGTTCCCAAGAACATCTTCAGTTGCCTGTACTTGAAAATGACAAAGGGTGAATAACTATGTGAATGTAAAAATTCATATACCTACTGTAGCATTTATAGATATTATGGTCCAGCATTCAGATTAGTTTCCAGTAAATATTAACTATTAAGCCTCACTCTTTTGATAGCATCTTCAACAGATTTGAAATATAAGTCATAGATCTGAAAGGATTGTTGATTATTTTAAGTGATGCCTATGGCTGGGTATTCTGTCAATATTGAGAACAATTTTTTATACCTTACAATTCATAAAGAAATATTCAGAATGCGGAACTCTTCCCCAAAACACATTATTAAAGTCAAAGAAGACATTTCCTCTTTAAGAGATATCACAAATATGATTCCATTTCTACATTATAGTATTTTTGACTCTAATAATCATTTAACTTATAAAATATTTCTTTGAGGGACTCCTGGGTGGCTCAGTCAGTTAAACGTCTGACTTTGGCTTAGGTCATGATCTCGCAGTTTGTAAACTGGAGCCCTGCGTCAGGCTCTGTGCTGACAGCTGAGAGCCTGGAGCCTTCTTCGGATTCTGTATCTCTGCCTCTCTGCCCCTCCCCCGCTCGTGTTCTGTCTCTGTCTCTCAATAATAAATAAAAGCTAAAAAAAATTTAATTATTTCTTTGATATAATGCATTAAAGATAAAACTGCCCTTATGAAACACTAAAACAAACTCTCTTCTTGAAAATGATGATTTTAAAAGCCACCATCCTTGTGTATTGGAAGGGCTCAGATTCCAGTGACTATAATTTCCAAATGATATTAGGAATAGGAGGTAAATATATGAAACATCCTAGATAAAATAGAGAGTGGTGAGGTCTGAGGTGAGGTGAAGAACAGATGCCCTGTCTAAACACATTAACAATAAACAAGTTTTATACACATAGACCAATCAAACTGAATAAAGAATCTGGAAATAAACCCCTGCATGTACGGTCAATATTTGACAAGGGAGCCAAGAATACCCAGTGGGGAAAGGACAGACTCTTCAATGAGTGGTATTAAGAAAACTGGATAACCACATGAAAAAAACAAACAAACAAAAAAAACCCCTATCTTATACCACTCACAAAAATTAACTTGAAATGGATTAAAGACATAAATATAAGACTATAAAACTCCTAGAAGAAAACAAAGGGAAGAAATTCCTTGACATTGATCTTGACAATGATTTTTTTGGATATGACACAAAAGCATAACTAACAAAAGCAAAAATCAACAAGTGATAGTATATCAAACCGAAAAGATTCTGCATAGTAACAGAAGCAATTAAAAAATGAAAAAAAAAAACCCTGTAGAATGGAAAATATGTTTGCAAGTATGTGTGTTTACACACACATATTATATCTATACACACAGTAAACTATATATCTGTATATACATACAACTCACCCCACACACACACTCACACACACACTTGCCAACAATATATCTGATAAGGAGTTAATATTCAAAATATGTAAAGAACTTATAAAATTCAATAGCAAACAATCCAGTGATGAGCAGAAGAACATAACAGATAGTTTTCCAAAGACATCCAAATGGCTAATAGGTACATGAAAAGAGGCTCAGCATCACTAAACATCAGGGAAATGAAAATTAAACTACAGTAAGATATCACTTCATACTCCTATATGATCTCTATGAGAACTCCTATATGATACAGCAATCCCACTCCTGGGTATATATCCAAAAGAAATGAAAACAAGATATTGAAAAGGAATATGTACTCCTACATTCATTATATCACTATTCACAACAGTGAAGAATATGAATACAACCTAAGTGTTTGCCAGCGGATGAATGGATAAAAACGATGTGGTATATATATATATATGAATATTATGAATATATATGAATATTATAAATGAATATGAATATATAAAATTAATATTATATATATGTATAATGAATATTACTCCACCATGATAAAGAAGAAAATCCTGCCATTTGTGTAACATGTTAAACCTTGATGGAATTTTGCTAAGTGAGATAAGTCAGATGAGAAAAACAAATGCTGTCTGATCTCATTTATATGTGGAAACTAAAAAAGACAAGCTTGTATAAACATTGAATAGAATGGTGGTTATCAGTAGCTGAGGTGTAGAGAGATACTGATTAAGGGTACAAACTTGCAATTAATTAAATAAGCTCTGGAGACCTAATGAACAGCATAAGAAGTGATTATAGTCAACAATAGTATATTATAAATATGTAAGTGATTAATCACTCAAAATCTACTCCTGAAACCAATATAACACATATGTTACCTAACTAGAATTTAAATAAACACTTAAAAATAGTGTATTTTAAACTTCAAAGTTGCTAAGATCTTAGTTGTTCTCACCACAAAAAGAAATGATAATTATGACAGAGGTACTAGCTAACACTTACAGTGGTAATTATATTGTGATATACAAATGTATCAAATTGACATACTGTACATGTTAAAAACTCAGTGTTATATGTCAATTATATATCAATAAAAATAAAGTAAAATAGTTTTAAGCAATATATTGGCTAAAAAATACAAATTTGTGGTACCTATATTGACTTCTAGATTAGAAAAACCTAGATTCAAATTTTTATTTGACAGCCAGGAAATCTCTAGAAAAGGATCAAATATTTTTTTGAGTCTCAGATACTTGGTTTGTGAAGTGAGAATAACAACACTTCTCTCACAAGCATATGAGCACAGATATAAAAAAAAGTATCTAGGGGTGGCTGTGTGGCTCACTTGGTTAACTGTCCAACTCTTCATTTCAGCTCTGGTCATGATTGCAGAATTGTGAGAGTGAGCCCCATGTCAGGCTATGCACTGGTACCACAGAACCTGCTTGAGATTCCCCCCGCCCCTCTCTCTCTTCCCTTCCCTTGCTTTCTCTCTCTGTCTCTGTGTCAAAATAAATAAATAAACCTAAAAATATATAGTATCACTTCTGACCAACAGTGGTACCCTGTACATCTTAAAATTCTTTCTCCTTTTCCCTAGTGATCTCAGTCTATCAATCAGTATGACTCTTGTCAAGTGCATTTTAACAAAGTCTTGCATGGCTTTTAAAACAAGGAACTACATCATGGTATATATAGGTAGTCCAGGAGTAAGGCAGACACGTAATTGGTTATTTATGATTCTCAGGTTTTCTTCATTTTCTGCTCCGCTATTCTCTATGTCCAACTGAAAAAGTAGACCCCTTCCTGTTGGTCTTATTTTACAGGAGAGACAATCTTTCCCAGAAGTCCATCAGCAGATTCATTTCACAACTCTTAAGCATAATTACAAAGTAATCTCCATGTATCTCTCCATGTTCTAATGGACACCTGGCATAGGATAGAGCTCTGAATCACAGATAGAATTATCTTCCCTGAGGAATAGATAGGAAACAAACAAACGAACAAACAAAAATCCCTGTTCTGTTAAGAGAAAGGTAATGGGTTTGGGTCTGTAACGCATTAACTTTACTCACACTGGATTTCACAAAACATTAATAGTTCCTTGTAGTAGTTTTATGCTTTAGTATAACTATCCTTATTTACTTTACTATAACTTACTTTTTTTATATGTATGTTCATATGCTTGTGAGCAGAAAAAGTATTCTTAGCTCAGAGTGCTCCGGTTTCCAATATGAGACACTGTAACATTAAACTAAATGAATGGATTGAACCAGATTTAGTAGTTATTAAACTACATAACTTTGAAGAATCTCTTTTTGAAATGAAATTTCCTAGAGAAATCTCAATGTAGTTAAGAGACAAAGCTAGATCTGCCCTGGTTGAAATGAAGCAGGCATGCTCTGATGTCAGTTCAGTATATACCACCCTGAGTCACCTGTTCAGAATATTGACTCTGAAAACCCGTGTACTAGATCTTTACAGTCCCTTCTAGCCCTTCACCTTCTATCTATGCAATTGCCATTATGTCATACTGCAGCAATTTGCTAGCATATTAGTTTACTCCATGATGCCTTTGCTAGGCTGCATATATTTATGACAGGACACAGGGATGATACAAAAATATCAAATTACCACAAAACAATGGAAATAAGCTAGTAGTAAGGAAAATGCAAAATCAAAACCAAACCAACTCAAAACAAGATCAGTATGAATTTACCCTGAAGCAACACTGGAAGCAGTGCATGAGAATTTGAATCCTCCAGAAAGAAGAAATGAGAAAGTTACCAAGGCTGTTCATCAATTCATAGACTCTAATGGCAGATCTCAAAGCAGTGAGATCTGTATTACCTTCAGCTGCGAGGTCAGGGGTAGGTCCTATACAGACAGCCTGAACTGTGGCGTTTTTTAAGCCATTTCTGTGTGAATTTTGCTTTTATCAACACATAGGTATCTTTGTAAAAGAAAGGGCAATTGCTTTTTAAGCAAAAGATGGAGACATTAATTAAACCCTAATAGGGAAACAAGAAAAAAAAAGTATTATCTTATTCAAAATAAAGTAGGAGAAAACCTATGAATGAAACAATTGTCTACTTTGATGTCATAAATATGAAAGTGGCCAGTGCAAGGGCTGGAAAATAAGAAAACTCAGTAAATATTAATAGAATTTGTAACTGACTCTGAACCTCACCAACATTGGGCCTTGGCATCAATTGCTTACTAGCAGGATGAAACTTAGGATATAATATGCAGCTGCATATTTGAAATGATGTCTAGAGAGATCATGGAAAACACTGGCCTTAAGGAGAATCTGAAATTTGCCACTGGGGACTGAATCTCCAATTGCAATGTCATACAGCAATTTCTTCTTACTTATTGATATATTTTAAAACCTTTTCCCTAAGCCAATAAAGGCCAATGCTTGGCATTGGTTATAACGCATAAACATGCCAAACCCAACCCTTTATTGAGAGATCCTGCAATCTCCTCAGACGGAATGTGTCTCCTTGATTCTTTCAGGGAGAGATCTTTGCTTAAGTCAATTAATCCTGCAAAGACTAGTAGAATATTGTATCATGGGGAATTTAATCAATACCACAATCTCTTCTTTATTAATCATCTCCCATCTTCCCACAACTCCAGCTCTTCAAGAGGTTATGAAAAACAACTAAAATATATCTTTTATGACTGATGGAGTAAATCATCCAGATGAATTTCTAGAAATGCCTGGCTCCAATGTGATTCCCTTGGCTTCTGCCATGTTATCTGTCTGCCCCTCATGAGCTAGTCACATCATGAACTCACTGCAGGTATTAATGCGAACCCAAATATAGTTGTTCTCATTGCTAAAAGTGATTACAGAAACCATAGTAAGGATATACAGTTTAAAAAGACACAAGTAGAATCTAGAAGAACCCATATTCAGGCCTCCTTATGCTTTCTCCGTCCCATGAGGGGTTACACAGACAGTATTTTCCCTCCAGCAATTAACATGCAGGGGTATGTGTGCAATGTTTCTTCAAGTAAAGCACATTAAAGACTTGATGCCTGAAGTTTTTTTTTAAATTTTTTATTGTTGTTATTTATTTCTGAGAGAGAGAGAGAGAGAGAGAAAGTGTGAGCAGGGGAGGGTCAGAGTTAGAGGGAGAAACAGAATCTGAAACAGGCTCCAGGCTCTGAGCTAGCTGTCAGCACAGAGCCCAACGCAGGGCTCGAACCCACGAACCATGAGATCATGACCTGAGCTGAAGTCGGACGCTCAACCAACTGAGCCACCCAGGTGCCCCGATGCCTGAAGTTTTTACAGAGGTGGTCACATAGCACATACCTTCTGCCAAGTATTTATTAAAATTCCAGAATCATTGAAGGAAAGGGGGTGTGGAGCATGAAACACATTGTTTGCACAACATAGGTCTAGCAGATAATTCTTCTTAGTTGGGGAATGGGAGGAATGCTCCAAAATCCAAGTTCCCAGACACTAGTCAAAGACCAACCTAGCAAGCAGGATTTTCTATGAATAGCAGTTTCAGGTCTTATTCTAACTCTTCTCTATATATTAATACTTCCAAAATAGCTTGACATATATTAATATGTAAGAAAGTTAATAAATAATATAAACGGTAAGTTATAAATAGTAATATAAGTTAATAAAGGCCATTTAAAGATGTTATTAAATTATAAGAGTTTAGTTTTAGTAAGGAATAATATGTAACAACGGCAAAAAGGGAAACAAGTAGTTAAACATAACAGAGGCAAGAGAAAGATAAAATAAAATACTTTTTCCTCAATAAAAAGGAAACCAGTTTTAGGTAATACAGGAAAAATGTTATTTAACAACTTCAGGACTTCTGGGTTTCCAAAAGCACTTTAGTTTTGAAATGCAGCTGGATAATATTTTTTTTATGTTAAACCTCAAATGTAGCAAGATTATAAAATATAGTTGAAAATTTTATAATTCCATATCATATACTGCACATGCTAAATTGTTAATAGGTTAACCCTAACCCCCATATATTTGGCACTGAATCTGCTGAATTCACAGCTAAGTAAATGGAAAAAAAAAAAAAAAAAAACAAAAAACCAAAAACAGAAACTTGAAGAGTTCCCACCAAAGTGCCCCTAAAATGCTTACAAAATTCAGGAATAAGATCTAAAAGGGAAAGTTAAAAGTACTTGAGTTATTGAACCGGTAGTCAAATTAAGGACTCAAAAATTCTCTTTAAGTATATAAAGGTCCCTTATATAGATTATCTACACCAAGTAAAGCACCAGAGGCTGAATCTAAAGCATGGAGAATTGAGGTTAGATAAAAGTAAAAATTTATGGTCAGTGAGAGTTGTTTAAGAAAGATATGTATCACAGATTCTCCCTTGGAAACATTAAAACTAAAACAGTTATGTAGCAAGAATTTAAAATCATAAACTCCCAATCTAAACTGCCTAAGTTTGACTCTAACTCATATTAACTGTGTAGCATTGGGAAAGTGATTTAACTTCTCTGTGCCTTAGCTTACTTACTCTTCCATACAAGTGGGCTAATAATTGTATTGTCATGAGTAGAAAACACATGTAAAAGCTGTAGAATTGTCCTTGACATCTTTCTGGGTAACTGGGTGCTCATTTCCTAACATCCACGTCTTCTATGGGTAACATATTATTACGTGTTATGTGGATGATAAATCAAGAGGAATGGTGGAGCAATGTGGTTAGAGAGATGAGCCACAAAGGGTTCATAGTTTTTAGGAAACTCATAAAGTAGTGGACAAGGTGGTGATAGATGGATCTACGTATCATAGAAAAGGGAGTTCTGGGAGTGGTACTGAGGATTGCCAGTGTGAGAGTGGACAGACATGGGTGCCATCATTCAGTTGGTAAATTAGATCATGTTTCATGTGCAGTGGCATGAAATCATATGTAAAAAAGTGGGGATTCGGAGCATGGAGAGACAATGTTAGAGACTGCTTCACCTTGATTTAATGTGTTTGCTTTCAGTATACTGCATATTGCTTTAGTTTACACTAGCTTATTTGAATGAGTTTATAAAAGTGTGGTTATGTAGGTAATGTGTGTGTGTGTGTGTGTGTGTGTGTGTGTGTGTAGAGTGGTTATTTGTTTGATATTGATCAAAAGCTATCCAAGCTCTTGACTTCTGATAATCACTGTAGGTCACCATCTCTACAGAGTGTCTGTTTCAGCCACTCCCTCTCAGTGTTTAACTTAAGTGGTAACTTTAAAAAAACTAAGTATTACATATGATACAATGTTCTTCTTAAAATGCATAAAATTGTCTACTTCTCAACTTATAATTAACTACTAGGGGCAGGCATATTTTAGAAAATAGCTGCTATAAAACCAAGACATTATGAGTAAAATGTTATTTTTTTCCCATTATCCTTCCCATTTCAACCTTCATAAGTGAATAAAATCTACATCTAGGCATTTTTGGTCATGTGGGCATATATAAAAATGTTAGTGTTCAATTAGCATTGTATCCTGTATAAACAATGTTAAATAATATTAATGAAATATTCTTAGCGATAAACTTTTTAATGTTTGAAAATACAATTGAAGCAAACAAATAGTCCCAGAAACACACCAGTTTGTCTGTGATTTGGACAATGACTAAATTGGAGCCTATTGTTCCTGTTTTAAGGTATAGTGTAAACTGGATCACCTTCAAACATGTTGGATAGAACTGAAGCTAGTGAACTCTGATTTTTCACCCAAGAAAAAGCTATTTTCTAAGCATTCTACTGTGAAATTTGCTTACAGCAAGGAAAAAGAAAAGCAAAAATGATTTACCAACTGAATAAACCAAGGCAATTTTACTCTGTGTGCATTCTTAATGCTTAATACAACAATGGGCCACCTCTCTGCATTGGAGTAAAATATGGTTTTATGCATAATGCATCCCCCTAAACAAAGGCAAAATATGGAAAGAAAAAAAAAAAGAAAGAAAATCTAATTGTCCCTCTTTACTCTTATATATCTTGTGCCTTGAGCAGTGGTTCATTTAAAAGTAGCTTTTCATGGAGAATAGATATGCAAGAGATAACAAGAAATAAAACTTGACCTTTAGAGGATACATAGCACTTATGTGAAGAACATCCAGAAGATTGTAAAAACATTAAGATAAAGAGACAGAAAATTTTGACTAGGTTTATCCAGATGCTTATATTTTCCATAGCACAGTACATCCATACCACAAAATGATAGTCATGGATCACCATTCATTATCAGCATCAGTATAAGAATAACATAAAAATGATAACTGCATGTCTTTGATTTTTTTTTTTTTTGCAGCAAAATCATATAAAGTTTCTACAATCCAAATCTCTCTCTAAATATACTGAGACATTTCTATGTATAGGTGCAAAAAGATAAAATGTTTAAAACACTAGTGTAAATTAAAAACACATCTTGATTTAAGTGTCACTGAACACTTATGTTTATACAAATATTCTATATCCATCTCTAGAGCAAAAGTCCCAAATGGGGCGGTGGGGGGGGGGTGGTTTAAAGCACTCCTGAGTGTGGGCAAAGGGATTCACTGGATTCAAGAAATAAAAATGTTAGAAATTATACATCTACTCACTGTTTTCATTTAAAAATAAGTAGAAATAAAACTAAGCTTTAGTAATACATAACGTGTGGACTTATGCTGGATCCAAAGGGAAAAGTTGAAGCTGCAGAGAGCGGAGGATGGCCATGGTCTCTCACTCTCACTTGACATGTTTGCTTTCAACATATTCCAATGTGCTGCATTTTACACAGGTGGGCCTGCTTAAGGGAGTTTATAAATTATATTATCTAGTTTTAATTAAACTAACCTTCAAGAAAAGCTTTTTTTTTTTTTTACACAATGACTTTTCAAAAAATTCTTCACACTTATTGAGCTAAGTGTTATTAATGCAAGCACAAGGAAAGAGCAAGAAAATGAATGACTTGGTACTTCTCCTAATATATGGCCTGCAGCCACATTATGCAGTAGAAACCATGATGATCTAATCAACACTGACAAGAAGTTAGCAAAAAATTTCAACAATATCAAGTAAACTATGCAGTATGGATTTATGTCCACTATCATTAATGACAAGCTTTGCCTCAACAAGGTTTGTTCTTGAAATTTTAGCTACTAATAAACATGCATTTTTATGTAATTTATGAATGTAAATTAATAATGTAAAAATGTATATATAATATAATATATATTCATTAATTATATATAAATTATAATATATTCATAAATTGTATATATAAATCCATATGCATATATATATATTTAGCAATGGGAAGTCAATATAAACTTTAGAGATTATTGGGCAACTGGTGAAATGCTTTAGATTTAGTAAGACATTTTAACAATGTTAAATAATAAAATGTATTTTCCCACATTTTGTAAACTAACTGCATAAATATATATTTGCTTAGTTTGGTTAATTCTATTACAATGAAGAATGCAATTCAAATAGACACAGGCAAATTGTGTACAAATTTGAGCATGGAGAATTCGAAATACTACAGCATATTAATTTACCTTATATGGAAAATTTTAGGTATTTCCCTTCTCAAAAAAATAAAGAACCTATACTTTTAAAGCTAGCAAACTAAATTAAGTTGCTATTGTATTTAGACAAATGCCACTTTACTAATTGCCAATTCTGTACTTTTGTTTATAGAAGAAGGGACTTGTCTGAGTGATTTTCATGACCATTGGGTTATTTTAATATGAATGGTTATTATAATCAAAAATTACTTTTATAACAATGTCAACCAATGTTTATCAAGTGACAGTTTTAATCATAGTTCTAAAAACATATCCCTGGAATCAATAACATTGATTAACTGTGATAAAATGCTTTGGAGAAAGCAAAATTAGTGCCATGACACACTGTATTTAGTTTAGAAGGATGCATTCCTTGAATATCAAAGATAAGGATGAGAAAACAAAATATGGCATTAAGGCAAAGTATGCTACAACTGTTATAATTTGGGTATCTTGAAAATTATTTTCATTTATTTTCCAGTATATTTTATATTTGTTTCATTAGTAATTTATTTATTTCATTTATTCTATTAGAAAATTATGAGAATATTAATTATGTAAAGTCTTCAAAAATGTTCTCTTCAATGTGGTTTATCTATACCATGGAATACTACATGGCAATGAGAAACAATGAAATCTGGCCATGTGTAGCAACATGGATGGACCTTGAGGGTGTTATGCTGAGCGAAATAAGTCAGGCAGAGAAGGAGAAATATCATATGTTTGCACGTATAAGAGGATTAGGAGGAACTTGATGGAGGAACAAGGGGGAGAAGAAGGGCGGAAATGGTGGGGGAAAGGGAGAGAGGCAAACCATTAGAGACTCTTGAATGCTGACAAAAACTGAGGACTGATGGATGTGGGGGGGATGGGGGTATGGGCATGGAGGAGGACACTTGTGGGGATGAGCACTGAGTGTTATGTGGAAACTAATTTGACAATAAACTATTTGTAAAAAAAAAAAAAAATGTTCTCTTCAAATGAGAACTCTTACGGTTTGCCTCCCTCCCTCTATTTGTAACTTTTCCCCTCTTCCATTCCCCCATGGTCTTTTGTTGAGTTTTTCAAGATCCACATATGACTGAAAACATATGATACCTATCTTTCTCTGACTCACTTATTTCATGTAGAATAATACCCTCCAGTCCCATCCACATTATTGCAAATGGCATGATTTTATTCTTTCTCATTGCTTTACTTTCAGACACACGCATGAACACACACACACACACACACACACACACTCACACACAGACTTTAAAGCACAACAGTTTTACATAATGGGCTGAGAAGTAATCGTATACCACTGATTGAGAAAGGTTAGTAAAAAAAATAAAAACAAACCAAAAAACAAAAAAGCAAACATAACCCCCAGAAAAGTTATTGTCTTAGATAATTTTAAATTATCTTAGATAAATTTAAAAAAAATAGGCTAAATGATGGCTATGCTTCTATACAAACTAGTGGATAGCAGCAAAGGGGATTAAAAATGTTTTTCTAGGGGTGCCTGGGTGGTTCAGTCGGTTAAGCATCCGACTTCAGCTCAGGTCATGATCTCACAGTTTGTGGGTTTAAGCCCTGCATCACGCTCTGTGCTGACAGCTAGCTCATAGCCTGGAGCCTGTTTCAGATCCTGTGTCTCCCTCTCTCTCTGACCCTCCCCTGTTCATGCTATCTCTCTCTCAGAAATAAATTAAAAAAACATTTAAAAAATATTTTTCTATGTCTCTAAACTAGTTATATGTTGATGGTATATGGTTTACTTTTGTTCTAAAGTTTTGACCAAGATAAAAATTATTCTTAATGTGCTTTTTTTAACCCACTAAGAAAAGGCTCTTTGTTTTGTATAAACACTGCAAATGAACGTGCTCACTCGATAATTCAATAGTAAGTTTCACTGATATTTGATAAATGTAGTACAGGTAAAAACCTCAATAGGTTTGACAGTACTTCTAAGGAAATGTGTAAATATCTTAATAATAATTTTTTAAGTTAATGATGAAGCCTCCATAAATGAAGAAACTGAGATTCAGAAGGCTTCAATAAATTATCAACTTTCCAGAGAGCGAGTCTGAAGTGAGATTTGAATCCAGGGTATCACTAATGCCAGTGTTTCATTTATTCAACCTATACCCCTTCACACATAATATTATATTTTGTTAAATAAACCCCCTGAAAATAGCCCTGGCTATTTCAAGTCCTGTGTTTGTTTGGTACATAAAAATATTTAACACTAGGGGCGCCTGGGTGGCTCAGTCGTTTGAGCGACCAACTTCGGCTCAGGTCATGATCTCGCAGTTGGTAGGTTCGAGCCCCACGTTGGGCTCTGTGCTGACAGCTCACTCAGAGCCTGGAGCCTGTCTTCAGATTCTGTGTCTCCCTCTCTCTCTGACCCTTGCCTGCTCACGCTGTCTGTCTCTCTCTCTCTCTCAAAAATAAATAAAACATTAAACAAATAAAAAAAATAACACTAATACTTGGATTACTAAATATGAACACAAGGAAAATCATATTTACATATCACAATACTTACTCTATAGAAATATCATCATACAAAGAACAAAGCATTTTCAAAAGTAAGTAGACCTTCTGAAAAGTGATTGAACAGTTTGATCACTTAAATTATTAACATTACCACTTTGTATTTGAATGTACTTATATAGGGTTACATTGATTTTTCTTCATTTATCTTCATCACCATTTAGATATATTGCTAATTTAAAAAACAGTTGAATAAATTAATTCTCTGTGTGATTAAGTGATTTGCCAAATACTCCAACTCCAGCAAGTATCAGAGTTGTATCTCTTAATCAAGCATCTTATTTCTCCTCATTGAATTAGTGACTCTTAAGAATCAGAGAATCTATAAAATTGTGTATGTATATCTCTATGTGTATGTGTACTTTTGTGAGATAAACTCTAACTTTCTAAATAAATCTCAATCGACTTAATCATTCAAATTCTCTTAAGAACTAAAGACAACTTTCTTATACAAAAAAAATCTAATATTCACATATTTTCAATTGTTGTTTGTTTAGATTAGTTACATTTACAGTAATGAATGGCATGTGACCACAGTATTTCTTCAGTATTCCAGATAGACACTGAGTCTCAAATACAATCCATTGGAAGGTCAAGACTAAACTGAGCACTAATTAATCATGCATATTCAAAGCTTGAGGTTATTCAAATAATGGGCACCCCATATGCCTTTCATAGTGTGAATTTAATCGTAGGGTTCTCTAGCAAAGTCATTTTAGGCATGGTGGGGACAAGTGAAGGGCACTGCATTGGGAGCCACAAGTGGTACTGTACAAAAGTGATAAAGGTAATACTGCTCTGAACTGAAGGAAATGCAGTCAGTATCCTCCTCACTGAGAGTGGGCTCTGTTTTCATTTCAGCCCATTCGCTCCTCTGAGTATCAAGTACAAGTTCTTCCCAAAGCATCTGCTGCATGCCAACTCCTGAGGAAGCTAGAATATTTGTTCTCAAAAATAGAAATGCTTCAGACAAATCAAATCAGAATCCACGCTCCCTCCCTTTTCCCTTATTCCATCCCCGCTGCCTTCATCAGTATTTGTACAACTCTTCCCTGAATTAGTTTAATGAGAAGTTAAGAATCATTAACATAGAGCTTTTCTGTACAGTAAAGCCATCTTAGGTAGGTAAAATCCCATGGAAGATCACTAACATGTATAAAAAACTGAGTATCCTTTCCAAATAGAGAGTTTAAAGAGTTTTGTTTTACTCTGATCACTGGTTGGGTGCCAGCAGCCAGCTAATGCAACTAACAGTGGCCTCAGTTTTTCAGGTTTACACCTCTCACTAGTTCATCAGGTTGCTGGGCCTGTGTGGACCATACTTATTAGGCATTTAGGAAATATAAATAATGTTTAGCTCTTTACGAACGAGAAACTCTCTTTGACTTTAGCACATTCAATCTTTGTAAAGGATTTAGAAACTTTTCTGAACAAAAAAGCAGACTCTATATTTTACATTGGTCCAACTTCTTTAAAAACTTGATTATTATACAAAACATATTTATCTACTGCAAACTTGTTCGATCTTATGTGTTTTATGTCAGACTGACATAAACCTCTCCTCTTCCAAGGTAAAACAGCTATGTTAATTTGTTAGCCCTTTTGTTGTCTGGTTATCAAGAGACATGAATGACACTTAGGATTTGAGAACATGCAAATTATTTCTTAATCTTCATATATTCCCTGAATTGTCAATTAGCCTATGAAGTGAAAAAGAAGGAAAAGTATTATACCCAACAAACCAGCAAGATGATAAATGCTTTTTCAACTACAATTTTGTTTAGTTTTTTTTTTTTTTTTCATATACACTGGATATCATTCACGTTGTCCATTACAGAAATAAGTTATCTCTAGGGCATTTCCCTTTCTCTATGCTAGTTTTAGCTGTATCACTCACTGTAACAGCTGAGATCAATGCAGCTTTTCAACCATCTTTAAGCAAGAATATTCAGATGCTTTAGCAGCTGCCCAGCTTCTTAAGAACTCACTAATCCTTTAATCTCCAGACACTTTTTTTTCCATAAAAGATTCACAAGCAAAACAAATGCAATATGGATCAAAAAATTTAATCAGAATGCTTAAAATGCAATTACATTCATCAGGGTGTTCTGTTAGGCTGGGTATTAAATCTAGGTTTTATTCAATATCCTCCTTTTATTATAAAGCAATATTTTTCCACTCGGTAAACCATCTGATCCCTAGGCTAATGTCCTCTCTGCTAAATATTAAAAAGAGAAAGCAGTATGAAAAATGAGCTGGAGAAATATTTCACTTATTTCAATGAAAAAAAGTTCAGTTCAGACACTTTCTGAAATCTTGCCTTATAAACGACTAGATAATTTGACCACTTGGAATTTTAAAGTTACGCTTTCAAACAGTAGCTACGGGATCATTATCCTACTTTAAATGTCAAAGGTATATCTTCCTACATGCCTCCTCAATTGAGTCGTCAATTTGAATTTGAAAATAATAGTCTATTGTTCCAAATTCAGTATTTGCAACATTTAATGAGAATGCTGGATTCTTCATGCACGCAGAGTGGTCCCACAGTTTAAAAAAAAAAAAAAAAAGCCCATCTTGGTTATATTTCTCCAATTTTCTATTTCACATCTAATAGCATTCAACTGTAACAATAGCTTTGAAATAAAGAGCTGTCCAGCACGGCATGATTTGAAACAGCTGGCTGATTCTTTTAAATCTATACCCTAGCTGTAACACAGTGGTTGGAGTTTTGTAAGACATATGGAAGTTATGTGAAGCAGTGGAGGGAGTTCAGGGATTTCCCTGACAAATCCATCCTTGGAGAAGGGAACCTTACTCAAAGATGCAAGTGCACTAGGGCCTTAATCTTCACTGAATGTTTGGAAGATTGTTTGTAAAATTTGTAAATGGCCCAATTACACCTAGAGCCAGTTTGCCCTATTTTTCCTCCAAAAATGAGCTTCTGAAAAAAAAATAACTTTTTCATTTCTAATGTTTCCATGTTAGGTGAAAACAGAAGCAATTGATTGATGCATTATTATTATTCTTTAATCAGTAATCAAGTGATTATTGCAATAATGTTAAAATCTATTTTATGTAATTTATTCAGTTGCTATTATTATGTTCCCAAATGACCTTACATGAAGATACTGCAGGGCAAGGAGGTACAAGGTTTCATGCGGCTCAATGTACAACCGTCTGTTTATTCTCTAAAGGTTAGGAAACTGCCACAGACAAAAATAGTTGCTATTAGTGGTAGCGGTAGCTTTAATTTTTAAGGCTTTCCTATGAGAGGCTCAATGTGCATTATTTTATAATTCTTCATAATAACCTTATGATGTTGTTCAGTGTGTATTATAAACCTGTCTCACCTAGGCCCCATTTTCTCACTATGATATATATGGTTATTATAATTACTCATGCTACAGATGAGGAAACTAAGAGCTAGAGAGGTTATATACCTTGAACAAGGTCACGTGGCAAGTAAGAGATTTAATTCTCTACTGGTTAGAAGGTATTTTGAAACCTAGTGTTTGAAATGTTATCTCCCTAATATCAGGCCCAACAGGTGAAACACCTAGGAATCTGTACCCTGAATAAAGTAGATCCAGTTCTACGTAGAGGGTGTATCCCCTTTGTGCCATGTACAGGACAGGCCATGGCCAGGCAAGCAGTGCAGGAAGAAACGGAACAAAATAGTTGGCAAGTAGTACGGTATGGCTAGAATTTTCCCTTCTATAAAGACTGAAATTAAACCTTGACTCATGATTTGGCCCTTAATCTGCCCTAAGAGAGTAAGATATCACAAGTCTAGTGCTTTTTTTGCTTTGTGGGTTTCTCAAGTTTGCATGCTGCATTGACCACCTGCTTCTTTAAGAACTAGGGAGTATTTAGGAAGCAATGCCAATTACTTTGTATCTTTGCATACTATTGCTCTGTTTTTAGGTTGGTTCAAAGGTAAACCAGAGGGAGACCGATCTTGAACCTGGTCAAAGTGGTTAGTCTTGTAATATTATGAACATACATTGGCCATTATGGTTAATCCTGGAACATAATCATATATAGGGAAGAACCCAGTGGGCTAGAGTTAGGTACTTGGAAGTTACCCAAAGAATATAGTATATTCTTTGAATTCTTTCTGGAATTTCCAAATGTGAAGGGCAGTCAGGAGTAATACATGAGTAATAAATACAAATGCATCCCAGTAAATCAGTAGTGTATCAGCTGGCATGCTACTAGCAGATACACAGCTGAGCTTGACATCTGTCATATGTTAGTGTTCATAGTACATAAATTTACCTCCAAATAAGTGATTGGTATGACATTGAACAAACCACATATAAAATTATTTTTCTCAGTGGGTAATGGCTCATGTTTTCTGAATAATCCAAGACTTCTCACATTCATCTACTTCCTTGCTATAACCTTGCTAATTGTTAGACTATGGAAAAATATGATTAGTGGTATGTAAACAGTAAATACAATTTTCTTTATCTCTGTAGGAATATAGAAATC
The DNA here is from genome assembly GCF_003009895.1 of Hyaena hyaena. Lineage (NCBI taxonomy): Eukaryota > Metazoa > Chordata > Mammalia > Carnivora > Hyaenidae > Hyaena > Hyaena hyaena. The sequence goes on along the minus strand of NW_024081065.1, from coordinate 1,108,883 downwards.
AGATATTTTCCCTGTATATATCAGCATGGAAAAATTAGTATGTACATATTATTTATCAGCCAATCCAGGACAAATTTGATGGTGAAAATACACATTAATGACTAACATTGAAGACATGGGAGTATCCTGAGCAAACTGAAACACATGGTCAATATATTTATAAAGTACTACAGAAGAATTTCTACTACTGTTGTACATAGTTCAAAGTTTGAAATATAATTTCTACTTCTTCATTACAATGGATTAAAGAAATTTCAATGGAATAATGCAAGTACTGAATTATTATAGTAATAACAAAGAATAACTACTTTTTCTATCCAATGTTTAATTATCAAAATGGACATATATCTTAAACAAGGTTTTTTCAAAACAGGCCTATGGTACTAGCTCTTAGATCTTCTAAATATGCCTTTATAGACATATTTAAAGTTACTTCTGGTTATTGTTTTAAGACTATGCATTCACCTAATCATTATTTTTATGTTCTTTAAAAAAACACAAGATTTTTCCTTTTTACTCTCAATATGCTAAGTTATTGAGATCTTATTTATAAAGATAAAAGCCCATATAGGCTCTGAATGACATTGTTATTAAGGTGATCTTTCTACACTGGCATTCCAAAGAGTATAACCAAAAATATAATATCCTATGGCATAGCATAATACAAATATGCAGGTGAAGAATAGCACATTCTATGCACAAAGAGCATATATTGGTTTTAATAATGACTGCAAGGGAAATCCATAAAACAGTCTAATGAAAGTTTCTCCATGAAGCTCAGCTTATTCATTAACCTCTTGCTATGTTGTTCAATAATACATCCATGGTTGATCAGATTGTCTCAAGGGTGTTGCCTGCAACCGTGACATTTCTATCTAACATTTCTATCTTCCACCTAAGCTCTGAGCTTCCATCACAGTTCTCATAAAATTATGTATTTGTTCACTGATAGTTGCCAGTTTTTAATTACCTTCCCTTCCCATTTAAACTACAGTGATAAGCAGCAACTTGTCATATTAATAATTATCCTCTGGGAATTCCAGAATGCTTTGTCTAACTCTGTGCTGAAATTTTGTATAATGAAATTGAGTTTTTAACCTACAAGTTCATGTTCACTTATTCTCTATCTAAGCAGTAATAAAAAAAATTCACTGACATATGTATTTATTTATTTTAAAAAGGTGAGAAATTGTCTCAAGGAATATAAAGAACAGTATATAAAGTGTATAAACACTATATAAAAAACACTATATAAATAAGGTTTATTCTTGCTCTCAATCAACATATAATCAAGCAGAGGAGAAAGATAATTACAGACAACCCCGGGTACTATATAGTATTTGAAAGAAACAAGCACAGCTTTCTACAGGCATTCAGAAAAAGAAAGGATCTTTGGTTGAGTCAACCAAAGAAGACTTATCAATGAGCTGACAATTGACAGAGATGGTGGAAAAGATAATTTTGGATGGTAGAGCTGTAATGGATGAATAGTAGAAAGAATTAGGTGTTGGAAGATGGCATTAGTTCAAATAGCTGAAAATATAATTTATATGTATATTAATTCACGTTAATTAATGAATGGGTCAGTTCATGTTTCATTAATCAAGAGTTCAGTATTCTCTATAGACAGATAGGACAGCACTATTGAAAATTATCTTTTTTTTTCTTTTTAGAACTCTGGAGTATCTAAAGCTAAGTGATAATAGCAATTATATAAAGATTCTGAAGAGTGTAGATTCTGAAGTGTTCACACTTATATGTATTAGGCTTGAAAAAGGACATTGGGAACTTGCCATCTGACACAAAGGTTGTTTTGACAATTCTTTGCCTCATAGTCAATACAATCACTGGACTGCCCCTAATCTTAAATTGTTTCAGAGTCTCATTCAAAATAAATTATCTTAGAATTAATGGGCCTAAAATAAAACTAATGACAGATAAAATGACATACATCAAATTTTGAATAAAATTCAAATTTTATTTGAATATCCTTGATAAAGGATATACAAAATTTGATCTGAGAAAATGGGACTCAGTAAGAAATTAAAGCTGTAAAACAAAATCCCCAAACAACAGCACCAATCAGATAATGTGAACTAATGAAACAAACCATTATTTAATGATCTACGAACACAATAATTTATCCAATGGAAAGAAATTTGGTAGAAAAGAGTCAAAATAGAAAATTCATGTGTCAAAAATATATTCAGAAATTAAACTGCCTTAATACAGTTCAATCCAAAAGTAATTTTAAAGTCTACACTACATCAAAGTAGCAGAGATAAAGCATACGCTGGGTCAAAATTCTGTGGTCCAATTATTTTATTTTATTTTATTTTTTTTAATGTTTTATTTATTTCTAGGAGAGAGAGAGAGAGACAGCGTGAGCAGGGGAGGGTCAGAGAGAGAGGGAGTCACAGACTGAAACAGGCTCCAGGCTCTGAGCTGGCAGTCAGCACAGAGCCCGACGCGGGGCTTGAACCCGCGAACCGCGAGATCATGACCTAAGCGAAAGTCGGACGCTTAACCGACTAAGCCACCCAGGCGCCCCGGTCCAATTATTTTGAATCCATCACAGTTTTCTTCTTTGTTATACTAGAAGCCCTTACTTCTTTTTCATCTTCATAGTAACAAGATTACAAGTTTTAAACAATGTTAAATAGGAAATACATGTAAGTTGAGTAGCATGTTTATAGTAAAATTGAACCATATGTTAAAATGTTCACATTTATCAGAATCATGTGCTATATCATGGGCACTACAGAGGACACAAAATGGTCCTCACCTCCAAGTTGCTTTTGATCTTACTGTGATAAGAGAATATGGGGAAAAGCAAACAAGAGATACATGCACTAAGTGATTAGAATACAACAGTTTCAAAATCGATTTATTGAGAATAGATTCTCAAGAATTATCTTTTATTGGTACTCTTTTTGTTATGCTCATCAAAAGCAGAAGAGATTCTACCAGAGGCTAAATATGCAACATTTTATTGTTATGAAGCACTCTGCATATCTACCTCGTTAGGTAGATATTGTTAGAATCTGTATTGATATTCTCTGTTCTGAAATAGCCACAAAAAATGAAAAATATTAATGAATTCTCAACATGCACTGTATTATTATTATCTGTTATCTCATTATCTATTACTTTCACTTAGTGTCCACTCTACTGTTTCCACTCTGGTCTAGGCCTTATCATTTGCCTCAGTCTCTTTTGAGTCTCTGATGCCTCCAATATCTTCAAATTTCAGTCTACTGATGATTAGCATATCGTTCATCCAAACCCATTATTTTCCATATATCATTCTCTGCTCAAGCCATGGAAAAACTCTCTGAGTACAGTAAAAGGACAAGAGATCAGGGATATATTTAAACTTTCTGTTAATGACTCAGGGACAGTGTTATATATTTTAATATAGAGAAGATGACAGGTATTATCCTAAATCTATACTGACACTATCTTTAAACTGAAAAAAACTACCCTACATAAAATTTTTGACATTGTATTTGATGAAAGCATTCAGTAACAATGATCTCTACCCACTGCAGTGCATAGTACAATAGCCAACACTTTGTCACTGACATCACTGAGCACTGTGTCTACTCCTCACTGAGCAAAGCTTTTATTTATTTTATTTTATGATAGCCTACATTTATTTAGTTTCTCTAAATAAATGAAAGCAAATAAAGTTTCACTCTTTCTCCTTGGGAATCCTACCATTGGCTGCAAGAGATTAGGCTTTTCTTAGCTTCACACTATCTAAAGACAAAGGGGATTGATTTCATGTTCCCTTCTCTGGGCTACTATTTATGGCTAGAATGTAGATATCCATTCCATTCCATAAAAATAAATAAATAAATAACCCCACTGCTGCTTGGCATGCTGTCCTCCCTAAATTCTTTTTTAAAAATTTTTATAGTTTATTTATTTTTGAGACAGAGAGAGACAGAGAATGAGTGGGGGAGGGGCATAGACAGAGGGAGACACAGAATCCGAAACAGGCTCCAGGCTCTGAGCTGTCAGCACAGAGCCTGATGCGGGGCTCGAACCCAGGAACCATGAGATCATGACCTGAGCTGAAGTCAGATGCTTACCTGACTGAGCCACCCATTTAAGAATTCCTAAATTCTTAATGTAAGCATTGTCCTAATAGTCTTGTCACCAGAGCTGATTATTGGATCTAGTACTGTTTGTGCTTCCCTTCCACTGTTATCCTTTTCTCTGCTTGAAGAGCCAGGTTTTATATCTGAGAGTGATAGAAAGGATAGTTTTAAATATGTAGCCTCTGACACTCCACAAAGGTTTTGCCTCAATACATGATTTGGGGCTGGGAATGCAAACTAGATCCTCACATAACTGTGTGAAAGAGAATGAGCCATCCACAGATATTACTCTATTTTTTTCCCCTTCATTTGCCTGTACTCCATCAATAAGTTGATATGTTCAGGGTAAGAAGTTTGCATTGCCTTCATTTTAATGGAGAGTCTATTCTCTACTCATTTTAGGCCAAGGCCTTTATTCTAAGGCAACAACTGCAGTCATATGATTCCAGAAACCCTCTTAGGTCTACTTGTATGGCTTACATTAAAAGTAACAACTCTCAAGTCTGTTCATCATCTACTGGTGACCTCTGGCACATTCAGATCACTACTTTGTTAGGCAAACTCATTAGTTTTTGATTACTTAGGTCTAGAGGTCATTAGCCTCTTTCTTGCAAAAACAAAACAAAACAAAACCGCTACAAACAACAGAAAAAAGCAGACTTCTCTGTTACAAAGAGGCTACAGCTTACTACATTTATACAAAATTCGTCATTGACTACAGTTAGATGTATTCCCAAATCATTCCTCTTACCCCATTCCCAAGCACACAATCAAAAATTCCCTTGTAACTATCAAAAATAGTTTTTTTTATTTATAACTTTACACTGTTTATGCTGAATGATAGACAATAATCTTGTTATTTTATTTTACCTCAGTTGGTCGGCATATAGATAAAGGAGGACAGCAAAGATTCAGTAATACATATTCCATTAGTTACAATGATTCAAAAAAGGGCATCTTCCTCTACGAATTTTGGAGTGTGTGTTTGAGAGGGAGGTTGTGATTCATTGTTTAATAGATATTTTATTATCCTTAACAATATACCATTCAGAAACTTAAACCCTTAAAAAGGTAGATCTTACTCACTAAAGGAACAATGTTGTGGTTTTTATAATTCTTTCAATCTGTAGGTCGAGAATATAAATTAATAATGACAACAAAAATTCAGCCTTAGACCTAGATTTTATGAAACTAAAAATCCATTATCAGGGAGGAAATACAGAGATGATTGTCAGAGTAGTTTTATTATCTATAAAATCAAGGAGTCTATAGTTAGAAAACCAAATTCATTAGGCAGGAAAAATAATATTTAGCTAATATTCTAATATTATCTTCTGTATATTTTGTGTATTTAAAATTTTAAATATTTCTTTGAAACATACACAGATGAGGAAAAAAAATATAACTATACATCTCAAACATTTTCACAAGGTCAATCAATCCTTTGTGTAGTAGATACCTACCTAGTTAAGATATAAAATACTGTCAGTGCCCAGTTCCCTTTATGCCTGTTTGCAGTCCCTATAAGCTCACGTTTCAAAAGATGATCACCATCCTGACTTCTAGAGACACAGATTAATTTTACCATAAATAAATTAAATCATATAAATGAATGATAGAGTATGGATGCTTTGTCTGTTCTCCTTCATTTAGCATGATCTTTGTGAAATTCAATGAAAATAGTAGTTCATTCACTTTTATTTGCCATCTAGTATTCCCTTGAGTCTCTATACCAAAATTACTCCATATTCTACTGATTGAAATTTAAATTACTAATAGTGCTGCAGGGAACATTTTTGAACTTGTCTTGTGGTAGACATAAATAGAGATATGGATATAAACACAGATACAGTTATAAGTACATGATAGGCATATTTTGCTACTGGTAACTAACTATTGCTAAACAGTTTCCCAAAGTGGCTGATTGCTTTTAGGCAGTTAATGCCCAGAACTGTGTAGTTTGGGAAATGATTTTCATTGAGTCACTTTTCTGAGCTCTGGCTAGTCTTGTAATTTCTTCCTAGTCTGAGGAAAGAAAACAGATTCCTAGAGACATACATGCCATCTTTCCATGGCATATCTACTTTTACCCCAAATACTTAAATTTAATATAACGATTATTCACAGAACTGTTTCTATTTTTGTTAACCTATGAAAGTAGATCTTCAACACTGTGACAGAAAACGAAGCAGAAAGAAAACAATTTAAGAACACTACTTGATGTTGCACTGTCAACAAATTTAGATTTCAGAGTAACAAAAATTCTTTAATGAAGATATTATGTGTAATGTAATTTTACGTTACAAACATTTCAGCATTCAGATTTTTAAAACAACTACACTAAAAATATATGGGTATATAGTTGCCAGGTTTCACTACCTGGAAAAGCCTATATTTTATTCTGAGTTTATGGTTTTTATTTATGTTCTTTTCATTCATGTGTGTGTGTGTGTGTGTGTGTGTGTGTGTTTATATGTGTGAAATATTCTTTCTCTCATAGTACTGATTCAGTGATATTTTAAGCATCCCCCTTGACAAAATAAAAAGCTGGCAACTCTACTCTGGTCCATCCAATTAAAAGAAAAGAAATTGTTAGTCCATAAAACCTAAAAGTCTGGGAAGTGTTTCAGTAAAGAAATCTTTTAATCTGTGGATATATCCTGAATTTCTGCTCCTAAAAAAAGCCTGTCACCTTAAAACATCCTCATAGCAGGCTCGAAGAACAGCTGTAATAATACATTTTATATGACATAGACTCTTGCTAAAATAACTTGCAACCTTTTTTCTTTCTACCAGTTTTTCTTTAGTATAGTTTCTGAATTCTAATCAACACATAAAAATAAAGAGTAAAAGGAATAACAGAAAAGCTAACTTGGAATAAAAACAAACAGCAATTTTAGAAGCCTCAATATCTTCTGAGAAATAAGTTAAAAAGATTTTTTCGAATATATTAGTTGCCATATTTTAATACAATTTATTTACCTTTAACTGTTTCATTTGGGTAAAGTATATTATAAAGGTAAATATGAGATTAAAGTTTAACATTTTACATATCATGATAAGTATCTCAAGGGGTAAAATAATTATCTAAAGAGAAAGAATGTGAAGCTTCTGCACTCTTCACAATAGGAAAACACATGTATTTGCTACTATAGAATTAAATTACGGGTACGAAACTCTGTCCTCTCTCATCGGTGTATGGAAAATGGTGAGTACCTCTAGGAACTGTGAAGATGCAATAAATGGAGAGCATGATCAATGCAAGCGCTTTGTAATTACTTCTGTAATTTGAAGGTATGCATGAGTTTCTCAATGTAACACACACATATACCCATGTCTAGATGTAACTGCAGTTAACACACATCTGTATTATTATTCAGGGAATGAGGCTGATGGGTGGCAGGAAAAAGTGAGGGGGAAGAAAAGAAGACAGGAAAGAGGACAGAACACATGGTAATAATATAGTGATCAACAGATAGAGGAAAGAGAAATGAAGATGAGTTGGTGATGCATACCTCAAGGTAAAGCAATAAGCCAGTTCATGGAACAGAGTAGTAACCACTCACAATTCTCATATCAGTACTAAGTGCTGTTAGCATATGAAAGTATATTTAATAAATTCACTTTCCTAAATGTGCAATTCAGAACTTATGAAATTGAAAGTCAAAACAAACTTTTAGAGACTAATAAAAAAAAAAGTCCTTAATATAACTTAGTTCAGATCATTTTGTGCTAACTTAGCAAGATGACTAACTTAAATAAGGAACACCAGTAACTAAAACTGGACATGGAGGGTTAACAACATCATTGTTCTCAAAGGGATATTTTTTCCTACTAGCCATAAGCAACTTGCTTAGCATTCTCTCTGTTAGATATGACAAAAATTTAGATGTATATGGGAATAAAATCCTGAGATAGAAAATAGAAATATACTTTCTATTACAGTCTCGTGCGTCCATGGTCAAATAGACAATATATCTTTCCATGGAATGATAATGCTGCCTTCCACCTCCCTCACAGATTGCAGTGTTAAAATTAATTAAACTTGAATAATTAAAACTTAAATTCACTTATTCAGGTAGCACTGAAATCTGAATGACCAATCACTGCTGTTACCTCGTTCCTCATACATTCCCTTCAAATCTCTCACTCTAGACAAGGTCTTTTGATAGGCACAGTTCACAAATGTATGACTGTAATTTATAAGATAGAGTCCAATCATCATCTTCCCATCTGGTTCACATACATTATCTAACTTTTGTCAAATTACAAATATATTTGGATTCACCATTTTTAGGATGAATTTCATTAATAGTCTAATATACATATTTATTTATAAGCTTAAGTGATAACATTATCCAGGTAAATGGCTTTTTAAAGGAAAAAAAATAACTATGTGTGACTAAGTTTAGTATTAAAACTTCCCAAAGCTAATTTCAAATTCACTTTAAAGTTTTAAAACCATGTCTTCCTCTGTAAAAACAAAACAAAACAAAAACCAAAATACAAAAAAAAAAAAACACATAATTACAATTTTCTAGGAAAATATTCTCTTGTGTTATGATAGAAATAGGAAGTAGTAACTTAGTTTGTGAGTTGAATTGTTCATTGTGAATCACATGGAATATAAAAGCTGAAGGCAATAATAATGCAAATGACAAGTGCAATTAGTAGGTTACATACCTAGAAATGATCAATTCTGTAAGACTCACTTCAATGCAATTTACAAAAATGGTTAGCAATAATGTATAAGAAATTCAAAAGTTTTATATAAATCTCTTGTCCTATTTGTGTAGATGAATCACAAATTAATAATTCATTTCAAGCTTACAATGTAAATGGTAAAACAAAATTAAGTTGTTGACGTAACCATTAAACTTCTCTTGTAAGTTTCTATAATTGCACAAAAATATGACCATGATTTATAAAAGGTCTCTTGGCTTTCGTCCTAAATATTTGTCAATTATCAAAAATCAATATTGATTCTGGAACCTGTGTAAGAAAAGTCATCAGACAATATCTATTGCAAGTCACAAACTTTCATGAATAATACCATGGCTGTATGATGTTGGAGATAGAAAAAAGGAAGAAATTGACTTTCACTCTTTGTAATTTGACTCGATTTGTACTTTTTAATTACTCCAGTTATTTTCTAATAGTTCGACATTATACTGATTAATTTCTAGCTACAGAGTCTTCAAAAGACTGTTAAAAACCTAACTTTCTGAAATTGCTGCTTTTTTCATTTTAGCAAGCACCAAGAAACTCATAAAACAAGTTTATTCATGTCAAATTTTAGATTAAAAACAGATTGCTCCTTTTATGTGATAAGAGATTTGAAGCAAAATGAAGTCACCTCAATTATCATTGTCCCTAGGTTTTATTGTTCACTACCCATCTAAGATAAATAATTAGCTAAGCCTTCCAACTTGCAAGTGATTCACACATTTAAAAGTCTATAATTTTCTGCATTTATGCCCCCTTGCTGGCACAATTAACGTTTATTGACAGTAAATACTGTAAATTCCTTTTTTTTCCCACAGAAATACTTGGTGCTCTGTAACTGACAGGTGGCTTTACAAATTATAAAAATCTTAAGCACAACAGGAATATTTATGAATATTTTAACAATAGCATAGAGTTAGGCTGTATGATAAAAACAAACAAAAATAGTTTGGTATAAAAATAAATTATTTCTTAATGATGTTTCTTTTTGAGATGAAGAAAATACATTTAAAAAAGAATTAGGGAAAAACCAAAGGCAATATTGATAGAATGCAAAAACAATTTGAGTATCACCTCTATTCAATGTTATACAAAATACAAACATTTTACTGATATTGACTAGACACTAACAGTAAGATGTTTTTGTAATTTTCCTCACCTATCATAGGTGATATACATACTACACATACACACACATACATCCACACACCTATGCATGTATATATGCACCATATTTTATATTCTGACTACTGGGGATGATAGTGATATAGAATCAAAACATATATTTAGAAGGAAGCAGAAATCTTTAGAAATACAATAATAAAATTCACACATTTATGGAGTACTTAGATGTTTGGCTTTCTGCTAAGTTCTATAGAAGATATACATCGATTCTCTGTCAATCTGTTATATGCAGTGATCATTCTATTGTACTGATAACATAGTGTATCCATTTGACTGGGCTAGCTAGGACTCACTGTTATTTCACTAAGGACAAATGAGACAAATAGACAAAACTAATCAGAGTTCTGAGAGGAAACTGAAGTGGATACAAAAATTAGGTCTTGGGTTATATTTTAGAATTAAAATAGTTATAAAAAACAAAGGAATTTTATTATTCCAGAATAGTGGGGTTTGAGGCTCAGAGACACAGGGTAAAACAACTAAACCAAATGACTTAGTAGGTGGAATAAGTGTATATGATTGGTAAACAATAAAAAAACCAATAAACTAGAACAGAGGATTTGTAATGCTGACAAATGAGGTAACAGAATGAAATATTGATTACTCTCAAAGGATTTTTTTAAATTTAAGGCATAGATAATATATTATAAAAAGGGCAATTCCTTTTCTATTTCAACTAAATTTCTTAGCTGTTTATATTTTATAGTCAATATAAAATATAATCATTCAATAAAATTTTAATTGACCTCACTGTTATTATTGAAATATTTAAAGACACTAATAAAAAGAGCTGTACATCTCTTTAAAATCTCATTTATAATTCTGGTTACATGGCATGTAGAATAATCATGGAATATAGAAAGTGTTCATTTCAAGAGAAAACTCCAAACTTTTCCACACTGACTTAAAATATGCCCCATGTTTATTTGCTAAAGGGATCAGAACAATAATTTTACATTTTAACAATAATTACATGATGATAAAACTACAATTAACAGTTTTTAAAGCCAAATTAATACTATAAACTCTGTTTCTTATTAGCAGAAAATAAAAAATACTTTCATACTATGTTTTCAGTTAAACACATTACTTTGTCCTTAATATTTTTCTTTTTCTTTTTTTTTTAAATTTATTTCTAGGGGAGAGAGAGAGAGAGAGAGAGCACGTGAGCAGAGGAGGGTCAGAGAGAGAGGGAGTCACAGACTGAAACAGGCTCCAGGCTCTGAGCTGGCAGTCAGCACAGAGCCCGACGCGGGGCTTGAACCCACAAACCTCGAGATCATGACCTAAGTGAAAGTCGGACGCTTAACCGACTAAGCCACCCAGGCGCCCCTTTAGTATTTTTCTTTAAGGGATGATGTCATTTTCTTTTGGTGTCATAAATCAGAAAAAGCTATTTCCCATAGATTCCCATTCACACATCAACAGAAAATATTCACAAGTTAAAACTAATCAGAGTAATTCATGAGGAGAACACTGTATACCTGAAACTTTTTTAAATCACAGATTAATGCTGTTTCTTGTCTATTTTTTTGTAATACAGGACAAAATAATCAGAACTTGTAGAATGGGTGAAGAAAACTTGTAAATATGTGGTACAAACACTTTCCTCAAAGAATTTGAAACACTAAATTGAACCGTATAAGATGGTGAATATTTGAACATTATTTTACCTAGAAAAAAGGGAATTTCATATAGTAAAACCTAAAAGTAGCAAAGTATGTGTAAGATCATATAAAGCACTTGAGCATGAAACAAAGTAGGAAGCAACATCCTGACTCAATATGGAAACCTGTGGAGATCTCACAAATTCCTAGTCTTCTGCACATTCACTGGAGAAATGGAAAGAACCGATCATTTTAGTTATCTTTTTCTGTTTTTGGTTTTCCTCCTGGATGCCCTGTTTCACTGTCAGGGCTGCAAGGCAGGAGCTGGAGTGAGGAGCATCAGAAGCACTGAGAGAGAACACGGTGAGACCAGCTCTGCTGGCATCTGTGAGGGGCCAAGGCTACCAGGCCTGTCAGGAGTTTCCACAAGCCCTCCTGCCATTTTGAGATTTCCTCATCACCCTGCTCAAAAAAAAATGTCTGTACATCCACTATCTTTGTCAATTCTTGATTCTTTTCCAAACTTCTGTTGATGCACTGGCCACCGCCCCCTTTCCCTGCCTCTCTCCTCTTCTGGGCTGTTGCAGTGTCCTTGGTCTTTGGCATCAATTCCTTGAAACTCAATCTTCATGACTCTTATCACCATCCATGGGCAGCCAGGTCCCACTCACCGGCCTCTGGGACTTTACAAACTCCTGCTCTGAATTCACATCAAAGCAAACATTTTCTTCTTCCTGGCCTCTTGATCTCCTTCTCTGCCTGGAGCACCCACTCGAGGCTGCTGCGGGGCATGTACTTGTTCAGAAGCTGGTAGTTCAAGTCCAGCAAGTCCTTGCCCCACTTAAACTTCTGTAGCAAAATGACAGCAAGTTCCAAAGGTGTAGAAGGTGGCAACAAAAAATTTCCCCTGGGAACAGTTTGCAGGGCCAGGCATAGTTCACAGGGCTGGAAGCCACCTAGAGGGTAAGCAGCTGCAATAGACTCTACACTATCTTCTCTGCTCTGGCACAGGAGCAGTCCATGACAGGAAACTCTGACTGTGTCACCAGCTGCCTATCTCTGGGGGACATATGCGGGCCACTCATGGGGCTGAGCACAAGGCTGCTGAAACTGTGGATGACGCACAGGCAGCACACCACTCCCAGCTGGGTCAGCTGGTGGCTGATGCTGTGGCAGTGTCTCAGTGGACTGGCTACCACAGGGCCAGCATGCAGGGCAGGCCCACTCGGCCCAGGCCACCATCATACCAGGGGGCCTATGGCTTCACACAAGTAGCAGCCCTGGGGATGCCCTTCAAGGCCATCTTGTGCCTCTGCCCAGCTTTGCTCCTACAGTCCAAAGGCCCAGAGTCCCTGAAACTCCAGGAGAGACCCTAAGCAGCCACTATGATTATCTTTTAAACTAAATAACTGTAATAATTCAAGTAGTCTTTTGATTAACTCAAAATCATTCACAATGCTGGATATAGATGGATCCCTAAATAAAGTTTATATATATTGATTTGATCAGAATTCTTTTCCACTTTAACTCTTAACTCAGTTACAAACGCATATACATTTAGATGACAGTATGTTTTTGTTTAGGATTTTATGGGAGATAACATAAATGGGAAAATTCAAAAAATATTTTCTATATGTATAGTTCTTGTAGAAATTTATTTTGGTAAGTTTTTTAATAAAGTTTTAATTTCCAGGAATTATAATTTTGGATTTTTTTGAGAAATAGCTAATGAAAGACCCATAATTTAAAATATGAAGTTGAAGTGTTTAAACATTAGTACATCAAATCAAAACATAAAAATAAGTACCATAAAGAAAATATTAAGATCATTATCAAATAAAATCTATTCTGGACAAGATAACTCTATTTTTTTTTCTATCTTCACAATTAAATAACTGTATTTATCCAACAATTTCACTTATTTTAACACATTCACATTATTTTAATCTTTCTGTACCCTATATATTTTCTTATGATTATTCTTGCAATCTTTGCAATGTTCATGTTTTTTCTTAGTTCCCAATACTCTGTCATAGTGTTAAGTCCTGATTAGTTAAATATTCAAACTAGAAAAGTTAAAGTATAGGTTGTAAGAGAGAGAATCTGAAAGACAAAGAGGTATGAGAGAGAAAGGAGTAGGGAAGAGGAGTCAGGAAGAAAAGAGAATGAGAAAAAGTTTTTTTCACCTTTATTAATGAAATGCACAAATTTTTATCTGTCTCTCAAAGTAATCAGAATAGTACCTAAAAGATAGATATGCTCAGTATATATTTGTTAAAGACAGCTTTTGAGGAAGACACATATTGTGAGTTAAGCTTAATTTAAAGAAGAACAATAGTAGAATCAAAGTAATCATTTAGAAAATCCATGTAGTAACTCCATATTTATATTTCAATGCCCTACTCTATAAACATGACAGAAAAAAGACAAATGTGAAATGTTATAAAACATGACAAACAAAAAACTTGTTTAAAAAACCCTCTAATTTTTCTCATAATTTGATCTTGAATAGGAAAAGGTGGTAATATTAACATAAAGTACAGGTAACAAAATATCTTATCTCTGATTTTCAAAACATGAACCTAAGGGGCGCCTAGGTGGCTCATTCAGTTAAGGGTCCTACTTTGTCTCAGGTCATGATCTTCTGGTTCATGGTTTCATGCCCAGTATTAGACTCTGTACTGACAGCTCAGAGGCTGGAACCTGTTTTGGATTCTGTTTCTCTCTCTCTCTGCTCCTCCACTGCTTGCACTTTGTCTGTTTCTCTCTCTCTCTCTCAAAAATAAACATTAAAATTTTTTAAATAAAAAAATTAAGAAATAAAAAATATCAATTTTATTTGGGACATCCTGTTAGAAGCAATGATTGGGCATCTAGATCCTATTTTTGAGCTCACACTGCAAGTATTTAATTGGATTAGTTTTCCAATAAGCAATCATTGAGAAGTTATTATTGTGAATATAGAAAAGCCATTCTAGATGTTCTATAGTTATATACCAAGAGACTTAGGAAAGAAAAATTGCATACATAGCAAATCCTTTGTATCTCTGTCCCGATGTAAAGTGATATTGAAGAGAATTGCCTTAATGACAGTACATTGTGTAAGGAATTTAAAAGCTTTATTATGGGTACCCTGTTTGCTTCATCCTTAGCTGTCCACTGTAAGTCTCAAGACCTTTCAACATTTTGTAAATAAAACATAAGTAAAGTATATGCATTAAAAATATTTATCTATTATTGTTCAAGAGACTTGGAAAAATCTGTCCTGACCATTAGATTAAATGGATCTATAGAATGTATAAAATATTTGTTTTTTTTTTCTAATTTATTATAGATTGGTATCTCCTCACTTGTCATCCAATTTCTTTATTGGATTATCTTAACAAGAAAGGGGGTATCCTATTTAAAATATTTAGATGATGTTCCCTTGCAAAAGTAAAAGCGGTTGATAATAATTTTATCTGCTTCATAGAAAACATAATTTTGCTTTAATAAGTCATAACATAATTATGTGCAGTGCTGGGACTAGAAACCATTATGTTAAACCAAATCACATTAGATTTTGTGATTTACTTTAAAAGGAAATTTCAAAGAACAATGAGTATCCTATTTGTGACTATTTGGTGTCTATTAGTCAAAACTAACCATCACACCCTAACATAGTTTTCCATTAGTCTTCCCCAGAGAGTTAATGGTAACATCATCTATCTACATACTCTAACCAAAGAGCAAGAAGTCATTCCTATTTGTAACCCAATCCACCTACAAGTCTTATCAATTCTAGCTCTAAAATACATTATGAAACAGCTACATTATTTCCACATCCATTGATATGTTCTCTTGGAGTAAAGTGAGAATCTCCTGTTTGTGAAATTTAAAATAAATAAAAGTGTGCCCATTTAAAGCCCTACAATTGCTTCCTCTTGCAATTAGAATAAATGAAAATATTTGCTGTGATGTATAAATAGTATTCTATGGTCTTTTTTTGGACTCCTCTTTGACCTCATCTCCTATCTTTCCTTTTGTTTACTTTTCTTCTTTGGACTTTTTTCTGTTTCATGATCATGACTAGCTTATTACTGTCTGAGAACACCTAGGCAAAGCCCTACCTCAGCAGACATTTTGTAGAATCTAGTATCAAAAACTCATGAAGTTATGCTTGAAGATTCCCAAATTGTTTGGCCAGAGCTCTATAATATTCATTGTATTACTGTGGAAGTGTGAGAATAAGCCTTCAGAGAGCTTGTTAGAGTAGGACAATCAAAGCAAAGTCCTCTGATAATGCAAACGTTGCTCTGATCAGATCTGAAACTCAAAGGCTTTAAATTCCTTTCAGTACTATAATCAAGTATGAATTATATAAGTGAAGGAGCAAATGCAGACTTTTATAGACATTTAAAAAGTGAGCCAGCAAAACAGCATTTGTTGATTCTGGAACTAATATGAATCACATTGTTTTTAAATTGTACTATCTAAGCTTGTTTTCCTACAAAAATGTTCAATTACTTGCTAATAAAACAAACATAAATTTTAAAATATACCAGTAGATCTATGACAACAAACACATTGACCTAAATTACCTAACATTTTTATTTTGCTTTTTAAGTGTTCTGTAATTCTAATGTGATTTGAAGAATACAAGTATTCTGAAATGTCACAGAATATAAAATGTATAAAATGGCAACTTAGTCTATCCATTTTTTTTCAGATGCTTGTTAATTTTGCCCAATGTGGGTAACAAATGAAACAGTACAGTTAATGTTAAATCATTGTATTTTCTATACACTATATTCCTTAAGGGTTTTGATTCAGCTATAGAAAACCAACAATCCAGGCAGAAAATTTGCAAATGGGCCTGAAACTCCTATTTTCTCCAGTGAAATCATCTTATAATCATTTGTAAGAACTGAACTTTTCTACAAATATATAGATCTGCACATGGCAAAATTTACAACTATATAAACATACACAGCATTCAGATTTAAGTGATAAAATAAGGATAACATCAATGCAGAAAAATAGTTATATATAATTTTAAAAAGAAAGTTTATAAACTTAGAAAAGAGGTATGACATCAGAAATGGTATGATTTTAAGTATAATTTTAAAAATCACATGGAATGCCATTTTATATGTGTATGTGTATATATATTCTTATTAAGCACATTTTTAAAACAAATTTTTAACGTTTATTTATTTTTGAGAGAGAGGGGATGGGGAAGGGCTGGGAGAGAGGGAGATGCAGAATCCTAAGGAGGCTCCCGGCTCTGAGCTGTCAGCACAGAGCCCAACGTTGGGCTTGAACTCCCATATTGCGAGATCGTGACCTCAGCTGAAGTCGGACACTTAACTCACTGAGCCACCCAGGCTTATAAAGCATATTTTTTTAATGAAGTCAACTGTTAGATTCAATCTTTGTGGGACAATTTAGACTGTCATACTAACATAATACATTTTCATATTATAATCCTGTTTTCCAGCTGTTGCACTACACAAGATCATTCCATCCCTTAAAGATTAATTCCAAGACCAACCACACTTAGATACCACCTCACACCAGTCAGAGTGGCTAAAATGAGCAAATCAGAGGACTCTAGATGCTGGTGAGAATGTGGAGAAACGGGCACTCCCCTACACTGTTGGTGAGAATGTAAGCTGGTGCAGCCCCTCTGGAAAACAGTGTGGAGGTTCCTCAAACAATTAACAATAGAACTCCTCTATGACCCAGCAATAGTACTGCTAGGAATTTACCCGAGGGATATAGGAGTGCTGATGCATAAGAGCACATGTACCCCAATGTTCATAGCAGCACTCTCAACAATAGCCAAAACATGGGAAGAGCCTAAGTGTCCATCAATGGACAAATGGATCAAGAAGATGTGGTTTATCTATACGATGGAATACTACATGGCAATGAGAAAGCATGAAATCTGGCCATGTGTAGCAACATGGATGGACCTTGAGGGTGTTATGCTGAGCAAAATAAGTCAAGCAGAAAAGGACAGATACCATATGTTTGCACGTATATGAGATTTAGGAGGAACTTAACGGAGGACCATGGGGGAGAAGAAGAGGGGAAATAGTTGGGGAGAGGGAGAGAGGCAAACCATGAGAGACTCTTGAATGCTGAGAACAAACAGAACTGATGGGTGTGGGGGGGGAGGGGAGAGATGGGCATAGAGGAGGGCACATGTGGGGATGAGTACTGGGTGTTATATGGAAACCAACTTGACAATAAACTATTTGTCAAAANAAGCAGCACAGATAAAATCCCAATGCTAAAAAAGTGCAGCAGCCAAAAAGACCAAGAATAAACAAGGTCCTGGTGGAATAAAGCTGATCGGACGAGAGAGAGGGCAACCTTTAAAAAAAATAAACTTCAAATAGTAAGGAATATGCTAACACGAGCACTTAAAATTTTTTTTAATGTTTTATTTATTTCTGAGAGAGAGAGAGACAGTGTGAGCAGGGGAGGGTCAGAGAGAGAGAGACACACACAGAACCCAAAACAGGATCCAGGCTCTGAGCTGGCTGTCAGCACAGAGCCCGATGCGGGGCTCGAACCCACGAACCGTGAGATCATGACCTAAGCGAAAGTCGGACGCTTAACCAACTAAGCCACCCAGGCGCCCCCAATAGCATCTATTTAAAAACAAAACAATATCCATATAACTGTTTAAGGTTGTGAGATCTTATGATGAAATCTAGGACTTTATGGGTATATAAAGGGCATTCCTGGGTGTCTGCTCTTATTAATACCCATCCTTGCAGATTTTAGGTCAGAATTTTTAGTTAGGAAAGAACCTCGTATATTTAGATGAGGGTGAAAGATGCCTACTTGCAGTGTTGATGGTCTGTCCTGGAGAGAGGTGGAAAGTTAAGTTAGAGAGGAAGATAAAGGGCTTCCAGAAAATAGGTAACTCAATCTCACAGAAAATTGAGAGTTGGAGCAATAAAAATTAGGAAATTAGTGAAATTCTTCTGACCTCTAACTATGCTTCTCTCTTTAGGTTTTGTGAACTCAAATCATTCTTGTATCCCTAAATGGATACTACTGAACAGTTTTAGTTATAGCCAACAAAATTTTCCTATTACGGCTGATCCTTTGAAATGAAACATTAAAAGGGACGCCTGGGTGGCTCAGTCAGTAAGTACAGGTCATTATCTTGGGGTTCCTGTGGTCAAGCTCCACACTGGGCTATGTGCTAACAGCTTAGAGGGTGCAGCCTGTTTCGGATGTGTCTCCCTCTCTCTCTGTCTCTCTCCTACTTGCACTCTGTCTCTCTCTTAAAAATAAGTAAACATTAAAAACAATTTTAAATGAAACATAAATGGTTTATATGAATCTATAGACCATATGCCACAATGGAAAGGAGGCATACTGAATCTGTTAAGTGTGAATGCAAAAATACAGAATCACCTTTTAAAACCAATAAATAATATTCATAAGTGATCATTTCTACCTTTGGAAATTGATACTATATGTCCCGTAGCTCAGCTGTCGGGTTGTTCTTTGATGAAAGAAACCCTAATCTATTCTTGTATTTCCTTTATTCCATGGTTGGTGCTTGATAATCTACACTGCCTATTTTAAAATTTACTGAATGTCTGAATTAATAAATGATTTGGTGTCATGGCCCATGCCTTTTCATTATATCCTTCAATGTTTTTTCTGACTCAATTTGTCACCAATTTCTGAAAAAAACCCTCAGTTAATCATTTTTACCATGTACATATCCCAACTTAGCTCACGTCTCATAAGGTCTATTGCAACAGCCTCCTCAAATGTAACTCTTTCCTGATTTGTTTTCTAAAATATAAAAATCATTGTTATTCCCTACCAAAACCAAACCAAAAGAAAAAGTAAAAACAAAAAAAGTTTGATGACTTACCATTTCTTCTAAGATAAAGTTTAAATATTCCCTATAAAGCACATAAGTCCCTTTAAAATCTTCTCTCAACAATTTTTCATTTGATTTTTAATCATTCTGTCATATGAACTGTTTGATCTAATCACACTGCATGGCTTCAGTCATGTCAGAACATGCTATGTTATTATGAAAAGCAGTATAACATGTGGTTAAGAGCCCAGACGTTGAAGCCAGCTTGCCTAAAGCCACACATATATAAGCTTACTACAGAAGCCAGCACAAAGTTGACATATTACAGCAATATGGTAACTACTCCTGTATACAATCAATTTTTTCTCTCTCTGCCTGCTTAACCTACCTTTCTCTTGTTCTAGGGTATGTATGTTTACTCTGTAAGATGTGGCTTCAATGCAACTTCATCTAACATGGTATCTCTAGCCTTCCCAGTGGTCATTCTATAATAATCGCCGCATCTTTATTGTAGCATTTTATCAGCTAGGAGCATTTATGGAATGTTTACATTTTTTTCTCTAACATTCCAAATTTGATTTATTAGACTGTGGAGGCTAATTTGTTAATTTAGTAACCCCAGTACCTAGGAAATTGCCTGACACATAAGAAATTTTCAATCAATGTTGGTTGAACTAAGTTAGGTAAAATTAAAAAATCAAAAGAGCAAAAATTAAATCACATTGCTTAAAATAAAAAAAAAAAAATTGGACAAAAACAATATCCTTAAGCTCCAATATGTATTTACAGTTTTATATTGTGAATGTACATATTGTATTTCTCTAAGAGTATTATGAAATATAAATTATGCTGGAGTGGCTCAGTCAGTTAAATGTCTGACTCTTGATTTCAGCTCTGGTCATGAATTCACAGTTTGTGAGTTTGAGCCCCACATAGGCCTCTGCACTGACAGTGGGGAGCTTGCTTGGGATTATCTCTGTCCGCCTTTCTCTGCCTCTCACCCATACACACTAACTAACTAACTAACTAACTAACTAACTAACTAACTAACTAAACGTTTTATATGTGTGTGTGTGTGTGTGTGTGTGTGTATACATATATGTAATACTAATATAGTTAGCAAATCTCTTTCCTTTACAATTTTAAGCTCTCTTTAGTAGTTTATTCTAAAAGTAGCCCTACATGGGGCACCTGGATGTCTCAGTAAACTTAAGTGTCTAACTTCAGCTCAGGTTATGATCTCATGGTTCACCGGTTCAAGCCCCACATCAGCTCTGTGCTGACAGAAGCCTGTGTCTATTCTCTGACCCATCTCTCTGCTGCTCCCTGGCTCATGCTCTGTCTCAAACTCTCTCTCTCTCTCTCTCCCTGTAAAATAAAAAAAAAAAAGAAAAAAATTAAAATTGCTCTACAGAAACCTCTTTAACTTGATGTTTACACCTGCATGGAAGCCAAATGACTTATCTGGGTGGACTATTGACTGTAATTCCTTTGAGAGATTCCTAAGAGTATCTGTGACTTATACCAAGTCATTCAGTAAGAGTCCACTGTCCTCTTTGAGATCTGATTTTTCTAGGACACTTCTCAGTACCAAACATCTCATTTTTCTTTCTCCATATTGTTTCCTTTTCATTCCTGTCTCTTGCACCACTCATTCTGGGATAAGCTATATGATTCTAATAGAATTTCTAAAATTTTAGTTAAAAAATATTCCAGGAGCACCTGAGTGGCTCAGTCGGTTAAGAATCTGGCTCTTGGGGCGCCTGGGTGGCTTAGTCGGTTAAGCGTCCGACTTTCGCTTAGGTCATGATCTCGCGGTTCGTGGGTTCGAGCCCCGCGTCGGGCTCTGTGCTGACTGCCAGCTCAGAGCCTGGAGTCAATTTCGGAATCTGTGTCTCCCTCTCTCTCTGACCCTCCCCTGCTCACGCTGTCGCTCTATCTCTCTCCGAAATAAATAAAAAATATTAAAAAAAAAAAAGAATCTGACTCTTGATTTCACCTTAGGTCATAATCTCACAGTCATGGGATTGAGCCCTGCATTGGGGTTCCTTCTGAGCATGGAGCCTTCTTGGGATCCACTCTCTCCCTCTTTCTCTATACCCCACCTCATCACATTCTCTCTCTCTCTCTCTCTCTCATGCTCTCTGGTTTTCAAGATAAATAAATAAACATTTAAAAAATTCCATTAGTGAGGATATGAAGAAAGGTGAACCCTCTTGTACTGTTGGTGGGAGTGATACAGTCACTCTGGAAAACAGTATGTTGGTTCCTCAAAAAATCAAAACTAGGATTATCCTATGGTCCAACAATTGCATTACTAGATATTACCCAAAGGATACAAAAATAGAAATTCAAAGGGGCACAGGCATCCCATTGTTTACAACAGCAATATCTACATTAGCCAAATTATGGAAACAGCTCAAATGAATAGATAAAGGATATATATATATATATATACCACATGTGTATACATACAATGTAATATTACACAGCTTTAAAACAGAATGGAATCTTGGTATTTGGTATTTGCAATGATGTGGATGAAGCTAGAGAGTATTTTGCTAAGCAAAATAAGTCAGTCAAAGACAAAATGGGGAATTTAAGAAACAAGGTAAGTGAGCAAAGGGAAAAAAAAAAAAGAGAGAGAGAGAGAAGAGGCAAACCAAGAAACAGACTCTTAACTATAGAGAACAAACTGATGGTTACCAGAGGGGAGGTGGGTGGGGAAATGGTTGAAATAAGTGATGGGTATTAAGGAGTGCATTTGTGACGAGCACTGGATGTTGTACGGAAGTGTTGAATCACTATATTGTACTATATGGTATACAATTAATATTACACTGTACGTTAACTAATTGGAATTTAATTAAAAACCCATTTTTTTTCATTTAGTATTTTATAGATTGGGGAATAAAATACAGACTTTTTTTTTCTTCACTAAACTATACCGTGAAAAAATTTGTATCTGTATCTGCATCTCCCACCTGTATCTCCAATCTGTATCTCCCATCCGTCCAACCCCTGCTCTAGAAATCACTAATCAATTCTGTGAACCTGCTTTTTCTTTTCTATTTTTTTGATTCCACACAAAAATGCAATCATATGGTATTTGTCTTTCTTTGTCTGACATTTCACTCACAACTTATTCATTCATTTAGGTTGTTTCCATATCTTGAGTACTGTAAATAATACTGCAATTAATACAGTGATAAATATATCTTTTCAAATTATCTTTTGGTTATCTTTGGATGAATATCTAGAAGTAGATCTGCTAGATTGTGTGGTATTTATATATTTCATTTTTTGAGGAAACATATTGTTTTCCATAGCAGTTACACCAATACACATTTGTACCAAAAGAGGCTTCTCTTTTCTACACAGCCTTATTAATACTTGTATTTGCTTTTCTAGCAGCCATTTTAACAGGTTTGAAGTGGTATCTCACTTCTGTTTGACTTGCATTTCACTGATGATTAATGATGTCAAGCATCTTTTGTCAAGCATCTTTTCATGTGTCTGTTGGCCATATAAATGTCTTCTTTAGAAAAATGTTTATTCAAATCTTCTGCTTATTTTTAAATCAGGTCTTACAATTAAGTTTTTAATTCATCTTTAGTTAATTTTTGTGGATTGTGTAAGATAGTGGTCCAGTTTCATTCTTTTGCATATTTCTGTCCAATATTCATATATTAAAAAGAATATCCTTTCTCCATTGTACATTCTCGGCTCACCTGTCATAAATTAATTGAATATGTATGTATGGATTTATTTCAGGGATCTCTATTTTGTTCTATTGATCTATGGGTCTGTTTTTTTGTCGATACCATACTGTTTTCATTACTATAATTTTGCAATATAGCTTGAAATCATGGAACATGATGTCTCCAGCTTTGTTTTTTGTTTTTTTTCCCAAGATTTTTAACTATTCTAGGTCTTCTGTGTTTCTATAGAAATTTTAGGATTGTTTGTCCTAAAATTCACTTGATCATAATGTATGATCCTTTTAATGAATTGCTGAATTTTTTTTTTTTTTTTGAGGATTTTTGATGCTATGTTAATCAGAGCTATTGGCCTATAATTTTCTTTTCTTGTGGTATCTTTATCTGGTTTGGTATCAGGGTAATGTTGGTCACATAAAATGAGTTTAGGAGTGTGACCTCCTCTTCTGTTTTTTGGAAGAGTTTGAGAGTAATTGGTATTAATTCTTCTTTGAATGTTTGGTGAACTTCACCAGTGAAGTTTAGTCTTAGACTTTTGTTTTTAGGGAATTTTTATTTGTTTGTTTGTTTGTTTAGAGAAAAAGAAGGCATGCAGGGTAGGGGTAGAGAAAGAGGGAGAGAATAAATCTCCCCATATGCCTTTTTAGTTTTAGATGTTTATAGTAAATAAATATAAGATTTAGTGCTGAATTGAAGGAGATGTTTTTAAAGACTTAGAAATCAAGTTTCTTTTAGATCAATATTTTAATATCAATCAGCAATATGTACTAATAGACTGATGCAAAGTCACTAGCACTTATTGTGATTCTATGATAACCTTGCAATACATATGAAGCACATAAACAGTAGAACTACAAGAGAGTTTTCTAAATCAGAGCCAAACTTCTATTTGCAAAGGGCCATCCCAAATGTTATAGGTAATTTTATTACAGTGTCTGTTGTGTACCCAAACAAAACAAAATGAAACATATATATTCTCAGTGTTTACTTCTGTGAACTTCAGTAACATCAGTGAGATTTCCTACATCCATGTCTTATAAAATAAAGAATATTGAATTTTGATCAAGAGCACCCATGCTATACTGACTTTCATTGTCTGGGACAGTATAAGGGAGGTATTCACTTATTCGGCAACAAGCAACTATTACCTAACATAGAAAACATAGTGCTAGACCCTTACATGAAGTTATTTAGGAATTGGGCTGACCTTTAACAATTCAGAAGTCTTGTGGGAACATAATTATAAATACCATATCATAGTGTGATTAGTGCTATGATGAGCGCTATAATCAAAGTTGTATAATATTTTAGTAGCATTAGACAGAAAGTAAATGATTTCTGGAGAAACTGTGAAAGGCAACTATAAAGGAACAAAATTTGGACAGAGAAGAAAAAAACTACATTGGAATCTAGGAGGTTTCAGTTCAGAATTCTTCAAGCTATCAAAAGATATTAGTATTTACTATATAATGGGACCATGTTTTCCAGTAGCGAATCAAATAATTTGATCTGTGCCAATGGATTGAGAAGACACTACTCCTTTATCATTTGCTCTCTAAAAAAAAGTGGTACCTTGATAACAAGGAAAAACCTTTAATAATGGGTCATTCAAACTATCGTGGGCTAATTTTATAGCATGGAGCCATATCTATATGCACATAGTACACCTATATAAAATGGCATTTCTGAGCAGTAAGTATAGGATAGCATTTAAAACCTCACTTCTAAAATGAATACAGGAAATCTAAATTAAGTAAAAGCTCTGTAACCTGTGTTTTCATTCATAAACAAAGAATATAGATTTTTATTGCAAATAACTCTTTAAATTCTACCTAAAGAAGTTACATTATGGTGACTATAATTTCGGGTAATAGCTATGCCTACTAGTTACTCTTCCTTCCTAGGTAACACAAAACCTAGTAAATACAGATTCATAAGACATGTGTTCACTCTAATATAAATACACAGTATGAGAGAGAAGAGATATCCAAATGGGGGAAAGGTACTAAGAAATGAACACTCTACAAGAAACAGGCCTGAAAAAAAAATCACCATTTTAAATAAGCAGTCATTTAAATATTATGCTTTGTGAAGTCAGAAACACATTTTAATAATTGCATTTAATAATTATTCATGAATGAATTATTAACTCTCTAGACTAAAAATATCATTCCATGCTTGCTGAATAACATTCTCTCTATAGAAAGCTAAAACCTTTCACATCATTAATACTTCTGTAAAGTCTTAATATTTGATCTTATTATAACTAGTGCTTTGTTTGTTAGAACATTTCCACATCACAAATTATAACATTCAGACTCATGAATGAACATAATATACAGAGAAAATATTGTCAATGAATTATTTTGAAGTGAGCCTTATAGTAAAATTTTATGCATATCAATCTAAGCATTTGCATGGAAGTCTATGCAACTGTCAGCTAAAAAAAAATGGGCAAGAGACTTTTTAATCTATCTTGAGACCACTGGTTATTCTGAAAATGTGGGATTTTGTTAACATGATCTGAGTTACAAATATAAAATTCCCCCCAACCTGCAGAGAAAATAGATTCTTAAATAATCAGAGAAGTTGTTTTTGCTGTTGTTGTTTTGTTTGTTTATTTTTTTCTGTTCTGACCTGGTAAAGATGAGTTCAGAGTCATGTATATGTTAGACAGCAAGTCAACATATTTTAAAAGCTACTATGCTATCATAATTGCCCACCAAAAATAAATAATTATCCAAATCCAGTTAGAAATAATTGCTGTGTATTTATTTCCTATACTTTTCCTACTACAAATGTACTTTCCAAGTTAGTGATAAAATTTTTATCATGTGTACGTTGATTCATTAGATTTTACTGACTTTTCTGATAAACTTCTTATGGTAGACAGAAACTAGATCCACTTTGATCATTGGACCTACAATACAGAGAACATTTCTTAATTAGATAACAATGCAAAGTATACAATTTTTAAATGACAAACTCAAATATTTAACCCCATTTGTGGTTGTGCTTTGAAATAGACCTGTCATTAGGTGAAATCGTAATTGACCTCCTAATGGATTTTTTTTTTTTAATGTGATGTGATAGCAAGAATGATTCAGCCAAGGAGAAAAGAGTACAAGAATGAATTCTGAATTGTAGTTGGAGTTTCATCTATGTCTTTCTTTTTCAACATAGCAGTTTTGATATTTTTCTCTCCCATCTCTCAGAATCACACACACTCGGAACTGGAAGGACTCCAGAGAAAATCTATTGCAACTCTTGGCTGATGTATCAATAACCTAAAAATGTGTTAAACACATGTTCATCTAGAAGTTTTCTAAGAATTTGTGGTGAGGTCACTAGCCTCTTGCAATTTTAGTAAATTCTATCATAGAATTTAATATTGGATGAAGTGTCAACATAAAATTCTATATCTTTAATTTCTCTCCATCCTATAAAAATGTACAAATGTAGAATATAAAACATTTCCAAAATTTTATTCTTATGTGATTTCTACCATTTATATATATCCATACATCTTTCCCCCAAAAGTGTTGCCTATTTTCCAGAACTTGTTATTTTCACTAACTATATATAGCAGAACACCTTGTCTTTTCAGTCAAAGTAGGACTAGCCAATTCTTTTGTATAGCTGCACAACATTATAAAGTAATGTGTACTTTCATTTATTTAATCATTTACTTGGGGATGAGAGTTTGGTTGTTTCCAAATCTCCACTATAACCAAAAATTTTTCATACATATATTTTTGCCCAGTGTATAAAGTTTTCTGTGGCATAAGTTCCAGATGTTGGTACCCTGGCTTCCAAAATAATGTATTAATTACAACTCTCAGTATATATGAACAGGCATCAGAATCTTCACTCTGAAGAATTTTGGAGACAAATGGTCATAATTTAAATCAAGACTTTAAAGTCATATCGAATGACTTAAATATAATGCTATCTTTTGTCAAAAATAAACATTCTCATTGTTAGTTATATTTATATAAAGACAAAATTGTATATTTTGATGTCAGTCTCTAGATTATTTTTACTCAGCTAATAAGAACCCTTTAAAAATCTGATGAAGTCATTGAGGTCTATCATTATTTTTCAGTTTATGTTCAACTTTATTCTTCTCCTACCCTATCTTGACCAACACACTTCTTACTTCCAGAAGTTTGGTCATTTTTTTTTTTAAATTTTTTTTATGTTTTATTTATTTCTAGGAGAGAGAGAGATAGAGAGAGAGAGTGAGCAGGGGAGGGTCAGAGAGAGAGGGAGTCACAGACTGAAACAGGCTCCAGGCTCTGAGCTGGCAGTCAGCACAGAGCCCGACGCGGGGCTCGAACCCACGAACCGCGAGATCATGACCTAAGCGAAAGTCGGACGCTTAACCGACTAAGCCACTCAGGTGCCCCAGTTTGGTCATTTTTAAACTAAGTCTTAATGTTTATGTGATTGCTCAAAGCTATGTCTTCATACAATACATTTTAAGTTATTTGGCAAAGGTGACATTTCTTCCCACACCAGGTAAAAAGTAGGATTTGATCATGTATCATTTTTGTGTCCCTACTCTTAACACATTCTATCTATATAATCCCTTCAAGGGATCACTAGAGTGATGCCTTAGGGCAGGTAAGTCCTCTCCTTTATGAGTGAATTTCTGATCTATTACCTGGTACTTATATGTCCTGCCATATATTATTAGCACAAAGAATCCTCTTAAGCAGATTAACCATCCTCTATTCTGTACATGAGGCATTTTTTTTTACTTAAGTCAAAAAAGTTCAGCTATTTCCCTCTGATTACAGAATTATGTCATATATTATGTTGTGTGAACATACAAATCACTTCTTTTACTTTAGAAAAATATATCCACCAATCAACCCCATAATGTGTCTAATTTCCAAAATAATGCTTTGCACCAATAATTTTCTAAAAGCACATGATATCTGCACTAAATTTCCAATGAAATACCCACTCCTTAAATTACAGCATGCAGTGTCATGCTTAAAATACAAATGCAAATTCAAAGTAAATAAAATGTGTTTAGTGTAAGAAACATGCAGGTCACATCTTTTCCAAAGCAGACATATCTGCATTTCTTTGGTTGTTGGTTATTAATATTTCATTAATTTTCAAGCTATTGCAAATTCCCCTTGAGATATCATTAATAAAATACCATCCAAATCAGCAAGATTATAGTCAAAGTAGCCAAACTACAGAACCCATTTAATTGCCTAGAAATTTTAAGAGTGCTGAGCACTTGCTTAATTTAAAGAACTGAATAATCTGATGCTTTGATGATTACAAAGGTTCTTTAAACTTTCTCTGTTTTGTTGGTAATTTTAATTATTTCTCATACTTTTCCCACTTAGATGCATTCCTTTAGTTGCCATTTCAGAATAATAATGAGCAAACCAAACAAAAAAATGAGTATATAAATACTTCTGAAATAAATTTAAGAATGAAAAAAAATATATAAGCACTTAACTTTCACAGTATCAGCCTTTTTCATCTCACTTTCCCCAGTGACACATACAATTTTTGATCAAGGAATGTAGCCAACAAATTAATATCGTTAAATTTTGCCAATGTTAAAATTTCCTGCACTGCTCAGATTCTCTCCCCACTCTGACTACCAATTTTGCTGATTTTGAGTAATTCCTTGCATACACAAGTAGGCATTTTGGATTTAGGTGTTAAAGCAATCCTTAAATTATCTCTAACCCTATCTCTTGCTCCTGATTACACCACATTCATGTAAGGAATGGCAAGGTAGAGAAGGAAAATGAAACACATTTTTGCCATTTTTTTCATATGTGTATGTATGTTGGAGTGCTGTTTGTTTGGATATTCTATCAGATTACATACAGAATTTAAATTTAATTATTTTTAGTTAATAAATATTTTTCCCTTATCAACATGCTGCTTTTCTGGATAATTCTTAAAGTCACTATACTTAGTGAAACCAGTCACATAAGAGTTCACTTTAAGATTACATTTATATGAAGATCAAGAACAGGAAAAATGTATCTATGTTGATAGAATTTAAATAGTGGATACTATACAGGCAGGTATTGGCTGGCATGAAGGAATCTTCTAGAGGTGATGGAAGCACTTTGCATCTTAACCTGTGTGTGTATGTATATTTGTGTGTGTGCCTGTGTGCGTGTGTGCACCTAATACTTAAGATTGGTGTACTTTCTTTTATGAAATTTATAACTCACTTAAAAAATTTATACTTAGGGGCACCTGGGTGGCTCAGTCAGTTGAGCATCTAGCTATGGCTCAGGTCAGGATCTCACAATTTGTGAGTTTGAGCACTGCATCAGGCTCTGTGCTGTCAGCTCAAAGCCTGGAGACTGCTTTGGATTCTGTGTCACCCTCTCTCTATCCTCCTCCCCCACTTGTGCTCTGTTTCTGCCTCTCAAAAAGAAACAAATGTAAATAAAATTTAAAAACTAAAATTTAAACCTAAAGCTCAATTTTAAAATTTGGATCTCAGTTTTTTGTTTTTTGTTTAAATATAATACCTGGGACAAATACTGAAAAAAGTTCAAATGAAAGAGAAATTTCAATAAACTTTTGTATCCACTTCCTTCTTTCTGTTTCTACTGTTTCAGTTCAAGTTCCATTTATTCCACACCTTAACCATTGAAAAGCTTACTGAGGCAAAGGTTCATAATTTGTTCTCCCTGATTTTTATATTTGTTAACCTCTCTTTGTTAATGGCATGATGGCTGGAGCTCAAGCATCCTTATTGAACTGACAGAATTTATGTGCTGAGGATGAAGCAGTAACTAGATAGAAGAACTGTAGGGTCATAATGTTCATACAACCATAACACCTTTAAAATAACTACTTCTAGATTTCTTTTACTTAAGAGAAATATAGTTTTATCTTATTTGAGCCACAATTCATTTATGGCACTTTTTTTTTTTTTTTTTGGTCACTGGCAGCTGAGTCCAATATAAATTATTATATTTTATATATATGCTTTTGTTCTATCAATTCTTTCTCACTATAATCCAACAATCAAGCATATCATTGATTTTTTTTTTTTTTAAGACTATATCAGATCATGTTCTATCCTCCATTAGAATTCCTTCTTCGCTTTCCAGGGATACTGCTATTATTCCAGGCATAATAATACTTTTAAAGTTTATTTATTTATTTTGAGAGAGAGAAAGAGAGATAGAGAGGGAAAGAGGGTGAGAGAGAGAAGCAAAGAGAGAGGGGGAGAGAGAGAATCACAAGCAGTTTCCACGCTAACAGTGTGGAGTCTCGGCATAATAATATAGCTGTTATTAAACAATCATGTTACAAAAAAGATCACAAAACCTGATTCTACATTTTTAAATGAAATGCCAATTTGCATAGGAAATGAAAACCTGAAGACAGCCACCAAAAATAAATACTTGTTGTTTTGGGGTTATGAAATAATGGATAATATTGTTTTTGTATTGTATTTTTCTGAATTCACTAAATTATCACAATAAGAATTCATCACTGGAGTAATTTAAACAAATGACTTCTTCAAAAATAAGAGACTAAAACTCTCTGCGGTTTCATAAAACTTAAATTTCTCTTATCATTTAAATCTAAAGTCAGTTCCATTCGTGACAGTAACAAATCAAAAATTGCTACTTCTATTCTAATCATTCCTCACTGTTCTGTAGGCTTACACAAATAAACTAAGGAAAGGAAAAATAAAAGATAATATAAAACTTGGAAAGACAGATGTTGATGTCACAGAAAACACTGAAAATACAATTAATAAACTAATAAAATGCAAATTATTTGGCACGGTGATAGAATTCACAAAAACATGCAGAAATCAAAACTTATTATATCACATCAAAAACCTAATTTCAAAAATTCCATTAATAATAGATGTAGAGATTTACAGTTTTTAGAGAGAATATCAAGTTAGCAGAGAAGAAATCAGCTAATAAGCGATGTTGAGAAAATTATTCATTTTGTATGCTGTATCCTTGCATCTTTCACAAACAAGACAAGATAAACATTTAAATAATTAAAGCAAAAACAGAGAAGAAAATGGATAAAAGAATTCTGTAGCTTTTGAAATGAGACAGCATTATTTTACCAGATAATAGTAAGTAGCATTCATTAAGTGCTTAGTTATAGCAGGCCCTCTTCCAAGTGATTTTGCATCTGTTGAGTTATGTGTGCCCTCTCAACCTCTGTGAGAAAGGAACTGATACATAAGAGAGATACAGACCTAAGGCACAGAGAGCCTGAGTCATGGTGAATTCTGGAGCCAATATCTTAACCCAATCTATACAGTTCAAGATTCTGTATTCTTAGCTATATTTCTGACCTTCAGTAGCCACCTATGAAATCATTGACAGAAATGATTAGTTAACATATCACACATTTCTGTATACAAAAAGACAGCATAAAAAGTTCAATTCCACCAAGAAAAAAAAATTTGCAGCACACATGATAACAGAAGAGTAATCTTAAGGAGCCTTCATAATTGAGTAAGAAAACATAATTCAGTGAGAAAAATACCCCATGGAATAATAAGCAAGGGACATAAATAAGTAATTCTTAAAGTAATATGCATGGATGATGACCAAATAAGATGTTTAACTTCATGGATTATCAAATATTCGCAAAATTAAGCATGCTGAGAGATGTGGTATTTTTCATCTATTACACTGGTGTTGAAATGGTTGCTATTGCCATTTTGGCCAGGGTGTGGCAACACAGGCACTCTGATGTACTGTGTTAGAAGGACAAATTTATTAGACTTTCTAAAGGGCAGTATACAATAGGTACCTATTTAAAATGTGTATAATCTCTATGTGGTTAGAGTGCCCTTTTAAGTATTTGGCCTAATTAAATAAATGGAAAATGTAGTTGATGACTGAACTTTGCAGTAGTCATATGTGTAAAAGTCAAAAATTAGAAACCAGTTAAGTGTACACCTTTTAGAGATAGGTTTATCAAAGTATAGCACATTTCCCCAATGGAAAGCCATTCAATCATATAAAAGGAGAACATATAGACTTATAATACTATATGTGAAGAAGTCCATGGTATACTAAGGAGCAAAAATATTGTTACGTATCACTATAGATTGAATGATTCTATTTATGTTAATATGCATGTGTATATGTTTGCTTTTTAAAGTCAGGAAGACCTCAGAAGAAAGTCTTATCACTGATTGGCTCAGACTGGGGTAGGATGTCAGAGGATGGGGTGGGGGTGGGAAAAGATATTATAGAGGAGAGTTACATTTCTACTTACTTACGACTATAGTGCTTTACTTTTATGAAAACAAAATTACTTACATAGATTTACAAAAAAACAGTAGAAATATTTTCATCTAAAAAAAACAAAACTAAAAACATGTATTCCATAATACTCTTTCTTCCTTCTTCCTGCCATTCATTATACTCAGTGGCTAAATCTGATTCTTAATGGAGGTCCGCCAGAATTCTTATATTTATGGATCAGGATTTCATTCTTGTATCCAAGACAGTGCATGTTTTCTTCTATTCCTAGAATGTTCCTCTTCCCAATTCAGCCTATCATAAATTATTTAACAGTAGCTATTCAAAATGCTAGTTAAGTGATTCAACTTCTTTTCTCTTGTTTTTCCATGCAAAGAGAAAAAAATATTAGAGACCTCAGCACAAAATGATAACGTATTACACTAGTCTTTGTATATATATGTTTTGTCTCAGAAGCTACAGGCTACTCGAGAAGAATCTCATGTATCTTATCCTTCTGCCATGCGAGTCCTCAAGCATCTACATGCAATGCCCATAAAAGGCTCACTGCATTGCCTGATTGACTAGACAGAAGCTCAACTGATAAATGAATTGGTAATAAAGGTGACTGTTTTGCTAATTACTGAAACAGATAATTTATCTCCAGTGAGGTTTGCCCTCATTTCTTCTCTGAGAAAATGGTTATTAACATTACTTTCATAAAAACAAAAGGCACAGCAATGTTCTTAATATTTAAATAAATTTAAGATAAAATAATGCCCTAGGGAAACATATTCAATGTTAATGCAGTGGTAAAACTGTCTTTAATAAAAGTGTATTATTACTAAAATTCTTGTCAAGCTATCAAGGTGGAGAATCTGAAGTTCTTAAAACTGTAGCCACCTGACTTCAGGCCTGAGGTTATAATGCTATATTCAGGTACCAGTTGAAGCAATTGAAGAAAGGGACAGAAAACTGAATCAACATTTAGCCAACCCTTATGCAATTTCTCTTCACATTTCTTATACCACAACTATTACCTAATACCTTATCATCTCTGCATTGGTTTGTAATGCCTGCTGATCACCCTTCTGCCTTGCCCTCCTGGAAATAAATAAACAAACAAACATATATATATATATATATATATATATACACTATTTTTTTAAAAAGATGGAAGATTTTGAGATATAATTTCCTTCTGCCTTCTATACATTGCAGACAATTTCAATATGCTGAACAAGTGACAATCCAGCCTATTTACATAATTCTATTGATTCTAATGATAGGGATTCACTTCCTGGTAAAGACTTCAAATTTTATATAGCATTAAAAAGAGGAAAGTTCAAAATCGGGACTAAAATATATCCCCTTACATTTTCCATCTATTGGTTCTCAATTCTCCCTTCTGGAACCATAAAATATAAACATAATTGCTTTTCAGTATTAGAGCTTCATCTATTACAAGTTCCTCAGCATACCAGCTGGATACCTGTTCCCTGTAACCTTCTATTTATCTCTTCTGCTCTCAAATTCTTCCTGGTTGAGTTTATTTTCAAGACATTAGGCCAATGTTATTTTTTCCTACTTAACCAATTCCTTTCTTTCTAGTTTTAATATTGTAATAGTATTAGTATTAATATTGTAATATTAATTAATTATTAACTCTGCACTCTGAAACTAGGCAGTTCTCATTGCCACTCTAATATCTGGTTCTCCTCTCTATCTTTCCTGAAACCCTGTCTATGAAAGTGTGCCCTCAGAATCTATTTTCTACTTTTGCTGCATCAATATTTATGAACTGTCTGCTTTTGGCTTTTCTCCAATCTAAGTTTCTGACCCCTAAATCCAGATTGTAAATGCAGAACCTCTTCCAAAATGACCATCTTGCCCATGGAGAACCCACAGATAACACCTGCCTAACCAAAATTGTCTGAATGTGTCCATTTTCAAGATGCATAAAATTTGAAGGACCTCCCTATCATTCTGCCTGTATATCTGTTTTTCTAGAGCATGAAGTTTCCCTATTCTTGATCTGTCCCATTTGATTACCCCAATTGTGCAATATCAGTTAATATCTACACATATTATGGTGAAGACTGTATTTTCCAATTAGATTAAGCTGAACAAATTAACCATAAGACTATCTCCCTCTCTCTCTCTTGTTTTTTTCCTGCTATGTATAGGGCATACTCTGAAAAATATTAAACAAAAACATAATAAATTACAATAACAATAATAATTCTGTTTTATTTCCTTTTTTCTGAAAAATAAAAATATGTGTATTTATTTATAGAAACAAAATGAATAAGGGAAATATTAATTTTACTTTATAAATATCAATTCAGACAGACAATAGGTTGAATAAATAATTTTAAAAGTGTATTGAATTCTCCTTAACTAATCTTTTAAAAAATTATTACTCATGTATAGCTTTTTTATTGAAAGATATTGGAAATTAAAATTCTTTCAAAGGTAATGAGGCCTAAAATTTCTCTTTAATTTCAGTCTAGCCATAATCTTCCAGGGAAGGCCCAATCACAAATTATAATTTGTTATGACAAATAAAAGAAAAATGAAACCCATGTATTATATCAGAGAGAGGCCAAATGTTAACATTTCCCCTCCCAGGCATGAAAGAAAGTCAATAAATGAATCTCTGAGGCTTTCATCAGAAAAGCTGGATCTTTAGTGATAGTGAAGAAAATCTATTCTGAAATTGAACCTATTTAGAA
Organism: Hyaena hyaena; assembly: GCF_003009895.1. Classification (NCBI taxonomy): domain Eukaryota; kingdom Metazoa; phylum Chordata; class Mammalia; order Carnivora; family Hyaenidae; genus Hyaena; species Hyaena hyaena. The sequence continues at coordinate 1,073,730 of NW_024081065.1, read as the reverse complement.
AACAGATAAAACAAAGAATAACGGAAGATCTGTAGAGAAAATTAAGAACCTACTGCTACGATTTTTTTTTTTTAACCAGGAGTATGTTTCATCATTTTTGATCTCCCTTACATAGTTTCAGTATTAGTTCAAAAACAGTTTTTAATGAAATGTCTTTAAGTTTCATGTCACTATTCTAATATTGTAATTTATCTTTCAGTACTTTAGACAAAGGTAAATTATAGAGAACATATTATGTGCCAGTGGGAAGAATCTAATGATGGGAGAAAAAATCTGATTAATAAGTTTTTAAAATGTTTTATTTATTTATGTGTGTGTGTGTGTGTGAGAGAGAGAGAGAGAGAGACAGAGAGAGAGAGAGACAGAGAGACAGAGACAGAGAGAATAGAGAACATGCAAGCAGGGAAGGGGCAGAGAGAGAATTCCACATAGTCTCCCTGCTGCCAGCACAGAGCCTGATGTAGGGCTCGAATCTACAAATGTGAAATCATGAGCTGAGCTGAGCTGAGACCAAGAGTTGGACACTTAACCGACTGAGCCACCCAGGAGCCCCTAATAATTTTTCTATAAACTAAACATCTTTACCTGCTAAAATTATAGAAAACATAAAAGACAAACAGGTTTCTAATTTTATTTCAAAGAGCAATGAATTTTTTTTACATGTGTCTTATTAGACATTTGCTCTTTCTCTTCCTTCATTCTGGAACTCACTCCTTGCAGGTATCTGTATGTCTTCTCCTTTGCTTTTTCTAATCTTAATTCAAATACACTCTTTTAATCTGACTTCCTTTGCCATACTATCTAAAATCATAAACCTCACCCAAGCAGTTCCTATCTTTTCCTTGACATTTTTTCTTAGCCCTTATATCTTTTTGCACCAAAATATTCTACAAGAGTAGGATTTTTTTTTCATTTTGCTCAAACCACTATATTACTAACAACAAAAATAATATGTAGCACATGAAAGGCACTCAGTAGGAATTTGTTTCAATAAAAATGAAAGAGGACAGAAGCCTAGAAAATAATCATATGTTAAACTAACTAGAAATTCAAGAAGTTCAGGAGAAGAAATATTCACTCACTGATTTTTTTAGGTGAGTATGGAGATTCATCAAAATATTAAAAAATAGAACTACTATATAGTCTAACAATTCCACTTCTGGCTATTCATTCAAAGAGAATAAAAACACTAATTCAAAAATATATATGCATCTGCCTGTGTGTGTTCATATTCATAAGTTCAGTGAGATATTTATCATTAATACATTACTACATGCTTCCCAGTCATTACTACATGCAATTCCATTTCATTCTATGATGTTTCATTTATGTAGGTAAAACTCACTGATTTAATTTCACAAAACACTAGTTAGCTGTGATGCATAATTTGAAGAAAAACAAATCTGCTAAAGACTTAGGCATGACTGAGTTTCAGTCCAAGATTATGATAGCCTTATTGAAGAGACTGAACTTCTTTTTGTGATTCTGAAGCAGTCATTGAACATTGGAGTTATCTTATAATGCTAAGAGTGAGTAAATGCTACTTCAATTTTCAAAAAGCATGGGGAAAAGTCATATTTCATAAACTACATCACTGGGTAATAGACTAAGATGGATAATTTAAGGAATCATTTGAGAACACAGAGAAAATAGTAATTACTAGTGTCCAACACAATTTCTGTAAAAATTAATCAAATCAGACTAACATCAATTGCCTGGATGCTAAGTTAATGTATCAAAGATATGTAGTATAATTTTGAAAGCCATAAGAAAATAAAGGATCCATTCATTGCAATGACAGAGATAACAAGGTGTGACCACTAACCCTGTTTCCTTTATTAATGGGTACACAGTTATATTATATTTCCCAGTCTCCCTTGCAGTTAGTGGAACATATGACTAGGTTCTGCTAACTGAATGTGAGTTGGAAGTGATATAACTGCTCTCAGATTGACTCTACCACATAACTCAGATCACTTTCCCAAACCCTCTCACCAACTTATGACACTTAAGCAATGGTCCGTTTCTCTCTTACCTTATCAAGTGTTTTCTTTCATGGCTCTTACCACATCAGCACACAAACAGAATGCAGTATTTCCTATAGTAATATATCAGTATCTTTAACTTCACATATATCTCCAGATTTTTTTATACTTCTCTGCTCCCTTCATACTATAGTTCCACTATAGAATTATTATATCCACAGTTTGCCCTAAGATCCTTTGGTTGTTGAGCCTATTTCTAAACAAGACTTTTACTCTTGCCATAAAACAACTCTTATCAGGGTCATAAATGACCCATTGCTTAGTCTATGGGATATTTTTTCTGTCTGGTCTCTTTCTACTTGATTTCTCCTAAACAGTGGATATATTTTCCCAGTCTCCATTTGACGTTAAAGCACTACTATCTTGTTCTTCTCATACCTACCACACTAGTCATTCATTTAGAGTTTCCACCTTACCTCTCTCCTGTTGGCATGCCCAAGGTCAGTCATTAAACTCCTTTTCTTTATATTCACATAAAGACTCTCATCAAGCCTCATGCCTTCAAATGCCAACAACACACAGATGACTGATGAGATGTGTGTGTAGCCCAGATCTTTCACTTGGATATTAGGCTGATATGTCCAACTGCCTTCTGAGTAATTTTGTCCAACAGGCGTCTCAGGTTTAGCACATTTGAAACTGAACTGATTCTCTTCTCCAAACTGGAGCCTAATCAATCTCTCCTGTAATTGATAAATTCATTCTTCCAGGTATAAGCAATAAATAAATAAATAAATAAATAACACATGGAATTTTCTCTGGCTACACTTCTTCACACTTTATAATTAGTCCATCAGCAACAAATCTTTTTCCTTAAATATGTAGCCCAGGGAATTTTAAGTAAGATAGCAGAGAAGTAGTGCAACCCTAAGCTTGCCACCTCCCTTGAACACAGCTAGATAAATATCAAATCATTCTGAACAAGAAATCTATTAGAAGTCTTAGAGAACAAAGCTGCACATCTACAAACCAGAAAAACGGACCCTGGAAGGTAGGAGCAGCATGGAGTTCATAGAGTTTGTGGGCATGGGTGAAAAGAAAAGAGCCACTGCTGCCTGCCCCTACCCCCCTGCAGGGGAGGGACCCCTGATGGCTTGTGAGTAGTGAGAGAGAAGGAGAAGAGAAAGAAAAAGTAAGAAAAAAAATGAAGCCCAAAACCCAACAACTTTTACTGCTATCATCCTGGTCCAAGATTTCCTAATCTTTTATCTCTTACTATTGCAATATGTTTCTAATGGATTTCCTTATTTCTATCGTTTTTATCTGAAGTCTGCCATCCACACAGAGGCTCAGGTGATTTATTTAACAATTTATAATCTTGGGTTGCCTAGGTGGCTCAGTGAGTTAGTGTCAGACTTCAGCTCAGGTCATGATCTCATGGTTCATGGGTTTGAGTCCCCAATGGGGCTCTCTGCTGTCAGCATGGAACCTGCTGTGGATCCACTGCCCTCTTCTCTCTCTGCACCTCCCCACTTGTGCTCTCTCTCTCTCTCAAAAAATGAAAAAAAAAATTAAAAAAATATTATCTTGAAGTTAGTACAATTGTAATATACAGTATTATTCTTTTAAATGGTAATCAGATCATATATATCACTTTTCTAAACTTCACACACACATATGTGTGTGTGTGTGTCTGTGGGAGTATATACAAATATGTGCGTGTATGTATATATAATCATTCAATCAACTTTTGAAAATGTGAAGACTGCTTAATAAGCTACAATAAATCAAAAAGGTATGGAATGAGTTATTTTTTACAATAATTTTGAAAAGCTCTTTTTTCAATAGCAATCAACATACCAGTGGTATTTGCTCTTTGAAGATATAATCCCATCACAATTTACAATCCTATTTATTTGGCCTTGTTAACAAAATATACAGAATTAATTTCCTTAGCCAAATCTGCCAACCTGCTAGAATACTACCTTGGGGATTTAGTGATCATTTAAATAGTGAAACTTCTTCATCAATATATACTGTTTGCTCTATAATTATATTTTCTTAATATTGCATAAATTATAATAATAATACATATACAAAATATACTTGGCATTATATAAACATTATCTAAGTTTAAAACTCTTGTTTATTGTATAGATACAAGTAAGAGTATTAATAAATAAAAGAAGAAATATAAATAAAAATTACATAAGCACACAATCTAAACATATGCTTTACTACAAACAAAAACATACATGCACACCATTATTTTATTTTTTTATTTTTATTTTTTAAATCTTTTTCAATGTTTTATTTATTTCTGAGAGAGACAAAGAAACAGCATGAGCAGAGGAGGGTCAGAGAGAGAGGGAGACATAGAATCTGAAACAGGCTTCAGGCTCTGAGCTGTCAGCACAGAGCTCGACACAGGGCTCGAACCCAGAAACCGTGAGATCATAACCTGAGCTGAAGTCAGTTGCTTAACCGACTGAGCCACCCAGGTGCCACTCACACAATTATTTTAATCAAATATGGATTTCATTTCACGAAAAAATTCCCATATTTATCTCATGTTAAAACACTCTAAAAACCAATTATTTCTAGCTGCTGCCAGAGGTTCATAGATATTTAACCAAATAGGCATATACATAAATCAAACATAGCATGTTACCTTTATAATCATGCCAAACAAGGACTATTTTCATCTGGCTGTAAAATCATAAAGCATTTTGTTAAACTCTATAACTAATGACTTCTCACAACTGAAAAATCTGAAAGAAAAGTATATGGAAACATATCTGCAAAATTTGGCTGATATATCCATTTCTTTTTCCTGTGCTGGCTTCTCTGAATTAGACCCAGGGGAACAGCTCTCAATGCCCCTTGCTTCAACCTAAAGATAAACAATACATAGGATCCTCTTTTGCTTGTCTGACTCAACTCTGTTCTTCACAGTGCCTGTTATGGAAAGAACCTAAATGTCCATCAACTGATGAATGGATAAAGATGTGGTTTATATATACAATGGAATACTACTTGGCAATGAGAAAGAGTGAAATCATGCCATTTTTAGCAATGGGATGGAATTGGAAGGTATCACGCTAAGTGAAATAAGTCAGTCACAGTAAGACAGATATCGTATGTTTTCACTAATTTGTCAATCTTGAGAAACCTAACAGAAAACGATGGGGGAACAGAAGAAGGGGAAATAGTTATAGAGAGGGAGGGAGGCAAACCATAAGAGACTCTTAAATCTGGAGAACACACTGAAGGTTGATAGGGGGTTGAGGAAGAGGGGAAAACGGGTGATAGGCATTGAGGAGGGACCTTGCTGGCATGAACACTGGTTGCTGTATGTAAGTGATGAACCATGGGAATCTATCCCAAAACCAAGAGCACACTGTACATACTGTTTGTTAGCCAATTTGAAAATAATTATATTAAAAAATAAATAATGTGCCTTTAATGTATCTTTTTTTCCTAATAAGCATAATAAACTTTCAAATGGAGAGGTCATATTAATACCTTTTAATATACAGCACCTTTCAAAAGGCTAAAAAATGACATTATAAACTCTATTTCTATTTTCCTTTAAAGTGAACTATGTGTTTATTTTTTTAATATGATATTGCTGATCTTTATCTACCTCAAGTCTTCCTGATGAAAATTTTTAATGTAAGATAGTTTTATCATTTTGATAAAAACACTGTGTAAAGAGAATGACTGGGATAATGACTGAATGAAACATGCTGTTCCATTGACATTCCTTTTATATTTAATTTGTGACTTTAGCACGAAAGAATTAGGAAATTACCTGAAGTTCCCTGCCACAAATGATATCATAAAGCCATAATAAATTTTCAAGTGTCTATACATTATAAATGTAAGTTACTATGTATCTGACAAAAGCAATTTGTTTAAAAGTATTTCTAAAACTATCTGACACATATTCACGAAGCATTTTCTGCACTTAAATTAGGATGACCATTGAAATTTACTAATCTTTTACGACACAGTGACTTAAAAAATTTCACTATTTGACTCTTTTATAATTCTAAGAGCAAACAGCTCTCTAACATTTTCAGGATCATTAAATTAAAAAATGATAAGGAAAGAAAATCATTAACTAATTTATATTTCTCTTCTAATGGGAATAGAATTAGTAACTACTTTTGCTGGTGAAAGTCCTATAGTCAGTCACTTGTGTCAAAATCACATGCCTATCGCTCAAGGTAGGGGGCCTACTGACCTTAAATTACAAACTCACAGATGTATTTGTAGACCAGTATTAACACAAGAGACATAGCATCTTTAAACATAACCAGCCAACCTATTATTCTCAAATTTCCTTTTCCTATGCAATATTTACTATTTTTACTTTTTTTTTATATTTACTTCAACCACATTTGGTCTACTACCTTACATATTATACCTCTCAATATTTACTAAATTATTGTGTGAATCAACTTGGCATTATAAAGATGAGAAGTAAGAGAAATCTTATATATTCAAGATTTATTAAAAATCATGACATTCTAGGAAGTTCTAATCATCAGCCATTAAAACTGAAAGTTTCATCTGTCATAGGGCAATTTATAAGCACACAGGAAATTAATTCCTTTTGCATTTCATTTGTTGCCTTTTTTAAAATGACTATGGAATCTATGATTTGAAAACTTATAAGCTAGCTTCATTTCATCCACCAACTTTTTTAATGGCATTAGTGATCTGTCTTCTTAAGGTTATATGTCTTTTATTTCAGTTCTAAAGTCATATATTTTTATTTTTTAAATGTTTTATCTATTTTTGAGACAGAGAGACAGATCATGAGCAGGGTAGGGGCAAAGAGAAGGAGACACAGAATCTGAAACAGCTCCAGGCTCTGAGCTGTCAGCACTGAGCCTGATGTAGGGCTTGAATTCATGAACCATGAGATCATGACCTGAGCTAAAGTCAGTTGCTTACTAACTGAACCACCCAGGCGCCCCTCATATATTTTTAAAATGTTTATTTATTTATTTTGAGAGATGGGGGAGAGAGGGGCAGAGACAGAGGAAGAGAGAGTATCCAAGGCAGGCTCCATGCTGTCAGCACAGGTCCCATAGTGGTGTGTGATCCCATGAACTGAGATCATGACCTGAGCAGATATCAAGAGTTGAACACTTAACCAACTGAGTCTCCCAAGTGCCCCTAAATTCATATTTTAAATTCAGATAATGAGCCCATTGGAAACATTTTGTGTGAGATTGATTATATTTTTTCTGTTAACATTTAAAATGAAGAGCAAGTTAGCAGACTGTTATCCTTAAATAGAAAGGAGACTAACCACGATGCAGTTTATAGAATTTTTTTAAATTATATACTTTTGCCAAACAGATTTTCAAATTGCATACTATTGTTTTTTATAGTAATTAAATTTGATTAAAAATTGTATCTTAATTGACATGAGTGTAATAATTTATTTGTTGTCAAATAAACTTTTAAGAAAGGCTAAAGACCAAAACCCTAGTTCATCTCCAGGATTCCTTAATAGAAAAGGTAATATCCCTGGTAACTAGAATTTTCCAAAAATGATCATTTATTTTTCTTAATTACAGATTGCTATATCCCTAAAGATAGTAACATGATACAATGCAAGTGGCTGTTGTCAAGTCTAACATTTTTGTTTTTCTTGACAACAAATCAAGTGTTATATCATTGGTGAAAAATTACTCCCTAGTATTAGCTCCACATGTAAACTTAACCAAACTTATTAACTTGTGTTGTCTACCTCAAGTAAGCTTACTGAGCCCTCCTGTTACAACAAGAGCATAATCTTAACATTAGTCTTTCATCAGCAGACAAGGTGCCCTGTGCCTATTCTTACAAAAGGGGCTTTTCTGCCCACACTAATCCTAGGCCTGAGCTTTCCGTCACAGGCAGTACTCCAAATATAAATGCCCAAGGACGCCCTGAACTGTAAACTGATTCCTTAACACAGGTCACATTTAGAAGGAGAACTTCAAAAAATTTAGTGGCTTTTACATTCTCAATTAGAAATTCTCCTCAGATTAGCTGGGATTTCAGAGTACATCAACACAGAGAAAGCAGTTGTTCCACATCTTAAAATAGAACAGATTGAACATTTAACCTTTCTGCTGCCCACTCAGGGTCTAATTACTATTTTATTTGAAACAGATACACACACACTCCTCATACACACACACACACTTTCCACTTTGCATTTCTCTTAATGTAATAAAACATAGATGGAAGTAAAACCAACTTCATTGCTCTTTAAAAGTCAGAAATGAGAGTTGAAGGTATTTGCAGAAATTTAAAAGAATGATGTCAACTAGTCAAACTCAAATTTTCTATGAAAACATCAGTTTTTCAAAGTAACTCTATTTTAAGTGATTACTCTTTAGTAAAAGATTTGGTGACTCTAGATTATTCACGATGAGGGATAATTATATTTTCTAATCCTGGTGTTATATTTAGCAACTTACTAAGGCTTTATAAAGGACACGAACTCTTAGAGCACTTAGAATGATTGTGTCTCCCCAAGATTTGTCACATGTCTACTGTTTATAAGTGACCTAGTTTATTTACTAGATACTGCCAATGCCGCCTCCTCCTAGCAATATAAATACCCATTACTGAAGTTTAATCTGCAGGACTGCCTGAAAAAAAAAGGAGGGGGGCGGCGCCTGGATGGCTCAGTCGGTTAAGTGTCTGACTTCAGCTCAGGTCAGATCTCATGGTTCGTGGGTTCAAACCCCGCATCAGGCTCTGTGCTGACAGCTCAGAGCCTGGAGTCTGTTTTGGATTCTGTGACTCCGTGTCTCTCTGCCCCTTCCCCACTCATGCTCTGTCTCTGTCTCAAAAATAAATAAACTATAAAAACATTTTAAAAAGACTGCCTGAAATGTAGTGACATTTTCTGTTTTCCTAAGAAATATTTACAGGCCTATTACTTTTTCTGTTTCAAAACTACATATTAGAATTCAAGAATATCTTTCAAGCCAACATCTCAAATCTGAACTGGAATGACTAAACAATATCCAGTCTTTATGTTTAATGAGATCATATTTACCCCTTCTACTGTCAATGGGGTGAGGAAACCATTGATTATGAAAAATCAATTAAGCAGCTCAGTTTGGTTTTATAAATATTATATACTCATATTTAATTTGAAATAAATTTGGATTTCTTTAATGTTTTTCTTTCAGTTAGGCAGCAAATGGGTAGAAATGATGAACAATAAAATATGCTGCTGAAACAGAGTTGAGGTGTCATTTTCTTGATGCTTAAAGCCCCGAGTATTTGCCATAGCTTTTCTCTTTGCTGGCCCTGTGACCTTGGGTGATTCACTTAGCCATTCTTAAACACATTTTATTCACCTTTAACTGTTTTTGCTCTCTTTTTATAGAGATCACATTCTGTAAATGGGCATTTTTCTATGATAGAGAAGAGATGGTCTGGTAAGTAGATAGATCAGCTCCCGTCTGGAAGCATGACAGGTGCATGGTGTTACACTGTGTGCGGGAGCTGATCCTGGCAAGAATAGCGAGTGGCCTGCTGTTGGAGCTCATGGAGGGAATGTGAAGGAGTGCTCCAAATATCCTTCGGCAAGCATTACCCGCCCGGGGAAGCTTCTCGTCCAATGACTGCCGAATGATAACTGTCATAACTGTGCTTCTCACTGTGGCCTTCTCACCACTTGCACTATGTTTACCCATTTCAAGATGCCATCTGTGGTGTTTTCCCACATCATCACCTCTGAGGTTGAAGGTATCACACATAATGGGAGTATTTATTACTATGAACACATCTGGCATTTTTGGAATTGTCAAAGAAAACTGACAGCTCCTGTAGCCTAATAAGTTTTTCTACATTTTATTGCCCTTGATATTAAAACTCTACTTGAGATGGGCACATGTAAAGATGAATACAGGATGCTGTAGCCATAAGCATCATCCATAAAGGCCAAGAAGACAGAATTTTGGCTTTTATATAAACATGATAGTCAGAGTACTGAATATATATATATACATATAAATATGATCTCATTTATAAATATAAATATGATCTCATTAAACATAAAGACTGGATATTGTTTAGTCATTCCAGTTCAGATTTGAGATGTTGGCTTGAAAGATATTCTTGAATTCTAATATGTAGTTTTGAAACAGAAAAAGTAATAGGCCTGTAATATATATATATATATTTTCCCTTTACAGAAATGCACCCCTTTGAAAATGGGTGTATAGGCACAGAATATTTTGTGGATTTTTTAGAAATTATGTACAGATGGGGCGCCTGAGTGGCTCAGTCAGTTGAGTGTCAGATTTTGATTCAGATCATGATCTCACGGTTCATAGGTTCGAGCACCTATTTGGGCTCTGTGCTGACATCTCAGAGCCTGGAGCCTGCTTTGGATTCTGTGTCTCCCTCTCTCTCTGGCGCTCCCCCCCTCATACTCTGCCTCTCTCCCTCTCAAAAAATAAAGTAAAATATTAAAAAATATATTTAAAAAGGAAATTATGTCCTGGGGCACCTGGGTGGATCAGTGGGTTAAGCGTCTGACTCTTGATTTCAGCTCAGGTCATGACTTCATGGTTTGTGACATCGAGCTGCTCTGCACCGTCAGTGCAGAGTACTACGATATTCTCATAGGTGCAAGCCTGTTTGGGATTCTCTCTCTCCCTCTCTCTCTCTGCCCTCCCCCCTGCACTCTCGCTCTCTCTCTCAAAATAAATACATTAACAAACAAAGTTGTTATGTACCATCTCAGTATTTTTGTTATAATTATTGTTAGGTTTTAGAATTTACAAAATAGATTTTTTTTTAATTAGAAAGTTTCATTATCTTCCAAATTCATATACATGCAATTCCCACACTCCTCTTCAGTATTGTTTTGCTTAGTTTAAATGTCTGATGCCTTTCTTGGACAATATATGCTTCTTTGAGGGCAGAAATTGGAATGTGTTTGTTTATCCATGTGCCGCCATGGTGATTTTTTTCCCTTACCTTGCAAACACAGTCAATAAATGTTTATTAAATTATAAATAAGTAGAATTTGTTTCTAATGAAAAGGTCTGACACCATTTTAAGAGGTGTTTTTTTTTTTTCTTCTAACACTAAACATTTCAGCAAGTAACAAACAAACATTTCTACAATCTGCTATTAGTTCTGGTAAAGATTTTGTCCCTATTTCAAACCAGATAATACTGTACAAAGTATTTATTGACATTTAAATACTGATGTATATGAAGTGGTTATAAAAGTAATTTAAATATAATACCACTTTAAACTAAAATATCTATTCTATATATACTTAAGAGAAAAAAAGAGCTAATAAATCAATTTTCTAGAGTTTGATTTCTTTCATCCATGCTTCTGTCTGCAAATATTTTTGACTACTTGTTGCAAATCAAGTGTTGAAAAGCAGATTTACTACATTAATTATTAAAGTCTCAAAATTGAGTAATTTTCCCTTTATGTATTACCAGACTATTATGGACTTTAAAAAAATCATAGATTATGGAATTATATATTTTAATCAATAATAACATAAACAGCTAGAAATGAGAGCAACAAAAGAAACAACTCTCTTTAAAACTGATTCAGAGTTTAAGTACTTTCAAATTATATTTAAAACTAATTACTTTTTTATTATTTAAAATATACCTTAACTACTGAGTTTTTGGAAAATAAAAAGAAAATAAAAATTACTCAGTGAAACTAATTATCTTTGTAACCTCAATCCATACACCATATTTAATTTAAATATATTAAAAGAATAATTTTACTGAAGTGTCTTCTAGAATGCTCATATATAACCCTGCTACTACATTTCTTCTCTCCTCTTTCACTGTTTATTACAGTAACTTATAAGTCTCATTTCCTCCAAATCCCCTATAATTTCCCCTCAGTTCATTCTAATCAATTTCCCATCAGATTCTTGATGGGAGATGAATGTTCTCACCCACAGTTCCAAAAGCATTATTTGAATAGATTCCCAATAATTAATCATTATGTAATTAATTTAAAAATAAAGGGGTTCCTGGGCGGCTCAATGGGTAAAGCATTGGACTCTTGACTTCATCTCAGCTCAGGATCTCATGGTTCTTCAGTTTGAGCTCTCACTGCACTCTGCACTGACAGTGTGGATGGAGCCTGCCTGGAATTCTATCTCCCTCTCTCTCAACCACTCCCCAACTTGCTCTCTCTTTCTCAAAATAAATTTTAAAAATAAACATTTAAAAAATATCAAATAAAGTAACAAAAAAATTTACAATGGTTAATGAAACGTTATATTGAATAAAGATACATTTTAATATCCCACAGTAGTTGGCCAAATTTGATCAGCTTGAATTAATCCATGGAATGTGATGTTGGGGACCAAACAAATTATAAAATTCCAATTCCAGGTAAACAAGGTGCAGCAGAAATCTCACTTTTTTGTTTGCTTGTTTGTTTGTTTTTTTAATGTTTTATTTATTTCTAGGAGAGAGAGAGAGAGACAACGTGAGCAAGGGAGGGTCAGAGAGAGAGGGAGTCACAGACTGAAACAGGCTCCAGGCTCTGAGCTGGCAGTCAGCACAGAGCCCGACGCGGGGCTCGAACCCACGAACCGCGAGATCATGACCTAAGCGAAAGTCGGACGCTTAACCGACTAAGCCAAAGGCCAATTACGTGGTGTCAGACACATGAAATATCAAATTCTGGGACTTCCATTCATGTGTGGAAATGTAGTTGGCTCATTAAATATATTTCATGTACTTGAATAAATAATTTAAGTTTCATACATAGTTCCTATTGAAATGGGTACTCAATAAATATGTAAGTGACTGACATTTCTTCAAAAACAAAATAAAACAACAACTAAACAAACAAAAAACTCAACACAGAACTATCATATTTTATCTGTTTGTGGCACTAATTTAATCTACTAAATAATGTATTGATCAGGAAAAATAAATTGTTTTAAATATTTATATTTTAGGAGTGCCTGGGTGGTTTAGTCAGTTGAGTATCTGACTCTTGATCTCAGCTCAGGTGCTGATCTCAGAGTTGAGAGTTCAAGCCCAATGTCGGGCTTTGTGCTGGGTGTGGAGCCTGCTTAAAAAAAAATATCTTTTGTTCTGCAGCACTGATTACATAAAATAATTTTTTTTAAAAAAGAAAGAAAATAGTAGCTTTACTTAAAGCTCACCTTCTTAGTTATATGAAAGACCAGATTTAACAAGAAAAGAAACAGAACTTCCAATATCTCCTAGAGATTTGTTCTTACATATGTTTTTCGTTATATCAAATTATTTTACATTGCTAAAACTCAAAGCTAGCTGGGAGAATAAAACGACAACACATCAAATTATTAGCTAAATATAGTCCTATAGAAAGAATGTTCTAAGAAGAAGATGGGCTGTTTAAAGATAAAGGAACATTAGGGTCAGCCATTAATGTCAAAGGCAAGCAAATACCATTGGAAGTATCCCAGTTAATATGCACTAATAGTGGGTTTTAGCTGGATTCAGGCTGATGCAGGTGCATGTTCAGCAGCTGCAGAGACAACACACACATACACACACACACACACACACACACGTATTCACACACAGACATGTAGACAGACCATAATATAAACTAACTCTCTTGAAATTCAGAGAATGGAAAACTGTAAACACAGAAAACTCAAAGAGTAATGAGCTCATATAAATGCTTGAACACTAACCTTCCATCTCCCTGCGATTGCTTAACTCCTAACAGTCCAAGATTTTGAATCATACAATAGACACATACTCAGGCTGAATTCTAAGAGAAACTCTTTCTTCAAAATCCTTACTAGCTGTTAGACCTTAAGCATCTTTCCTAAGTTTTCATTGCCTCAGTTTTCTCATTTTATAATAATTGAATTTATCACAAATGCTTTTTATTTGATTACATACAGGCATAATATATGCATATAAAATAGTACAATGCTTGACTCATAGTGCTAAATAAATTTTAATTATTACTTTATCAATATTATCTCAGAGTTGACTAATGGTTTTGGTGTAGAAGTAAAACACAAAATTAAGATTTATTTTATTATCACAAATCTTACTTGAAATCATAAAAGCATACTTTTCTACTAATTTTCTAGTTATTCACTATACTTATTTTACTCGTTTTAAATGAAACTAAACAATATAGTTATTAATTTCACTGTAGAATCTGTAAAAGAAAAGTATCTACTTTTTCTATGTCAGACTAAAAAATTTGGCTCACTGACCAAGAGAAAATAATTACACTGCCTCAAATATGCAGAATTAGCATATATGAAAACACAGGTGCTATTTTAGGTTAGACAGGAATGATGTGAGGTAAGTTCTTTGTTTGTTTGTTTGTTTGTTTTTGCTTTTGTTTTATTACCAAAAGTAACTATGCATACATATTTTATGAAAAGTAGTAAAATAAGGAAATGTAAAAGGGCTCTTTGAAGAAGTAATGTTTGAAAAGTGACTTGAAGGAAGTGAAAAATGGAAACAGAGAATAGGGGAAGAATTTCAAGCAAAAAGAATAGTAACTTCAGAGGCCATGAAAGGAAAGGTGTTTGGTGTTCCTGAGGAGTAGCTAAGAGGGCAGGATAGTCTGGAATAGAGACAGGGGTGGGCGTGAGGGTTGAAGTTTGAGGAGAAAAGAGGTAGAACATGTAGATCCTTTTGAGTTATTTAACAAAGAGTAAGTCATTCCTGACCTGAAGAGTCTCACAATTGGAAAGACAGCATTACAGGTGCTGTGTTTGCCAGTCAAGGCTGGAAGCAGGACAACCAGTTTGAAGGCTCATCCAATAATCCAGCTGAGAAGTAATAGTGGCTGGCATCATGATAGAAGCAGAGGAGGAAAAGAAACATATAGGATGGACATTTTTTTTAGAAACAAGGAGTTGACAACATTTCCTGGTGGAAAGAATTTAAAGTCAGAAAAAGAAAAAAAAAGTATCCTAGACAACCCCAACATTTTTAACCTCAGCAACTGGAAGAATATATTTCACATTTACAAAAATGGGACAAACTATAGGGAAAGCATGTCTAGAAGGAAAAATCAAGAGTTCCATTTTTGGATACATTAAGCTGATAGACACACCTATGGGATATCTTCTGTCAGAGAGTACTGATAAACAATCAATATTCATTCTTCCCTCCTTAATAAGAGATCTCCTGAGTTTTAGCTGGGCATATTTCTTAGCTTCTCTTGAAGCTTGATTTGGCTATATGACTTAGTAATGGACATTGGAGTATAAGAGAAAATTATGTATGCCAGCTTCACATCGAGCCCTGAAAAGAATTATGTGTGTTCCTCTGTTTCTCTGTACTTGTCACTAAATCTTGAGTTGTTCTACCAACCCCACTCATCTCCATCAGAGAGATTAACTGATACATTGCTTATGTCAGTATATTTTGGGGTCTCTTTTTTACAGCAGCTTAGCTAATGCATTAATAAATATAGCAGCTAAGCAAAAATATCAACCAGGCAGCTGACTATTATACTATATGAGTCTGTGTCCAGGAGAGATTTCAAGGATAGAGACATACAAATGGGAGTCTAGCATCTAGATGGTATTCAAAGTCAGTGGACTAGGCATAGTGCTGATGTCTAGCATTTTCTTCAGACAACCATTGATTTTCTCCACATTCATGTGTTTGCTGCATGATGACAAAACAGTCACTGAATAGCATGGCTTTGGCCTTGATTTTTTCCTTTGATTGTCTCTAGTCAGATTCATAATATAAAATACTGGAAGATATACGTATCCATCAAACCCAGAATATAAAACTGATCCTTTACCTTGGAAGAAGACCAAGTCACTCATTTCACTATTCATTATTTTACTATTCAGAGACCAGACTTGTTTTTATGTTCTCCTTGGATACATAAGCTTATAGTCCTAGTGATAAATACCATGACCCTCTTTCTATCACTACTGAAGAATCTAAAAGGCAGAAATTTTATTTGATCAGACAATACTTATTTTTAAAATTAAATCTGAGTAACTCAGACAAAATTTTATCTTTCTAGAACCCATCAAACTCCACAACTCTCCATGATAATCCTCATCATTCCAAATTACACATGAATATAATTAAATTGGTATGAATAAGTATTTGAGTTTTGGAATGTAGGCTAAAAATCATTCTTCTTGGAAGAATTTAATCCTTATGAAAAATGTTATACAGCATGTTTTACCTTGAAAATTTGTTTACTTCGTACATGTCAGCCATTGAAATTTCATAGGGAAACTTCATAGCCTAAATCCATACATCTTCCCTTCTCTCTTTACTGAAGTATTGGCAGTGGGAGGTGTGGGGGGCAAATTAAGTATCTCCTTCACATACATGGCGTATCACTTTATACAGATAGAACCAGAGAGGGAATGGATTAGAGTTTCACCAAACTGAAAGCCATAGTCTGAGCTCTGAAAGTCCCAATAGACCATGTCTAACTGCTAAGGGCAGCTTGGGTATTGATGACTGTAGGCATAAACATTTCAGGATATTACAGTTAAAGGGACACTTTTGTCTTTAAATTTATGTTATGTAATTACCTACATTTTCCTGACATTAATGTATCTTTTGAAAACCCCATATCTTGGGACTACAAGCAGAGTATACTATTGATTCTTGTTTCTGCTCTAGTAAGGGACATTGGAATTAAAAACTATTAAACAGATTTTCTCATTATTATACTCATGATTTCAAATCTGTTGAGGGGTTTTGGCTCACAAAGTCTTACTTAATAAAGCTCTTCAATAATCCACTAAGGGGAAAGAATCTATACAATTAAATAAAATCACAGACATAGCTTACTGTGTATCAATGTGTGTTTACCAAATGTATATGAGTAAGTTTTATTGGGTCATGAATCTGAACACCAACTGAATCAGGTTGTTCCAAGATTCACCCAGTGTTTTATGAAACCTATTATTCTTATCTGACATCACTGCAGTGTAACAGACCATAGTGACATTTGATTACATTCTGTTTTATTATTCCTATGTAGCAAATTGTTCTCACCAATAAGTGATAAAAATACAGAGGCAATTGTAGTACAAACATGAAGACATCTATTCCCCTTTTTGTGTAGTAAGAGTGTCCAGAAGTGTATGAACAGCATAGGCATGACTTCTTTATTAGTTCATCTTGAAATAATGGCATCAAACATAGAGAATTCATATATTTTACAAGGTAAATTAAAACACTTGTAGAAGCTAAAAAGTGTGGGGGGGGGCGATTGCATGTTTTATCTAATTTATCTGTGATTTAAAGACTGATCCCCAATGTAAAATATTAACTAAAATATTAAGCTTATATTCTACCTAAATTATTAGAATACTGTAAGCCAATAAGCAACTTACCCTCAATGCCAATATTCATATATGGTTACTTTGTTATGATAGTATGCAATGAATTTGTAGTGGAGGTCTATCCTCTGTAATAAATACCGACAAACTATTTGAAAATCATGATTTTTTCACTTCTCCTTTTGACAAATATCTCTTGGCAGTGAGTGGGTACAACAGTGTAGATTTGATTTATGTATTGTTTCTTGAATATTTTTTATTTCCCACCATTGCCATGAGATTATGATGATATATATCTACATATCTGTGTGTGTATGTGTGTCTATTACTTTTTATTTAAATACTAGATGTGGGGAGAAGATAACTAACAGAAACTAATAAAGTCTTCATTTAACTCTCAATTAATATATTTTTCAAAGTTTAGACGACCATCCTGTACAAATAAACTATGCAACTTTAAATGGTCAAATCTTGTAGATAAGTGGCCTGCAATTTGATTCTGCGTTTTCATAGAGTTATAGCAGTTTCCCTTCTTGCCATGTCACAAAGCTCTAGTGTTCAGATATTTGTTATTCTGTTTAAACACATTTCCCATTATCTAATGGGAACAACATTGGACCTATGTAACCAAAATGTGTTTAAAATTATTTCGTAAGGAAACAATAGGTCTATATATCACATCTCTTATTCTTCTCAAAGAAAATTTTACTAAAAACAATGTGATTATATTCTTTATTTTCTTTATACTTGACAAAACAGAGTAGTGCCAACCAAATTGAACCATTTCTTGGTAATAATCATCATCCCTGCAGCATCAATGTTTATAAGAACAAAATACATTTATTTTGTTACAGATTTCCGACTGTTTTCCCTAGAAAATGACTCCATAATTTATGTGAGTAAGGAATATTTGCAGCTTTGTGTCTGTATTTCAGAAACATTCTAAAATAGGTATAAGCTAAAAATGAATGTCACTTTGAACAACTCCATAGACTGTTTTCTTTTTCTTTTTTTTTTTTAAGTTATTTTTTTAAATGTTTTATTTATTTCTAGGAGAGAGAGAGAGAGACAGCGTGAGCAGGGGAGGGTCAGGGAGAGAGGGAGTCACAGATTGAAACAGGCTCCAGGCTCTGAGCCGGCAGTCAGCACAGAGCCCGACTCGGGGCTCGAACCCACGAACCGCGAGATCATGACCTAAGCGAAAGTCGGACGCTTAACCGACTAAGCCACCCAGGCGCCCCCATAGACTGTTTTCTAAAGTGAGTTTAATTTCTCTGATGAAAAAATGAACATCTTCATTTGGCCAATCTTCACAATTTAGCCTATCAGGTTTTTTTATTAAATATTCTTTAATGTCAACGTATGTTTAAATGGCTTGCAGAAGGCAATGTAATTTCAAAAGAATAAGTAATGTGGAAGAGAAAGTGCCCCTAAATGGTTAAAGTAAAAACAAAAATAAAAAGAAACTAGGAAAACACTTTGAGATATTACTTCATCTGCTGACTCTCTCTGCTATGCATGAGATACAATGTGATCTCATGATGATGTTGTGAGGAATAAATAAGACAATCTATATAAAATATTAAACACCGAATGTAGCCTTTTGGGGATAATCAATATATGCTTTCAAAATATACATGTACTTAGGAGCAATAAAATATTTCCTGGCATAACAGAAGTGGAACTAGACTCAGAACCACTCATTACCCACTCCAGTTAGCTATTCAGTACAGAATTTGTCACATATGGGCTTTTTTTCTTATTTGTAAAATGAGGAAATTAAATGCAATCATCTCTAAATCCTTATGAGCATATAAATTAGAAAATAAATAAAACCAAAAATTTTCTTTGAGATGAGGTTAGCATATAAAATTAGAAAGTTTTAAATGAGAAAAGAGTAGCTCAAACAAAAGAATAAAAAAAATAATTAAACATCAAAAAGGAAAATTAGAATCAAATAATACATAAAAAAAAAAAAACAGTGAAATACTCCAGCCCAAGAGATATAATCTGATACAAAAAGGATACAAAAGGCCATGGCATAATAAGAAACAAAAACTACATAAACAGAGTCTGTGTAGACCAAGTTGAAAGACCAATAATGAAAACAAATATTCAAAGGAGAGAAAAATGAATAATAAATAAATTTGCCAGGAAGCCAAGATATACAAGAAAACTGTGAAATTACATGATGGGAGGAGAAGTTACTTTATATGACCCAAGTTTTCCATAAGTCGATAGAAAGAGCATAACTTTGCCCTACATTCATATTATGCATTGTAAGCCTTAACATATTGATTCTTGTATAACAATCAGAATTTTTAGAAGCCCTTGATTAGTCAGGTCATATGCTTTTTTTTTAAATTTTCATTAAATTTTCTCTTCTAGGGGAGCCTGGGTGGCTCAGTTGTTAAGTACCTGACTTTAGCTCAGGTCATGATCTTGTGGTTCATGAGTTTGAGCACGAGGTCAGAATCTGCTGACAGCTCAGAGTCTGTAGCCTGCTTCAGATTCTGTGCCTCCTTCTCACTCTGCCCCTCGCCCCTCATGCTTTGTCTCTCTCTCAAAAATAAATAAACATTAAAACAATTTAATTTTCTCTTTTAAGAATTTTGATAATTCATTAAATATTTTTCAAATAGCTACCACACAGCAATAATGTTCAGAGATACAGTCAGCTCAGACACATAACTGTCAATAAAGAAGTGTTAATTAAGTAAATAGATAGGAAAACTTGATAAATATAAAATGATAAAGATGTATGTATAGATATAAATGTTTATAAAAATGGAAATGCATGCATGAGATTACATATAAATAGAGATACCATATATATTTTACATAAAGCAATCCAAATAAAATAACGATTTGAAAATATAAGCTTAGTTTCCTAAAGTTTACATGTTTCACTCTTTTAAATATTTTTCTTACAATTTTATTGATTAATAATATTGCCCATCCAGGGTGCCTGGGTGGCTTAGTAGGTTAAGCGTCTGACTTTCGCTTAGGTCATGATCTCGCGGGTCGTGGGTTCGAGCCCCGCGTCAGGCTCTGTGCTGACTGCCAGCCTATTTCAGAGTCTGTATCTCCCTCTCCCTCTGACCCTCCCCTGCTCACGCTCTCTCTCTCCTAGAAATAAATAAAAAATATTAAAAAAATAACATTGCCCATCCTATTCTATGGAAGGGGAAACAGAAGAGAGGAGTGAGTGGCTTTTTTGATCTATAGAGCATATTAGTATGTGCATTTTATTTAAAATTCCAATCATGTTTTCTTGGATATCTCCTACCTTTACACTAAAGGTTTCCAAGAATTTTGGAAAGGTTAGCAGGGAATAGAGACAAAGACTGAGGAGCAAAAGAAAACATAATATTGGCTTCCTCTCTGATATAAAAATATCTATCCAAGTGTGTCATTCTTAATTTATTTCAGCTCTTTAGACTTAATACTAAATATGAATAGTCATTTTTTATAAATACTTTATGTTGTGTTTAATTTTTTCCCCAATGTTAGCCCTAACTCTATGGCTTTTGGCACTTAGATCAAGGCAGTGCTAACCAGCATTCCCTGGTGGCTAATGAATTATTTTTGCAACACAGATTACACCATTTTCTCACAGCAATCATTCACTCCTTTCAGTAATGATCTTAATTAAAATGACACAGCATTAAAAAAAATTAAAAAAAATAAAATGACACAACATTTTATCCTGTATTAGATTATTTTTTAAAATTCCATTTAACCAACCTTTTGTCAGAGACATTATTACATACTGGATATTTTGTTTTTATTTTTTTTAAATTTTTTAATGTTTTATTTTTGAGAGAGAAAGAGAGAGAGAGAGAGCGCACATATGAGTAGGGGAGGGACAGACAGAGAGGGAAACCCAGAATCAGAAGCAGGCTCCAGGCTCTGAGCTGTCAGCAGAGAATCCAACACTGGGCTCGAACTTAGGGACCTCAAAATCATGACCTGAGCCGAAGTTGGAGTCTTAACCGAATGAATCATCCAGGTGCCCGTAAATATTTTCTTTTTAAATAGCATATAGCAGCCAAACTGACAGAGATCAAAGTATATATGGAGATTCAACACTCATAATTTTCAGAAAACTTCTATCCATGAAATTCAAAGCCACTGAAATTTATAATTTAATTTAATTGTATATATCTAAAAGACTACAAACTGATTAGTGGCTAATTTACCTAGCTTAAGTAATAACCATGAAAATTATAATGTAACAGCATTAAAATAATCAATGTGCTGAGGCACCTGTGTGGCTCAGTTGGTTGAAAGTCTGACTTTCAATTTCAGATCAGGTCATGATCACATTGTTCATGAGATGGAGCCCCATGTTGGGTTCTGCACTGTTAGCATGGAGCCTGCTTGGATTTCTCTCTCTTTTCCTCTCTGCCCCTCCCCCACTTGGCACTCATGCTCTCTCTCTCCCTCTCTCCCCTTCTCTCTCTTTCTATCTCTATCAAAATAAAGAAATAAATACTTTTAAAAAATCAATGTGCTAACATGTCTTTGAAACCTTCTTAGTTCCAAGATATGTACTAATTATTTTTAAAATATCAACTTATTAATTTTTCAATGCTTTGAATGTTTTTTTACAAAGAACTTGAACAAACTATACACAAGAAGTTTGATAGTAAACTAAATTTATGCTGTATAATTTGCTTCTATAATTTCATTTATTCAACTATTGAATAAGTTAAAATTTAAATGTCATTTTACATAATCTATACTAAATTAAAATATCTAATATGCTATCTCAATTAGTGAAAATAAGCAAAGCTTATGCCATTGGATGGATTTATTTAAATAGGTTAATGCAAATATTTCATATTAATGTATATATTAATAAGCCAAAGAAAAACAAATGTAGAAACATATTAGAATATGTTATATAAAATTATTATCAGGAACCTGAAAAATTAAAACAAAAACAAGATGTTATTTTCATCCTACAAGATGACTAAAAATTTTAGAGCCAGATATAAATTAAATATTAACAAAAGTAGATATATGAATGGTACAAAAAGCCTTGGAATAGTATGAAACAAAAAAATGTAAATGTGGAAATATATTGTCTCATTTATTCCTTGTATATATGTGAATCTGTTTAGTCATTTTGCAGTGCAATTTGAAAATATCTATTAGAATTTAAAATGCCTATGTACCAATTTTCAACAGGGATTCTAAAGAAATATCTACACATGTGCATGCATAAGGAGGTGTGTTGAAGAATGTTTAAAGAAAAACATTGGAAATAAATATTCTGTTGAGAATATTTATTTTTTTAAAAAAATTAAATGTTTATGTATTTAATTTTGAGAAAGAGAGAGAGAGAACAAGCAGGGGAGGGGCAGAGAGAGAGGGAGACACAGAATCTGAAGCAGGCTCCAGGCTCTGAGCTGTCAGCACAGAGCCCAATATGGGACTCAAACTCACAAACCACATGATCATGACCTGAGCTAAACTCAGATGATCAACTGAGCCACTCAGGTGCTCCTGATGAGAATATTGATTATGTTTTCATACCATGGTATATCAATTCAACAAGATACAGACTGCTAAAAGGAACCAGGTAGTTCTGTATATGTTAACATTTAAGGATTGCCAAGACCTGCTTATGAAAACAAAAAAGAAAACTTATAGAAAGAGATTTATCAAGCTGATAAATGGGGTGAGGGATGTCTCAGGATTGAGTGAGACGTTGTCAAAGCTGGCATGAGGATCCTAAATCCAAGATGCTCTGCACACCTCCCAATGGGGATAGACTAGGATTTAAGGGCTGCCTGGGTAGCTCACTTGTTTAAGCATATGGCATCAGCTCAGGTCATGATCTCACGGTTCATGGGTTCGAGCCCTGAGTCGGGCTGTGTGCTGACAGCTAGCTCAGAGCCTGTTTTGGATTCTGTGTCTCCCTCTCTCTGATCCTCCCCTGCTCACGTTGTCTCTCTCTCTCTCTCTCTCCCTCAGAAATAAATAAAACATTAAATCAAATAAACAAAGATTTAAAAAATTAGAATAGGATTTAAGAAGAATAAAAACAAGCTGGAATGTCCTCAAAAGGTTTGGAATTGAGTGGTTTACTTCCTTACATTAGCTCTAGATTTTTAGATTTTTCTGAATGTAGTTCTTATCCTTTTCCCCTTCCCATGGAAGGTTATTTTATTCCCCAGATCTTCACACAGTTACTTCTGTCCCAATCTTGAATCAACAAGTAGAGGAACTCCAGCTGGGTTTGTGAGTGATCACATTTGAGATTCAACTTCTCATATGGCAATTTCCATAGTAATTAACACATTTGTCAACAACAGAGAGTAAGAAATTCTCTCTCAAGATTTCCAAGCTCCTTCCAACTGAGAAAAAAAAAAAGTTAAATTGGGGAGCAAATGGCTAACATGATTACCTAGGTCAGCTGACTTTTTACCTAAAACCATCACCCTATGTGAAAGAAAAAAGAAAATATAGAGAAAAAAAAAAAAACCTCTTATTTTCATTTTCCCTTATAATTCAGCTTCTATCCCACTCTTCTATTGTGCAACTCTAAGACATGGAATACAAGGATGAAAAATTAATTACTTAAAAAAACTACATTCATTGAGACAGGAAACCATCAAAACCCCAGAGGAGAAAGCAGGAAACAACCTCCTTGACTTCCACCGCAGCAATTTCTTACTTGACATATCCCCAAAAACAAAAGAATCAAGAGCAAAAGTAAACTACTGGGACCTCATCAAGATTAAAAGCTTCTGCAAGGCAAAGGAAACAACCCACAAAACTAATAGGCAACCGACAGAATAGGTAAAGATTGTTGCAAATGACATATCAGATAAAGGGTTAACATCCAAAATCTATAAGGAACTCACCAAACTCCACACCTGAAAAACAAACAACCCAGTGAAGAAATGAGCAGAAGATATGAACAGACTCTTCTCCAAAGAGGACATCCAGATGGCCAACAGATACATGAAACAATGTTCAGCATCCCTCCTCATCAGGGAAATACAAATCAAAACCACACTGAGATACCACCTCATGCCAGTCAGAGTGGCTAAAATGAGAAAATCAGAGGACTCTAGATGCTGGTGAGGATGTGGAGAAACGGGCACCCTCCTACACTGTTGGTGGGAATGTAAACTGGTACAGCCCCTCTGGAAAACAGTGTGGAGGTTCCTCAGGAAACTAACAATAGAACTCCCCTATGACCCAGCAATAGTACTGCTAGGAATTTACCCAAGGGATATAGGCGTGCTGATGCATAGGCGCACATGTACCCCAATGTTCATAGCAGCACTCTCCACAATAGCTAAAACATGGAAAGAGCCTAAGTGTCCATCAACAGACGAATGGATCAAGAAGATGTGGTTTATCTATATGATGGAATACTACATGGCAATGAGAAACAATGAAATCTGGCCATGTGTAGCAACATGGATGGACCTTGAGGGTGTTATGCTGAGTGAAATAAGTCAGGCAGAGAGGGACAAATACCATATGTTTGCACATATAGGAGGATTAGGAGGAACTTAATGGAGGACCGTGGGGGAGAAGAAGGGGGGAAATAGTGGGGGAGAGGGAGAGAGGCAAACCATGAGAGACTCTTGAATGCTGAGAACAAACTGAGGACTGATGGGGGGGGGAGGGGGGAGACGGGCATGGAGGAGGACACTTGTGGGGATGATCACTGGGTGTTATATGGAAACCTACTTGACAATAAACTATTTGCAAAAAAGAAAAAAAAAACTAAATTCAGATACTCTTATTATTGAAGGCTAAGTGTATACTCATTCTGGAACCAGTCCACCTGGGTTTGAAATCTGAATCCACCACTTAAACAATGAGGGGTATGCTATTTAACCTGTTGATGTACTCATCTGGATACATGACAGCTTGAAATGTCCTAATAGTTTTACCAGATTTAAGTTAAATAAAATTTATAATATCCTTGACCCTATGCCTGGCTATTTTTTGTTTACTAAATAAGCTTTAAAAGTACTCTTTCAAAGCCATTTGCTTTTTAAATGGATGTGCTATTTTATAATGCGTCATAAACTTAATACAACATTCAATAGATAATCCCCCAAATTATAGAGCCACATGATATCATATAGGGAGAAACTCAAAAGCAAGTCAGAAAAATAGATATTTATGCCATTGGATGGCATACTAGTAACTTAAATAAAAATCAAACACAGGGGGACCTGAGTGGCTCAGTTAGTTAAGCATGGGAGTCTTGATTTTGGACTGGGTCATGATCTCAGAGTTTCATGAGTTGAAGCCCCACATCAGGCTCTATATTCACCCTGCAGAGCCTGCTTGGGATTCTGTCTCTCTTTCTCTCTGCCTCTACCCTGCTCATGCACTCCCTCAAAGTAAATAAGCTTAAAACATATTTAAAAAAAATAAAGGCAATAAAAGAATGGGTGAAAGAAATAGAAAATAACTACTAAATGTATAGGGACATGCAGAGTTCTTATTTAATCCCCTCAGTTCTCACAGGACAAGTCCACTGGGGATCCCAAAATGGAACAGTTTAAAATTGTCCTTAACCACAGGAAGGATTAGTATCTGTTAGTCTTTTTAATCCACACCATTTAGTGTTCAGATTTTATCAGGCATAATATAAAAGTAATCAGTGCTCAGATGCCTTGGAAGTATGGAGTTGTTTATGGTTCCATTTCCATGCATGGTCTGTGATAAACAGATCTCAGAGAATATCTGGAATAGGGCTGAAGCAGGCAATTCAATATGTAGACAGACTTTCATACACTGTAAAGATAAATTTCATGACTTGTGCCAAATCCATTGATCACAATCCTAGAAAATAATATCTATTCTCCAAAATCTTCCTATAAAATACATAATATTATAAACAATCCTAGTCTTTTTGAATTGTGTGGAGAAATATTCCACTTTACTTAAGGACCCATCTCCATGTGTATGTACATGTGTGTGTATATGTGTGTATATGCAATAAATTATATCTTTGATTTAAGCTTGGTTCTAAATTAACCCACTGTGGTTAAAAGACAAAAATCTGGCAAAAATTACTATTGTTTTAAAAATGCAACTGACAGAAGCACTGACATAAAAAATGTCATTTGATTTAATTTACAGGCAATTCTATAATAAAGAATGTAGTCAAATATGTCCAGCTCCAAAACAGTCCTTCAGGCTTATTTCACATTAGAAAGCATAATGAATTTTTTACTAGACTCTTACATTATAATGTAGTTTTCACCTTTAATAGATATGCAAGTCAAGTTTTTCTTTATTGGATACTTTCATTTTCATTCGTAAAATTGAATTAATGCGTAGCATTCTTTTTCCTATGCTAAAAGACAGATCTCGTGGGTCTTAACAAGAGTATCTACTCATGCAATGAAATCCTGAAAGGTGGTACATTTCATTTGGAGCTGTTTATAACCCCCACTATATAGTTAATTATTTTTTGAAATCAAAGAATTTAAAAACCTAGAGCTCAGGGTGCCTGGCTAGTTCAGTAGATAGAACATGTGACTCTTGATCTCAAGGTTGTTAGTTCAAGCCCCATATCACGTTTCAACCTACTTGAAAACAAAACAAAACAAAACTACAACTGCAATATGAATGTATTAACACGGTACATTTCAACCATAACTAAAATACTGCAAAATGAGGTTGTCAGTATACTACACAAAACCCATCTGTACATGGCAAGCACTTTTAAATCACTTGGAAAACAAACAAAAAAAAAACAATAGCTGCTATTAGTAAGCTGTTGACATTTTGGGAAAAGTCATGACTTCTTTTACAGCGTTGTTGCTATAATTTTGAGGTGACTCAAGCCTATGAGTTTTTATATATTTGCAAAATTGTCTTTTCCATTGTATTTTCAGGGTGATTGTTTATCACCTCATGTACAGATCTCTTTGAACATTATTATGATACAATACATAGAGCTTCTGGAAATATATATTTTGTATTTTTTCTCAATATTGAAATATTTTTACATGGCACAGTACAATAAATCCAAGCATATATTTTTAAGTACAAATGAATAAGGCATTCAATATAAATATGCTTTTAAGATAACCAAAATTGGTTTGCCTGGGGGGCTCAGTCATTTAAATGTCTGACTCTTGATTTTTGCTCAGTCATAATCTCATGAACTGTGAGAATGAGTCCCACATTGGGTTTTTCCTGACAGTGTGGAGCCTGCTTGTGATTCTCTCCCTTCCTCTCTCTCTGTCCCTCTCCCATTCTCTTCTGTCTCTGTCTCTCTATCTTTTTCTCTCTCTCTCTCCCTAAAAATAAACAAATAAAATTTTTAAGAAAGGTAGCCAATTTTTCTTTTGCCTGTGTGAGAAACAAGTAAAACCTTGGTGCCAAACTTTGTTTTTAATCATCTTGTGTCTTCTCTCATATTCAATTTCCTGATAAATACTATTATTTCTCACATACATTACTAAAATATTTTCCTTTCCTTCAATAACAGACAAATTTTCAGATTGAACTTCAGTTGCACCCAAAATTTCTTTTACTCAGAACCTTCTCTTTTCCCTCTGGTTATTGTTATTAACCATCACCATATATATCTGGACAAGTAAACTCTCTTGCTGGTCAGTATCACCCTCTCATTCCATAAATACAGCTTGGAGAGCCAACCTGATACTTTGGATTTGGTAACTGAAGAATATGAAGTGAGAATTGGGAAAGGATGAGCATTGTTTTTAAGACAGGAAGCCAATAGAAAGGATCAAAACTGAAAATAATACTAAACAGACTGCCCAACTTATATGTACATCTAAAAATCAAATCAAAAAGACCATCCATCTCTCCATCCACCTGTCTTGGTAGCAAATTTGCATTACATCAGTGAATGAGAGAGAAAAGGTCCCTGTTCTCTTCAAACAAATATTCTAACAAACAAGCAATAATCAAGCTAAAATAAAACATTATTCCTTAAGTTAAAAAAAATCCATAAATAAACCAGAAAAAATCTGAATAAGAGCCACAAATGAAATCACACAATTTTGTACAGAGAGTGACTGGTTTAGGGTAAGGGAAAGGATGCTGGGTTACTTTCAAAAGGATTGTCTGGGAAGGTTCCCCTTGGGCAGAGGATCACCACTTTGTCCTGAAAACTGAATGATAAGAAGGAGCCTAGAGTACACTCATCCTGATGAGCACTGAATCATGTATAGAATTGCTAAATCATTTTATCAGGTACCTGAAACTACTGTAACACCATATGTTAATTACCCTTCAATTAAAATGATAATAATAATAATAATAATAATAATAAAAGAAGGAATTAGCCATGGAAAGAGTTGGACAAAAGAAGAACAGTCATTTACTACCTGCTACCTCATTTCATCTATTATAAAGTGCACATTTTTCACATATAAATATCTCTTAAGTTGGGGTGTCTGTTAGAATTGCTATTAGACAGATAGCCGTCATGACTTTGTAGCAGCTCTCTGCACATGTGTGAACTGCCTTCTTATTTCTGATGCTATGATGGCATAACTTTGATGCCATGATTTTTAAACAAACACACCAGTTAAGGACCATTTGAAAAAGAAATAAGCATTAAAAGGGATGCATTGTATAAAATCCTTGCACTAACACCACCTGGTAAAATCAAGAAATCATTAGCATAAACCTTGTAGAATTATTGTCAACAGTGTGGAAGAATATTCCAAGAACTAGATTTTAGTGCTTAGCCAATTATCTGATGTACAATGAAAACAAACATTTGAAAAGTGACTATGGGTTAGATTATCTCAACGTAAATAAAAAGTCTTAGGATTACCTTAACCAATTTATTTTGCTCGTTTTAATTTTTTTTATGTATGCACAAGAGTGACATGATAAAAATTATCTCTAAACTTCTAATATTAAAAACCTCTTTGAAAATATTACAACTGTCAAGTGATATGAAAGAACTGTATTATAGTTTAACTGTCAACATATTTTTGCTATTTAATGGTACATTAAATAACATTCATCTTAAAATTGATGGTGTCTTAAATACTGAGGTTATTTATTTCCCTTTCCAATGCTCTGCTATATACTAGTGAGAAAGGCAGATATAATCCCAGCATTTATAGGAGTTTCAACCTAGTAGAGAATAGAATATAACTAGTAAATTTAATAAATTGGTAATTACAAATTGCAATAATTACTACAAAGACAACAATAAAAACGATTATGCACAGTGCACATAAGTGTGTACATGAACATGGGGTGGGAAAGCTTGTCAGAGGCTGTAAGTTAAAATTAGACTTGCAGAAAGAGCCAGTCATGGGAAAGGTTGTAGAAAAGTATTTTGAAAAGTATTTCAAGGAAAGGAAAACATATATACAAAGAAAAATGTTTGGTGTATTCTAGGAATGGAAAAGCCTGGAAGACTTATTAGTGAAGAAAAGAAGGGAGAATTGTCATGGAAAGGTTGGGATCTGGTGAAATGCACAGGAGACAGAACATGCAGGACACTGTAGACAGGATTCAGAAATTTTTATTTTACTCTAAGTGCAAATGGAAGGCATTGAGGGATTTGAACTGGGGGAGTGACATCATCAGAATTATGTTTTAAAAATATCACTCTGGATACCTCAAAAGACAGGATTACAGGGAGGGAAGGGAAACTAGAAGACCAGATAGAAAGCTACTGCAATTGTACAAGTGAGAGTAATTTACAGTTGAGGCATGGATAGTGGCAATGGAAATCAAGAAAAATGAATGGATTCTACATAGAGTTTTTGACAGTCATTGGACTTACCAACGGATTAGATGGAGACTGAAGATAAATAAGGATGACTTTCAGATTTCTAATTTAAGTATTCAAATATATGATGATACCAATTTCTGAAATGGTAAAACCAATGAACAAATTGGTTGGGAGATGAGAAATGAGGTTCAAGAGTTTAGCTTTAAAGATGTTAATCTAGAATATATGTTGGTCATCCTATGCAAATTCTATATGTACATTTGTATTTATGAGTCTGAAGTTCAGAAGTAAATTCTGATTTAATGCTATATGGTTTCTTTTAATTTGTTTAATGTTTATTTTTGAGAGACAGGGAGAAAGAGAGACAAAGAGTGAACAGGAGAGGGGCAGAGAGAGAGGAAGACACAATCTGAAGCAGGCTTCAGCCTCTGAACTGTCAGCATAGAGTATGACCTGGGGATCAAATCCACAAACTTTGAGATCATGACCTGAGCAAAGTTGGATGCCTAGCCAACTGAGTCACCCAGGCTCTCCAATGCTAATTTTTTTTTTTTTGCAAACAAATGAGTACAATGTCTGTAGGTCAAATAGAGGGGTATGGGCCTGTCAAAGAGAGACTGAACACAAAATATCCTGGGAGGGTATCCATCCATCCAAAGGAGAATGCACAACATGTTGACAGGTGGTGGGATATGCCATTATCCACTGGATTTCACAATATGGAATTCCCTGGTATACTTGAAAAACTAATTTGGTTGAATGGTGTGAAATTGGATGGGAGAAAATGGTAAGAGAGAACTCTGAACAAGTCTGGTTGTAAGACAGTGGATAGGCCCAGGGAAATCCAAAGTAAAGAGTTATAAACTACAAACACTAAGCAAGGCTTAGGGCAACTGATCTTAATGAGGTGGGGGAAGATAGTATACCTTGCACAGTCTTACTGGGCAGCAGAAAATGAAAACATTCAAGGGAAGCTAGGAGGTGGTGTGTAGATATACCATCTCTTGAATGTCCAGAAGTAATCTAGCTTTTCAGAGTTATTCAATAAACCGAGTATCGTTCCAGGAAGGAGAAGCTTTATCAAGTTTGCCATTCTCATGGAAAATCCATGTTAATTTCCTTTGTCTCGGCTCCTATTATCAGATTTTTGGAAAAGTTTGTTCATATTAGTTCTCTACAGCCCAGTAGTCTGGGCATCTTGAGGCTGCTGGTAAGGAGACTACAACATATACCAGACCTTGAAGAATGACACGTTTGCAACCAGATAGTTTTCCAGAGATTATTGTGATAACAGGGAATACCATAAATTTTCACTTAGAAAAGTTAAATTACATTAATTTGTTATCCAGTAAAATTTAGATATTAAAAAATAGAAAGGAGATAAAAGATAATATAATTATTTGAATATTATATATAACATACATTTCATCAAGAGTGCTAGATACATAGTAACTCATTCAAATGAATATGTTCCTTTGCTATAGCTTATGTTTAGACAGGTGAAACAAAGGTAACAGATGTCATGGTATACAGAGAGAAATTAAAAAACAAAAACAAAAACAAAAACACTAGACAAAGTGTGGGATATGAGAAGGAATAAGTTGGTAGTATCTCTTTGGTCATGGTCACATGACTATGAGTCACATATTTATAGTAAGAAAAAATTACATAACTGACATCAGTTTTTTAAATGTAAAGAAAGTGCAACAAAAGTGGTTTTAACGAAGACAGGAAAGGGGACAGGACTGAGGCCTCAACTTTATTCCCATCCATATGTTTCCTTCTCCAAGATACCATTATTTCTAAATCTTTGCATGAATTTTTTTCTCTTTTTCATGGCATTAGTGGAGTGTTTGAGATTGAGAGGGTGGTTCAAAATTGATAAATAATAATTGATTAATGACAGAACAATAAATATTGTGGAACATTTCTTTTTGCATCATATAATCAATAAGAGTCTCCAAGTCAAAGGCAATAATAAAGCTTTGAAATTCAAGTGTAGTTGGAGATAATTTGCACAGGGAGAAGACACTCCATAGTATCAGCCATCTAGTTGGTAGAAAAATACTTCTTTATAAAATCTTTCTTGCTAAACAGGCACTAATATTAGTGAGATTTTACCAAGAGATAAACCCTGGAAAGAGTGACTTAATATTTTTGTCAAAGATGTAAACATTGCTAACCTATTCCTGCTCTCATTATTTTTGAAAGCTGGAATGAAAACACATTGGAACCAAAATACAACTGCTTTTTAAAATTACATAAATAAATATGCAGTGATATTTAGTATTATCTAAGATTATAGTGTTTTTGTTTTATCTTAGCAATATGTATACTCTTCCACAATAAATAGAGAAAGGTGAAATAGGAAGGCATTTCCATTTCATACTTTTTTTTTTTTGTTTTTGCCTTTTGTACTGTTGTTTGCAGAATGCAATAAACTTATTTTTAATTGGACATACTGATCTTGTAATATTCTGCATTTAGCCTTAAACTCTACTCCTTGCCTCAATTAAGTAGAACCAGATAAAACTGAAATGCAGCACTAAGGAATTTCAAGCTTCACAGCCAGCTGAAAAGGCAAAGGCCAAAGAAAACTGTGATCTATTGTGGAGGGAGAGACAAAGAATTGCTGAAGGAAGGTAGTTAAGTCAGTGGACTATGACGAGGAATGTCTGAAGGCCACATAAGTGCCAGTCTTGACAAGGCTGATATCATAGCTGTGTAGTCAGCAGGACATACACACATACACATACACACTTAGTTTTTCTTTCTATACCTCGTTACATATATGCTATCTTTTCAGTTCTATGTTGTTGGCCATAAGCTGGTAGACGTTACCAGAAAATGTAATGTGTAAGTACCTCTAAAATTAGAACCAACTTCACAAATGACACATAAATATTTACAGTAGAAAAATACTACACTTTGAATTTAGACTCTCCAAAATATAGAGTAAGAAATCTTACTTCTGTGAACACCAAATTACTTTCTATATAGTATGCTCTCATTCCTTTTTCTATCATAAACTTAAATAACTCCAACAATTCAAATATATATCACTGCATTATTATTTTTCATTTAATGCACTGATTATCAATTCTTTTGCCATAGCTTTTTTTTCTTAAAAATGTTGGAGCATAAATCTGTTCGTTAAACAAGATTCATTAAAACGTAATGTTGAGTTGAGCTTGTGATTAGAGAACACTTCAGTTTGGTGACCAAAGCCAATAAAATATGCTTGACTAAAACTACTGCTAGTTTGGAGTCTTATCTTCCTTTATCATGGAAGGTTTAGAAACTTCAAAAGTTACTGGCAAAATTGTTAAATTGAAAAAAAAAAAAAACATATGCATGTTGTAAAAGAATATTTGGCATTTCAAAGTATCTAATTATGAATCCTGCATATGTTCGCCTCTTTTTTTTTTAAATTTTTTATAGTTTATTTATTTTTGAGACAGAGAGAGTCAGAGCATTGGGGGAGGGGCAGAGAGAGACACACACACAGAATCTGAAACAGGCTCCAGGCTCTGAGCTGTCAGCACAGAACCCAATGCGAGGCTCGAAATCACAAACTGCGAGATCATGACCTGAGGCGAAGTTAGACGCTTAACTGACTGAGCCACCCAGGCGCCCTAAGCAAATGTTTTCTCCAAAAGCAAATGATTTTGTGTAATGTTCTGATTGAAGAATCAATAGCAATGGATTATACTCTTTCTTAGATGGCAAAGGAACAACGTGAAGCTGACCAATTCATCTAAGTCTTTGTGGCCACAGTTACAAACTTTCAACAAATTTTTACTGGGACTTATTTCATCCCAAGGGATTTTTCAAATAGTCCAGATTATCTGTGGTAGTGTGGAGAAAACACATGATTGTACTCAAAGGTGCCATTTATGAGACATTAATATGAGTCAGGCAATACTAGGTCTTGGGCCTTGGAGATAGAAAGTATGAAATTCGGGGCACCTGGGTAGCTCAGTAGGTTAAGCGTATGACTTTGGCTCAGGTCATGATCTCACAGTTTGTGGGTTTGAGCCCCGTGTCGGGCTCTGTGCTGACAGCTAGCTCAGAGCCTGGAGCCTGTCTTTGGATTCTGTAACTCTCTCCCTCTCTGACCCTCTCCTGTTCACGCTATCTCTTTCTCTCAAAAATAAATAAAAAAACATTAAAAAAAAAAGAAAGTCTGAAATTCCAATTTCAGTTGTGCTAAGTGGCCAAGCAAACCTAATCTATAAATATGTTTATTGAGAAAAATCGAGTGATAGGGAACATATAGTAAACACTCAATAAACATTGGTTCCCTCTACAGATTCTACTTTAAGCCTCTAAAATTTGATGATACTGAAGTAGAGCCAAGCTGGAAGTTGAATCGTGATTGTTTACCTACATGTTATATTACTATGATAATACTGACTAGTGTCAAGTGTAACATGCTTTTGAATGAAGTCCCCCAGTAGTGGTGATAAAGCTACACTCACACTGCCCTACCCACTACCCCATATAAACAAATGCTATGCATGTAGAACATTCATTATGCAATCTATTGCAGTGGACAATGGTTTTTAGGTATTTTATATACTTACTATTATTTATTTTGTAGTAGAACTTAAAGAATGTATCAAGTAGGAAAAAAATGTTCTCTATTGCAGTGGTATATCTAATGCATTTGATACTCTGAGCAAATACCTTTCTCTGTGTGACAAAATTATTTTCATTAATAATCATGTGGCAATCATTCTTTTCTTGATTTGTTTTTTGGTTTAAAATAATTTATATAAAATGAAAATTAAATTTAAATTTGTAAGATATTATTCAAAGTCAGTAAAACAAGTTTTATGTGTGACCTAGAATTTGCCGGTTACCAGATAAATTACTATATCTTGCAGTTTGCACGGTTTTATTATTTTATACATTTAGCCACCAAGGACTCCAAGTAATCACATAGAAGAATAGACTAATAGACTTGAAGTAACTCAAGCTCTATTTATTCATCTTTATAATCATGCAGCAGTGCTATCATTGTTAATTTTGAAACTACAGTTATATGTACTACCACACCCACAAAGAGGTTAAACGTAGAGATATGTGATAACACACAGGCTGGTCACACAAACTGTACTCAGAACAATTTTAAATCATTTTGAACAAATTTACTCTCTAAACTAAAGTGTTCAAACAAGTCTCAGTAAAGGGGTCAGTTGTGGAACCAGGAGGTCTCCAAATTAATTTCCATAGAAACAATATTTAATAAAAGATAAATAAGTTGTGTCAATTTAAAGCTTGCATATATATACTTAAAACTCAACAGTAACCACAACATTTTTTAGAACTTTGACCAATAAACAATATTTTTCACTAGGTATATTTTATAAGTAACATAGTTTAAAATTCATAGTCTATAATAATAATTCAAAAGACTTGCTTTTTGGGGCACCTGGGTGGCTCAATTGGTTAAGAATCTGACTTCAGCTTACTTAGGTTGTGATCTCACGGTTCGTGGGTTTGACCCCCTCCTCCCCCCCAACCTTGGGCTCTGTGCTGACAGCTCAGAGCCTGGAGCCTGCTTCTTCTCTGTTCCTCCGCTGCTTGCACTCTATCTCACTCTCTCCCTCAAAAATAAATAAAACATTAAATTTTTTTTTTTTAAAAAGATTGTTTTTTCTTGTTTTATATTCTCCAACAATGCATGCTCTCACAAGTCTACCCTTGGGCAATGCCACTTGCCCAAGACACCACTGCTCCAGTGTCAGAATTGTAGCAGAGTTAAGGTCTTTTCTTTCCTTACAGCCACAGAATTAGTTACGGTAACATTAGTTGCTGTGCTGAGAAAATTCAAAACACATAATGGCCCAAACCTATAGAGTTAGAAATTGCTTATATAAATCTAAAGAGTATTCACATACCCCTTTTGGAAGAGGTATGTAAGAGATATTCCTAATTGGTAGGCAAGGGTTTGCCATAGCAGAAAGGGACCTCTGCTCTACATAGTATCAGGGATCCAGGTATGGCCTTGTACCTATACTTTTCAAAAAGTCATTTTCTTTGGGGTGGAGGACAGGGGTAACATACTCTAAATTCTTTTATAGACAAGGTTTAAAAGTGGCACGTGACATTTCCATTTCCATTTAGCTGACTAAAACTTAGTTATATAACCACACTTAAGTGAAAAGGAGGCTGAGAATTTGTTCTAATTGTCTCCTCAGAGGTGGGGGAAAAAATATTGGTGAGCAACTAATTGTCTCTACCACCCCTACTTTAAAAGTTTTATCTGACTTAACAAGAATTTACTCCAGTTCCTAATATTTCCTTAAGTCTTGGCACAGCATCTTCACCATTTACTCTAGGGTCACCCTTCCATGTCCTCCCATGCCACTTGCCCTAGTTCAAATACATTATGATTGAAAGAACATGAGATGTTGAATTCTGGAATTTATAGACATTAACTCCTTTCATCTCAGTAACTAACTTAATCCAATGGTCTTTCATAAAAGTCCTTTTCCTAATGACACATACATGCTGCCTGAAGACTTGGAAAATGCAGAAGTATGATTATATGACTGTTGTTGCAAGTCTCTCAATCTCCACTCAACCCACTCAACTGCTGAAAATGAGTGAGGAAAAAAATCACTTTGTGTTTATCCCATCCCTATCTATACTTCCCTATATTAGGACATTTACTACACACTCAATCCAGTTTCTTACCCAGGTAATTTATACCCTTATTTTGCTCCATGGGAGGCCCCTTCTATCATTATACAACCCAGTTATCCCTTCTTTGACCAGCAAACCAGACATTTCTTTTTTTTCTTAAATCTTTTTTTAATGTTTATTTACTTTTGAGACAGAGAGAGACAGAGCATGAGCAGGGGAGGGTCAGAGAGAGAGGGAGACACAGAATCTGAAACAAGCTCCAGGCTCTGGAGCTGTCAGCACAGAGCCCAACATGGGGCTCAAACCCAAGGACTATGATATCAGGATCTGAGCCAAAGTCGGCCGCTTAACTGACTAAGCCACCCAGGTGTCCCAAACCAGACATTTCCTAACCTGCTTCCTAGACACTGCTTACTTGTTTCCTTTTACAGAGCTGTTCTGTCTTAGGTGATACTGAGTCAATGTGATATTAATCTATGCCATTGAGTACTAACACCAAAGACCTGCCAAACATTGAATATTACTTTAATGTAATGAGCAAAATTTCCTAAGCTGTGCAAGAGAAATCCAAACTACTTTCTTTATGAGAACATGGACCTGACACTAAATGAGGTACAAAACTTTAATAGAGGTGATATTTGATTTCATTATAAGGATTTAGATGGCTACAAGTAGGACTTGATTAAATTATATCTCTTAACAAAATGCTGGAATTATTGATAAGTTCAGGCTGTAGAAGACAGAATGTTTAAGGGCAAAATAAATAGATACTTATTGGTTAAAGCATACTGTGCCAGGATTTAAAAGTTAATGCCAAAGATATTTGTTTTAATAAGTTAAAATAAGTGACTTAATATGAAAGTTTTAATATAACACAAATATAATTTGACCATTTTACACACTAAAAGTATGTGTTTAGCCTCACTTCATTAATTAGAAGTAATAGGTACTACACTTTTTCAGAATGTAAGGGTATAATACTATGACCAAAGCAAGGACAGGACATTTGTGTTTGCTCCTGGCTTCTGAAATAATGAGAATGTTTCATCTCCTGGCTGATTTCTGTAAATAATGAGATTCTAAAGTAAACAG
Source organism: Hyaena hyaena (assembly GCF_003009895.1). Lineage (NCBI taxonomy): Eukaryota > Metazoa > Chordata > Mammalia > Carnivora > Hyaenidae > Hyaena > Hyaena hyaena. Next base: position 1,035,944 of record NW_024081065.1, on the reverse strand, counting down.
AGACAATCACCAGGTTCCACATCAACAAAATGCCTTCAAGCAAAATATTATGACAGCCATATAAGCTTTAGATTCTGGGAAGCACTAACGTAAAATAAGCAAAATAAAATATTAGATGAAGTCCAAAACAATCAAGTTTTACACAATGAGTATATCTGTGTGCCCTTTGAAAAGCCATTCTTCCAATCTAGGCCTCACTGTACTGGTTGGCGGTTTTCCTTCTTTGTAAATTAGGGAGCTGGTCCCTTCCATCTCTAGCATAGGATACTTCCAAAAGGTATAAGTATTACTAAATCAACATAAGTGTTAGCAACATAGCAATATTATTATATTTTGCAATCTTCAGTATTTAATAGTATACAGCATTTAGCATATATAATATGCATAATAATATCAGTATTACCTGTGTAATCTCTTCTACTAAATAGATCAATTTTTTATAATGCATACAGTAGTATACCAGTGACACTCATGTAACACATAATTCCAAGGCACTCAGACAGAGAAGGGAAAAATTAAGTATTTTTATCTTTCCAGAATTCTGAAACAGGTCTGCTCCAAAACAACACCATTTAACATGGGTCACATGCTTAGAATACTCACACAACCCCATCGTGGCAAAAATGATTCACTAAGGACACATGCAGGGCACTGATGATTTGTTACATTTCTCTGAGACCTTTGTGTGAGTGAAAAAAAAAAGTCCTGTTAAGTCTCATGCCCTGAACTTCATCTGTATGTAGAATTATAGTTTTGAATTTTCCCTGAGAATAATAATTATAACCTTTTATCAAGAGTGGGTTTGTTCTCAGCAGAGGCCCTCCCTTCACTCCCCACCCCGGGGAACAACACTTGCATTGTCATGTGGACAAGCCACCAATGTGAAAACAGAGGACTGCACCTGTTTGTTCACTGTTATCAAATGCTAGCCTGGGGGCTACCCCAGGTAAGAGAGTTCTGACTTCGAAAAGGCAGAGCAACAAATTCTTTGGAAAAAATCTTTTGTGTGCAAACAGAGGTTAAACGGCGTGCTTTCTTCCTGGGAGGAAAGAGAACATGCCTCTCTTACCATCAACCTTCAAGATGCATTTATCCTTTGCAAACTCAGTATTATGAATAATGATATATTAAGCTTTCCATGGCCATCCAGCTTTAGTTTTAGAGTTAAAAATAAAGGTCTTATGACAGGAAAATGATATCAGTATGACATCAAACCTATGTTTGTCTTGCAAAGTAGTAATTACAAAAATCACTTATAGAAATTTTGAATTTTCGTCAGTTTTGAAATAAACCTTAGCTTCCTATGGTGTGTTGAAAAAGACATTTAGCAGAACATGACCTCCTAATCTATAGCTCTCAAAACAATGTTTTAGGATATTTTAGGATGATCTGAAGCCTTATTTCAAACTTTGATGATTTAGATGAAATATGCAAGGGTCAGATTGTTTTTAATTGTTCCCCTTTGGTAGAAGATTAAGTATAAATCTTCTAATAATTTTTTAAATGTTTACTTATTTTTTAGAGAGCAACACAGAGTGCAAGGGGGGATGGGCAGAGAGAGAGGGAGACACAGACTCTGAAGTAGACTCCTGGCTCTGAGCTGTCAGTGTAAGAGTCCCATGCGGGGCTCGAACTCACAGACTGTGACACCATGACCTGAGCCGAAGTAGGACACTCAACCAGCTGAGCCACCCGGGTGCCCCTAAATCTTCCAATAGTTTTAAATAAATAAGCATATAAACCGATAAGTATAAAAGAAAGCTTAGGTGCATATAACAGGCATTCACTTCTGTGCCATCTTACTTTATTCTGTCTTAGTAAATACAGTTTGTGATTTCAAATCCTAGGTATGTGATTTCACAGATCCTTACTGTAGACTGTGGCAGCTGTCTCTCTAGATACACAAATGGAATTTGAAGATTTACTTTTGGTGAGAGAGAAAGAGAGAAAGAAAAAGAGGAGTCTCAGAGAGGAAGAGCTGTGTGTGTTTGTGAGAGAAAGAGAGAGGAGAGAGAGGGGGAGAATTAGACTGCATAGTTCATTTGTAATTTACTCTTTTACTCTTTCTCTTGCAAGGATGTTTCAAAAGAAAGCCATATATTTTAAAACATAAAAAAAAATTAAAAAAGAAAGAAAACCAAAAGGACTCTTGCAAGACAGACCCTAGAGCACTTTGAAAACATCAAATACAACCCCTCCAGCATGTTCTCCCCATGTGATGCCTTTGTACATTCATTTCAGCCTGTGGGCACATTTCCCAACACACAAAAGGTTTCAGTGCCATGTTGATGGATATAAACACATATGGATTACTCATTTTCCATTCTGTGTATTGAATTGTACACTGTTTTCTATAAAATTAATTTTATATGAAAATAAGTTCTTGGAAGCCAAATATTATTTCAGATCATGATTACAAAAGCAGGGTTATAGCTCTTTGATTATCTTGTTCCTTGGATATGTGTCAGTGATACACAATGTGCATGGTGATGCATCCTAGTTAGAAACTATATATACACATTAATGTATGTATGTATCTGTGTATGTGTGTATATATGTATATAAACAAATGCATATATCTACATGTTATATTTATATGGAGATAGATATTATCTATATACACACACAGCCTCTTTTTCTATTATTTATTTATGAACCTATTTTTCTATGTCTCTCTTTAGTTTTCTAATTTGTCTTTTGCTCTGTTCTGGGCATGTGTCAGTGTTGATTTTTCTTTTTAAAACTTTGAAATAGCACCTGTTCAGCTGTATGGATTTACTACTGCAATCATTTTGCAGAAAACTGACTCAGTAATCTAACCTAAAGACTAATGTTTTACATACTACAACATTGGAAGCAAAAATATAGAAATAGTTATTAAATATGCTTTCACGCCATACAGATAAGACATCCAGGGTCAATATTTGCTTTCCGTTAAAACAAAAAACAAAAACAAAAAACTTGGTCTTGCATGTAGAAACAAAAACTATGTCGAAACTTGTGTGGCAGTTCTATGCAATAAGGGTTCTAAGCTGTCGATTACTCTCTCTTATTTATGAGATAGAATAATACAGACATATGAAATAAGTCTACAAACATATGTGAAAAAACCACCAAGATGCCTTCCCTAAGCCTTTATCTTTGAAGTAAAAATTCTAATTTTAGAATGCAACCTCTAAGTTTCATGTGGTGACTGAGTCTGGAAACCAAGCTGATTCTCTGCAGGTGTCTCACATCTCCACTGTTTTGACAGCACATGGTTGACTTCTTTCCCACACACTGACAGAGAGACCCAGCCGTGCTATAGCAATTGAGCTACGAAAAACACTATTAGCACTAACCTGCCCTTTCTTTAGAAGTTCAAGTTCTCAAGCAAACAATAAGTAGGTGTTTTAATTATTTTTAAAAGCTCCCAGAAAATACCCTTTAAAATAGATCGTAGCTATTTAAAATAAGTCATCAAATTATCCTTACTGCAAGTTCAGCACATGAGGAAGAGTGAAAAATATACTTTGTATTGTTTCTGCTTATTTAGAACTAAGTATGAAATATCTAGGCATTCAAATCCCAGGCTTTCTGTGTAATGGGGATTTAAAAGGAAACAATGATTAATGAGTTTTAGATAAAGTATAAAAGTAATCTCTGGGGAAACACATTCTTAGCTGAATTGGTAGCTGGTCTCTCCCCAGCAGGGACATTTGAATACTTTGAGAGGAACTAAGAAATTAAGAAATGAACAAAAATGAATAGGACTTGCTTGGCACCACTGGGATACCTTGGCTTAAACTCAGTATTTAAAATCAACTAAATTGGTTTTGTTGCTCAGCTCATGTTCTTTTTTTCTCCCTAAGAGTCATCCAAAAGTGTTTTGTTTTGTTTTCCTTAGGTTTCACTGCCTTACAAGGAAATAAAACAATTAAAACAATAATAGATCTACCTTTAATGACACATAGCTAAACATAAATGCATGTGGATATCACTGCTACCACACATCATTATCTTTATGCTAGGAAATGAATACACACTGAACAATTAAACCCTAATAGAGGTCCCTACATATCCACATGGAGTTGCATTTTTAACTAACTGCTTGAGCTTCAGCTCCCAAGTGTCCAGAAAGCAAAAATGCAGTATCATTTTCTGCTGTTTGGAAGGATTAATGTTATGCCTTCACTTGTTCTAAGAACGAAAGTTGAACACTAAGAAAAAGTGACTCACACTTTCACATTTCCCTTAGAACCCTTCCAGGAAGATAGGCAGCAGCTAGGTATTATAAGTGATTAAAAAAAAAAAAGAAGAAAGAAAAGAAAAGAAAAAAAAAAGAAAAGAAAACAAAACCTAAGAAAATTTTTTTCTTTCATTTCAGGATTGATAACTCACTGCAAGAAGTTCTAAATGATTTAGGAAAGGTACAAGTAGTATGAGAATATGAATCTGTTTTTTGCTAGCAAAATTGGGTTTTACTAAAATCAAATACACCTGTAAACAAAGAACTGATAAAGAACACAGCTTATGTAGATGTGGGAAAGATCAACTAAAAAACTTAATACTCTTAAATACTCTACTCCATTGAGAACTATATGAAGAAGGGGGAAACGGGATGGGAACTAACATCTCTTTTTTGCTAATCTCTATTCTAGGCTACTTGTATGCATTTTTTTTTCCATTCAATTCTCATTTTCAGATGAGAAAATTGATGGATAGCACTTAGGTGTTTTGACGTTTCCCTTATCAGTTATAGTGCTAATATGAAATTTTAAATTTATCAGGTATCAAAGTTCAGGTTCTTTCTACTTTTAAATGTTGTTGGGACAAGAAGAGAGTATGTTGGAAATGTTTTTATATTCTAGAACATACCTTCTCATCTAGAACACACCGATTAGATTTGAATTGTGATAATAAATCCATATTCTCAAGCAAAAGTTATATTTCTGAATCAAGTATGTTTCAATCATTTTATTCTGAGCTCTATTTTTGTTACTTTGTCTTCCCCAAAACTATTTCTGACTGTATGCTGAAATGTAGAGTATGTCTTGGATACAAGAAAAGGCACTTAATTCTCTGTGATTGTCTTATATTTTCTCACTGGTGAAATGCTAATCAGAGAACTATAAATGCAACAGAGTTGGCTCTTAACTTATACACACATTATAGACATGTATGGATTTTCAACTGTTTGCCTTTGTATCAATCCCTGATTTTATTGCATTTTTTTCGAAGGACTTTTCTACAGGATAAACTAGGTAGCTTAAGTAGTCATTTGCAATTATAATTAGGTATATTTTTCAGAAAGAAAACCATTTTGGGGTCTGACATTTTATATTTATCTATACATGTGAAATTTAAAAACACACTATAGATTTGGAGCTTTCCTTTCTAATAATTTGAGGATTACATGTAGTAATATATGTTTATTTCTTCTTTAAAAATCTAGGATTTTATGACTTAGAAGGAAAGTGTTTTAAGTCTCCTCTAATATTGAATATCTGTTAGTCATATTTTAATGGATTAAAATGTAAATGACCGAAAACTTACACTAAATCTTTCCCTGATTAAATTTAAATCAGACATCAAAACTGACATGAGGTGGCTCAAAAAATACTATTGCTTCAAGTATTTTTCAATATTTTACATTTAATAATCAACCAAATCTCAGGTAACAAGCCACTGTGCATAGTAATAAATACTAAATACATAAAACAATTGGATAACTACTTAAATTATGCAGGTGATCTTCAATGAAATCACAAAGGAGTTGATAGCCTCCGGTTATTTTTAAATGACCTCCGGTATATTTATTTTACACAGGTGATATTTAGATTTTCTTAATTTTTAAGAGGTACTTGAAATGAGACACTAATTCTTGATTCACCCCTTTTCCCTGAGCACCACAGGCCTGCATTTGAAGCATGATACAATTTTAATTGCAAAGATTTATCATTATGACATGTAATTTCTAACTACATGAAATGACAATGTAATGCATAGGTGTGAAATTCAGCCACACATTCACTATGTGAAAAGTGACAGCAATAACATAGGCTGATTCCCTGCTTCATTTCATTTTTCTACCTATGCTATATAAAAGATATATCTATAGATATGCCAACTACTGCTTCATTATCTTTTCCATATTTTCCTCTCAGAATGTACTAAACCATATTCTTTGAACAACACTATAAAGTTCATGTCACATTTCATAGCATTTTGTAGATAATTGGTGAATTTGGATTACAATTGAGTTACACATGAACTCCAGAATTTATTGTTTCATTTTCTTTCCATTAATAAATGCAAACACATACCTAAGCACATAGAGATTGGTATATATATATATATATATATATATATATATATATATATATTTAAATCTTTTAAATTATTATCTCATTCTAGTATCTTGATTAAATTCATAATTTTGGAACAATATGGTAGAAAGATCACTAGACTAAGACAAGGACAAAAAACTTATCTTGATAGAACATACAACTTCCAGAGCTAAATCAAAACAATGTAAAGCACACCCCAGATGCTACTAGCATTATTTATCTGTTCTTCTGAATTCTGGTATTAATAAAGGGAAGGTCATGAAGTCAATTCCCAATTATGGCATTTTATTTAATTCTGCTATTCTAGTGTCTCATTTTAGTTTCTTGAATCTATAGGAGTAAACACAAACAGCCTAACAAGATACTTTGAGATATTATAATAATTCAACCTACTTATGCAACATGAATCTTTTCTATAATCATTTAACTTTTTGGGTAAAGGATTTATACTATATAAAGCCTTATTAAGAAATAAAAATGTAAGACTATGTTGAAGAGTGATACCTGGATCATAAGAGTCATTTATAGATTTTCAACTATTAACATAGAAGATGAAAATGTTCAGCGTCATGTGATCTCTCTCCATTTCATAATCTCTATAACATGCTGATACAAGGAAAATTCAGAATTATACTACCTAGCTTCAACTCTGAACTCCATAAATTACTGTGTACTCTGTAGCATGTTATCCATTATTTTAAAACTGCAGTTCTCTGTCTTTAAAATGGAAATAACCACAGTGGCCTATTAATTGGTAATTTGCAAATAATTGACTTCTACATAATAAATGCTTATTAATTATGGATATTGTTATTATTAATAGTAGTACATATATCCTGGGCTCTATTTAATCATATTTTTTCCTCTTTTCTATATTTATTATGCTAAAAGGAACAGGTAAAGTCTTTAAAACAAAGGGCATTCAGTCTAAAATAATTCTTATAATATGTGTAGTTAAAAGTTAGAATTTATAATAGGACTTTTCATGGGACATCACCAGATATATAGTCTATGCAATATAAAACAACCCCTATAAATATTAAAGCAGAGCATTTACAGAATTTGGGAACATTAAAGCTAAAATATATTCTTTGTCAACAGTTACCAGAATATGCTCATTAAATGTCATTAAAATAATTAAATTTGAAATGTCTTTATCTCATAATAGATTGAAAATCAAAACTGCTTTTTCTGATATCAGCTTTTTACAACATTACTGATACCACAAAATCAAACATCTATTTTGCATCATAGAGAAAATGAAGTTGAGTAATTTTGTTCATCATTTCTCTTTACTTTCCTCTGTAAATATTCCTAAAAATTTTTGTGGTTGTTATGACTCAATAATCAAAACAATTTGAGTTAACCTATAAGAAAATTATAGCTAAAAATTAGAAAATATATTTCACAGAATGGGTCAAAAAGTATTAACGGTAAGGGGAGAAAAAATACTATGAGAGCTACCATGAGATTAGTACTGTATTGTACTTCCAGGTAGAGTAGTAAAGAAGATACAAGTGAGGACACTAACTTCTGATCTCCTATAAAAATCCTAAGCTCCAGTTGATGTGTATTACTAAGAGAACAAAGTTTAAGGAAAATTCCTAGAATAAGCACTTTTTTTGTCATTGAACTCTATTTTCATCTTATTTTTGGCAATGGAGTTAATAAATCAAGTAACTCCCAAGAGCAATGGAAAAAAATATATATAATTCAAATTTCCAGGTTAGTAATGTTTATTAGATCAAAGGTGTTGAGCCATGGACATTTATATTTATCTATTCCCTGATAGATACAGATAAATGGAAAATCCCATTCATCATTTATGAAATGTTGGCCATTTTTATTATAAATTGTTTGGTATACTTTCACAGTTTTACCATTAGAAGAGCAGTTTTGTTGCTACAATTCTAGGAAGTTAAGAAGAGGTTTGTTATACCTCCATTCTCTTCATATATTACTGTATATTATCAATTCTATTTTTTAAGTGTTTATTTATTTTGAGAGAGGGAGGGGTAAAGAGAGAGGGAGAGAGGGAATCCCAAGCTGGCTCCATGCTGTCATCATGCAGCCCAACCCCAGACTCAATCCCATGAACCATGAGATCATGACCTGAGCCAAAATCAACAGTCAGATGCTTAACCGACTGAGCCACCCAGGTAACCCTCTATATTGACTTTTCTACAATGCATTTTTCATATTTAATATCTCTAAAATCCTGATTCATTATCAAATCTGTTTCATTTAAGTTGGGCTTTCATTTTTTCTCTTATTAGTGTGGCCTGCAAACAATGACCAAAAATATTTCTTATAATTGATGGTGACATAGATTTGATGAAATATGGTAGACATCTATTTGATAAAATATTTTATAGATGAATTTCTTTTGTGACCTATTGGTCATTAAATAAATATTGATATGAATATGAACTTTTAATATGGAATGGAGAATCCTAAATACATGGGCATTGTTTATGCCAAAAAGAATCCTCAATAGATTTTTTCAATATAGTTCTCTGCAAAAAAAAAAAATCATTATAATCTCTTATTCCTTATTGTTTTCAATAAATTCATTTAAGAAATAGACATTAGGACCTATTTATAACTAGATTCTTACATTGTAGGAACTGAAAATGAGAGTAAAAATCTCATTTTTTGAAAATCACATTTCTGACAAACAGAAAATCTGTTATAACTAGAGCTTAAAGTACATTAAGAAGTAATGCATACATCCAGAACCTAGCTGACTCAAATATCAAATATAAAATCTGGTCAGGTCCCAAATCATAAGTGACACATTTTGTATCTCACAATTTGATTATATAGGCCTAACATACTTTCAATAATTGTAAAAATAGGCTGTTTCTATTATTCCTACCAAAAACACACTTCTCTAATTGCCAGGAGCCACACCAGCCTCTCTGGAGCCCCAGTCAGAGCAGAGATGTCTGCCTGGTGATCAGAAAGAATCTCAGGGCTCTCTCACTCTCTCTCTCATCAATAGCGTCCATCCTTCAGGGACCCCTGGACCTGCCGGAGCCAGCCCCTGACATCTAATAATAATAAATACCACTTATTGCAGGAACTGTACTTAATGGCATTTTTATAATTTATAATTTTATAAATTATATAAAAAATTTATAAATTTTATAATTTATAATTTAACTTTCACGATCCTCTTACAAAGAGAGGGCTCCCATTATACATATTTAGAGATGAGGAAACTGAGGTTTAGAAAGCTGAAAAAGAGGATTTGACAAGAAGGCATCTCGATTCAGAGCCTATGCTCTTCTGATTCTCCATGACATTCTGCTTGTAAAGATCCTTGACTACTGCACTGGGTTCAGTAAAAGACACTGTCCCTTTAGTGCTACACTGTCTAATATAATCACCACTGCCACATGTGGCTCTGGTGATTTAAATTAAAAATGAATTAAAAATAAGTAAAAGTAGAAATTCATTTCTTCCACTGCACTAGCCACATTCAAGTTGTTAGTAGCTATATATATTTGGCTACTGGATACTCAACTGTGCAGCACAGATGGAATGTTTCTATCATCACAGAATTTCTATAGGACAAATGATGCTTTTCAAGGTAAAACAGATTAAAATGGAGACTCTTGACCCCATGGAAATGCTTCCCTATAAATAATATAAGAATTGGGGAAAATGCTTTCCCAATACTTTCACATTGCAGTTGGTAGGTAAATATTTGTCAGACACATAATATTTACTGAGAGAAGACAGGTATGTAGAGATAATTTAGAATAACTCATATCTCAGCACAATGTCTTGAGTTTCAAGTGGAGGAAAACAAAGCTAACAAATATTTGAATTGACATCATTTTAAAAAGAATCCAGAAGTTTTTACCAGTAAAGCTGAGTCCTTTAATAAATGTGAATTATGACTAAGAGTTTAATAACCTTGATTTTTTAAAAAGCCATAGTTGAAGTGTGCCTGGTTAACTCAGTCAGTTGACTGCCCAACTCTTGGTTTCAGCTCAGGTCATGATCTCATGGTTCGTGAGTTTGAGCCCTGAATAGTGTTCCACACATCAGTGCAGATCCTGATTGGGATTCTCTCTCTCCCTCTCAAAATAAGTAAGCAAAAAAACATTTTAACCAAAAAAAAATAAAAATAATAAAAATCAAGGCACTAGGGTGGGTCAGTCAGTTAAATGTCTGAATTGGGCTCATGTCCTGATCTCACAGTTCATAGGTTCAAGCCCCACATTGGGCTCTGTGCTGACAGCTCAGAGCCTGGAGCCTGCTTCAGATTCTGTGTTTCCCTCTCTCTACCCCCTCCCACTCATGTTCTGACTCTCTCTGTCTCTCAAAAATAATAAACCTTAAAAAAATAAAAATTCATAGTTAAATGGTAGTGGCTATAAAATTAGTTAATAGATATACTTTTAAATCAAATCCAGTATATATAATATTATCATTTTGTGTGTTTGTTTTATTGTCAACTTACCACCTTTTTTCACAAATACAACCTTAAGTCCTTCTGTTTAAAGTTTGAATTACATATGCTTACAGCCAATTTAATATTTCATGGAGTATAATCTCATCTGAAGAAACTATCCTTAATATTTCTTAGGAATGACACAATATTAAGAGATAGAAAATAGATCTAAAGTCTAGACAAGGTGGCTTTATTAGCCGCAAGACTTTAGGTCTAGTTTTTTAGATGTAAAATTATAATGAAGATACTTCCCAGGTAGGCATGAAGAGGCTATATGAATCAATTCTCTATATTATATTTTATATACCCATATATATCTATCTATCCCTAGAGATAGATAGATAGATAGATAGATAGATAGATAGATAGATAGATGATAGATAATAATTCACCAAGTCTTTACAGATGAGTGTCTGCAGCACCAACAAAGATAATGTCCTGGGATGAGGTTGAGGAGTCAGATGTTCTGATGCCTTTACTGCTTTCCTTGGAGTGAAGTCATGGACATGCAGAGTTCACCAATCAATTTCCCTTACTGCATTTGGGACCCTGAGGAGCAAAGATTCTCCTCCATTTTCTAAATGTTATAAGCAAACAAGCACATTTTCTCAACAAATGAATTTTAGTAAAGGAATTTTTTGACCTGATATGTTTTTTTTTTCTTTTTTCCTTAGAATACGTATGCTTGCTTAGGAAAGGAAATGTGCAGTTTGTGATGTATTTTATGGACAACAAAGAATGATGACAGAGGTTTGAAGTCTCAAGTAGAGAATTTTTCTGAAAGGCTTCCCGTAATGTTAGGTTTCCCCAATATTTTTCCTACAGATGCTATAGGGATTAAAAAGAATGCAGCTCAGAGAATGGGGCCTCTTCAGGATCCCTGAACAGGACATAAATCAATGGGGTTGCTTTTTATGACCTGAGCAGATTATCTTAATATTCATGTATAAAAACATGCAAGTTAGAGAAGAAGGAATGGCTCCATTCCCTGGAAATGCCACCATCCCATGCCTTATTTCTCCTGTAAGAGTATTCTTTCTGAAGAGTGGTACTACAGGAGAAAGAATTCCAATTTTACTTTTATTCAGTTCCATAAATCCATTCATCTATTCTCTAAAGCTAATAAGATGTTCTAGAAATTTGCTGGAATGGCCCCTCTAACTGATCTCATATTTAAAACATTTACTTTGAAATGTTTCTGTTTTACCTATACATTGAAACATATATAAGGTTTCCTTTCTTCTAGTTAATGCACATCTTCTGACATGACAGACAAACAGTCTTCTTTCAAAGTATAAAAGATTAGAGTATCATTTTTAGAAATTGCAGACCTGATCTAAAAATTGATGCCTTCAAAAGAATGTGCCACTCCTCACAATTCTGTCTGTTTCTCAGGATTTCCACTATAGGTTAGTTTTGATTAAATTATTTTCCAAGTAATTTATCATTAGGTCAGTGGTACTCTTGGAATCATTTTTGTTTTCAGATATTCACGATATGCTGAGTATTTCTTCTTATGCAAATATTAGCAGTACCTTTGTCAAACACTGTATTTAACAACAACCCCTGAACTAGGTTGATTGAACTCATTCAAACATTACTAAGACCTTTCCACAGAACCGATGAAGAATGCTTAGCAACTCTGGTGTCAGAAAACGAACTCAGAATGAATATGTCTCTTGTCTAGGTCAACACAAATGTCAGGGCCAATGAAGGATGAAACATGATGATGGAGATTTGAAATGAAGAGCTGGGGTATCAGGTGCTTGGAGTGAGCACTGAAAGACAGGAGAGAAGTGCTATGAAGTACAGAAGACAGGGATCATACTGAGAGTAGATAAAGAGCCTCAGGCTTCTCCCTTGCCAGAAAAATAGATCTTATACATAAAGTAGCTTCAAAGTGGTATCTGAAGAGACACTGAAATTTGGAGCATCTTTTTGTCTAAACAATTCCCTTTTCAGAGCCCCAGTGAAGCAAGAGGAACCTATCTGAATATGCAGAAACTGGTACAATTGTTTTGTCAGTGTGTTAACACAAAGAAAAGCTCAAAACAAAACAATACTGAGAAAGAAAATGAAGGTTTCCTAAGCCTCCTCTACGTGAAAGGGACTGTGGTTGACAAGCTCTCCGCTTTAATACTTTAATGTCTATAACAACATTATGAGATAGAATTTCCTTCTCAATTTTAAAGATGAAAAATCTAGGTCTCAGAGAGACACTCAGTCTGTAAGTGCTGACCTGACATTTGAACAGATTTTTTTTTTATTCCACACCCAGTTGAGATACATTGAGTCAATTGCAGATGGCCTACACATTTCAAAGTTAGGTTATTTATTTGACAGTCACTGAATAATGCTTAGAGGGTTTAAGAAATGTAAATGTTGTTATATCAGATATATCTCCTGGACTAAGAATTTCATTTTATTTTCACTCTACCAGAATTCAGTAAATTTAATATGTCCTTCCATTATTATTGAGGGCTCCCTAAAAAAAAAAAAAACAAAAACAAAAAAACAAACCCTTCAGCATTTTATTTTTTGTTTAAAATGTTTGTCCACATGCCAAATAACAATCTGATCTAATCAAGATGATACAGAACACAGTTAACCATATAATAATCTTTAGATTCTGGCCAGGCAGGTAACTAAATAAGTAGAAGCTCGCAGACTTAAAGTCATAAATATATTAGATGTTTGAATATATTAGATGGTTTGAATTCAGAATAAGAATATTTGGTTAAGAAGGATGTGATTAAAAAATCAGCAGAACATTATTGTGGGAATGATTAATAAAAGCCACACAGTCACATTCAAGTGATCTCAACAAAGGGAATAATGAAATCTCTCCAGCTTTGTGCTCCTTTGATTCAGTACTGTCATTCCCAATGGCCTCAAGATGATTACATGCCTGAAGGACACATTGATGGAAATATGGTCTCGCTCCTGATCAGAAATGATGACCCAGCATAACAGAGCACCTAGAGATTGCCAAGACAAGTCTGTCGCTCCCTTTTAGATTGTGTGGCATATCCCTAGCTTAGAGAATCTAACTTTCTCCACTCTGCTACACCTAACTGATAATGGGCCAGGGAAATGTGAGCAGTAGCAATAAAAACAAATTTTATTCTTTATCCAGAAAATATGTTTAAGTGTGTTTCTTGTCTTCAGGCACAACTAAAATGGAAGTATCTAAGTAAGAGCTATAGTTAAGTTTATAGTCCAAAGAATAGCTTTTGGTGAGCATCAAGCTAATTAATAAGAATGTGTAAGGTTAAAGTTAATTTATATACGTGTTAAGTAGCATCCTACCATTAACCCTTATATATGACAGTCCTCCTGTTAACCAAATATCCCTTTTACACAAAGATAGTTTGAAGGTGACAACTGTAATCAATCATAAGGGTGTATTATTCCAAGATCAGCACTGAAAAAAAGTTCCAGGAGAAATAAAAAATTTATATATATATATAAAAGCCTGGAAATCTTAATCTCAAAATTCTTTGCCACAACATTGCATACTTCCTACTCCCACAATAGTATTTGTTATTTATCTTTATGAAAGTGCTTCAAAATAAAATTTTGCTTAAAAAAATTCACCACGATTATTATTGTCCATGTAATGGTTAACTATTACGCAAAGTTGCAAAATGGCAATACAGAAGAAAATTTATTCACGGCATCTTCCTCTCTCAAAGCTCTATCATATCCATGTTTCCATCCAGGCTCCTAGTGTGTTCCTTCCATTCTCACCTCAACCAAAGGAATATTTTTTTTTATCATTCAAGCATAAACTTACCTATTCTCTATCCCATTCTCTAGGGGATAAGTGAATGAAAATTATTTAGAAAGTAAGTGTAAAGAGGTTAATTAGACATTATGCTACCATCTCTTGGTAACATATGTTTAATTAGAACAGTGCTTCTCAAACTTTTGTGGTCATTAGAACCATTGGAGGCATCCTTAAAACACATACTGATGGGCCCTACCACAAGACTTTCTGATGTATTAAGTCTCAGATAAGGCCCAAGAATTTACACTTGTAAATGTATCCAGGTGATGCTGATGCAGTTGGTGATTTAGGAACTGAGTTAAAAATTTAAAGATGCCTGGGTTGCTCAGTCGGTTAAGCGTCCGACTTTGGCTCAAGTCATGATCCCAAGATTCATTAGTTTGAACCCCACATAGGGCTCTGTGCTGGCAGCTCAGAGCTTGGAGTCTACTTCGGATTCTGTGTCTCCATCTCTCTCTGCCCCCTCACTCTGTGTCTCTTTCTAAAAATAAATAAATGTTTTAAACAACAACAAAAAAGACCAAGTTAAAATTTAAATTCATTAGGAAAATTAAATAGTGAGATATTTGACTATTCAGCATGTTTTCTATTCACCTTCATATTACATAAGAGAAGCCTAAAATTAGGGCAGCCCTCTAGTCCTACACTTAATATAACACTAAAATTGTTTTAAATATTTATCAGCTTGCCTTGTATAGCATATAAACAAACAGATAAAACAAATACCTTTCCAAAACACAAAACAATCTTATCTGAAGTCAATTGCAATGTTTGCTTGTCACCTAGAACACTTAGCTCTTTAAGATACTGCTAAAGAACAAATTTCTTCTCCAATTCCTCTTTATATTCCAATTCCTCAATCCTTCCTCACATATTCTTACACAAACAGAATCATGCTTACTGAGTGACTTCTGATTATCAAAACTGGAGTTACACTATTGACCCAATCCTAGAGTAAGATCAGTGATTCTAGACTGATGTTCAAATGTTATTCTCAGCCACCTATTACATATATAATATATCTGGAAAATTTCCAAATTGCCTATATTTTCTACCATTTATTTTACTGCACCTTTATTCATATTTAAAAAAAAATGAACTCTTAAACACATTATTTTTTTCTAAACAATCAACTCATTCGCTTAGCCACTTATTATTTACTCATTTCTACTAATGTACCTACCAAAAAGTATTATAAGACTTTCGGGCAGAATAGGAAATGATGTTCCTGAAAAACTAGTACTTTGGTATGACATAAGCTGTCATAATCGTAAGTAATCATGGTGTAAGCTCACTCAATAAATAAGGTAGGTTTAAATGTGGCATAATTTTGATAAAATAACTTAAAATATATTAGTAGTACTAATGTTAAAATAATAAGTAGGAGAGCTCCTTATTTCTTTTTACGTTTATTTATTTATTTTGAGAGAGCATGAACAGGGGAGAAGCAGAGAGAGAGGGAGAGAGAATATCCCAAGCTGGCTCTGCACAAGCTGGCTGGGCTTGAACTCAGAAACTGTGAGATCATGATTTGAGCTGAGACCAAAAGTCGGGCACTTAACCAACTGAGCCCCCATGAGTCCCAAGAAGACAGCTCTTTAAAGACAAATTTTCCGTATGAAGAGATTTACATTTCTAAAATTCTTCTTCCTATCATTATTTCCATGCAAGTAGCAATTTAGTCAAATACTGTGTTCTTCACTAAGAAAACTATATTTGAAAGGAAAGAACAAAAAAGTAAAATGTTAATGAAGGAATCTATAAATTCTGAATAACTTGCATTTACCATTATGTCATCAATTCTATAGCAATCATGACCAAAATAAATTACATAATCAGTCTTCCTTTCTTCATCCAAAATATCCAATTTTAGATCATATGTCTGGCTAACTATGAAGCTATTTCTAACTTAAAATTATGTATTTTATATCCACTGCCAATGAACGAAACAAATAATTTTAGTAACATGAAAATGTTTTAATGTAAGATGTTTATTAACTAGTTTAGATAGTTCTTATTTCTTTTATATTGTTTAATGCAGTCAATAAAATTGTCAATCTTATTTTTACTTAGTATTTAAAGGCAATTTTAATTTTAATTTTTTTTTTAATGTTTTATTTACTTCTAGGAGAGAGAGAGACAGCGTGAGCAGGGGAGGGTCAGAGAGGGAGGATGTCACAGACTGAAACAGGCTCCAGGTTCTGAGCTGGCAGTCAGCACAGAGCCCGACGCGGGGCCCGAACCCACGAACCGCGAGATCATGACCCAAGCGAAAGTCGGATGCTTAACCGACTAAGCCACCCAGGCGCCCCACAATTTTAATTTTAATATTTTAATATCAAGAAACATTACCACTGAGCAGACTCACACACATAAAATCATTATATATTCTGATGAAAAATATATATGATATTAATTTATGATTTAAATTTACAGCTTAAACGCCTTTATCCCACTGTGAGATGATAATTAGTTACTAATTAGCACTGCTTGTTTATAGGCACACATAGCAAAGCTTATGATTAGAAATCTTGTACCAAACTTCCTACCATAGCCTTTGTGAGCTATGAACTTACGGACTGAAAAGATAGCTGGATTCTAAGGACCAGCTTACAAAACAAATTCCTTCCTTAAAAGTGTTTTTTTTTTTTTTTTTTTCTGTTTTGTTTTGTTTGTTTGTTTTTGGAGCAAGATGATAATTTTAGGTTGTTAACAATTACCTTTTTCCAGTCTTGGGCAATGGGTAAATCACTGATGATATTGAAGCATTCTAAGAAAGAATTTCTGATGGAATTTAGTGAGTTACTGAATAAGATAAATCAAAATTAAATTAATAAATTAGGTATGTTTTCCAAAAATAAGGGATTGTGCAAAAAAAAAAAAAAAACCTAGATGAGTAGAGGTAGATATAAAGGCTGTGTATTTACTGAGCTCTAACGAGAGTGAGGGTTGTGGTGTTATTTATTATAGAGATTTGATGATACGGTCCACTGTTCACCTGAGACCACCAAACATAGCATTCTTAAACCTGCTTCCTATCTCAGTTTTCAGTCACTGAGCATTTCCTTAGAGTGTACTTCTGTTCAGCTGAGATACAGTATTATGGTATCCTTCAGACTGCACTTACAATATCTGTAAATAAAAGCACGGGCATCACAAGGTATTATTTCCCATAAAATGAATAAGTAGTATATATTTAAGTCCTTTATAGTGTTCCTCAATATAACACATTGCACAGTAACCATACACACATATGTGTAGGCCTATTGCATTATATTGATAATGAGAGCATATTTTCAATTTTGTATCTTTTCCTTACCTGTCAAGTTCTTTAGTCCAAGTTCTTGCAGTCCAAAGTTCCCATCTTTTCTGTAGTTTAAAAATACTGCCAAGGCATATCGATCCTCATAAAGTTTTGTTCCACGGATAATGCGTAAATTCTCCAGAGGCAGGTAGCGAAACTGATTAAGAGCCACTAACACGTAGCCTGTAACTTCTCGAATAGACTGAAAAGACACAAATAATTTCTTTTGTTAAAAAAAATTAGAGATTATTTGTCAGTATGTTCATGCTGTCATCTAGATTAAAATGAATTATTCAATTCTACTTTTTAGCTTTTAATTTAATATGCTAATGTCCACATTATATTGTAAATAATTACCTGGATAACATAAAATCACAGATCACAGAGTATTATAAAAGTCCTAAATGTGCTTATAGTAAAATCATGGATTTTTTTAATGAAATATTATTCATAGCTGAGATATGAATATAACTAAAAGAATAAATATCTCATTCTTTGAAAGACTAAAATTAGGTAAGAATACCTGACCATCAACCAAATTTTTTAGAAAAAGAAGCAAATTAGTGAGCTTATCACAAATAAAACAAAGCCACATTAGTTTGTAGACTATGGGACAGATTTTAACTGTTATATTGGTGCTTAATGCTATAGTTATCAAAGTTAACTTATACGTCTCTGAGAAACCCATACAAGAAAAATATGTATTAAAGACTGATAATGATCTCTAATTTAATTACAATCACAATTTTTTTATGTCAATTGTTTAATATAAGCTAATTACTGGAAGGATTGCAACACATTTTAAAGTAAAAAAAAAAAAGTCACAAAAACAGCTCTCAGTCTTCATCTAAAGTTACTGTTCTTCAGTAAAATAAACAAGTTCATATTTGGCTATGAACATAGCCAATAAGATTTTTAAAAAATTAAATATAATACAAAGTGGTAAAATGTTTGATGTTATTAAAATTAAGTTTATTTATTTATTTTGAGAGAGAGAGGGAGAGAGAGTAATCAAGGGAGGGGCAGTGATAGAGGGAGAGAGAGCCAGTCCCAAGCAGGCTCTGAGCTGTCATGACATAGACCAATGTGGGGTTCAAAATCATGAACCATGAGATCGTGACCTGAGCTGAAACCAAGAACTGGATGTTTAACCAAATGAGCCACTCAGGTGCCCCTGTTTGATGTTATTTTAGTATCAATTTAATGTCAGTTTAGACCTCTTAATGTCAGATGTCCCAGTGTTCAGTCCTTGGTACTCTCTTATCTACCCTCTCTCATTCCCTTAGTGACCTTATCTAGTTTCAAGATTGATGATCTCCAAAGTTTTACCTCTAACCTATATGCTAAACATCAGATTCAATTCTAACTGCATACTCTACGTCTTCACCTGAATGCGTAATAGATTCCCCATTACTCCTGAAGAGTCCAAAAATTCTAACATTTCACCTGTACATCCAAGTTATTATAAAGGTATTTTTGTCAAAGTGGGAGGATAGGTCATATTTTAATAATTATTATTTGATTTATGATAAATAATAATGACATAAAATGTGTAGGACTTCATTTATACTCTCACCTTAGAATAAATCTGCTACCACCAACTACCTAGAAAAGTAAACTCATAATGGAGCAAAGATAGAGATGAAAGGGTAAGGAATCCAAATCTAAATTACAGAACTGGTTCCTTAAGTTGTTTCTGTGTGTGTTACATTATAACCTTTAACACAGACCCTGGCACTGAACAGACATTTAATAATGGCTGTTGAATGAAATGGAATTGAAAAGTAGAAAATAATGCTTAAGGTCTTTTTATATATTGTTTTCTATTGAAAGTGATTTTACAAACTTTCTGCTAATAAAAAACAATGTTTGAACAATATAATCATGACTTTTGCCCAAGGACCACAGTGGTAAGTAGAAATCATCAGAATGTCCCAGCAAAAAGAAAATCTTGACTCTGGTTCTGGCTCAGTACATTCAGTTCCAGGAAACTGCCTATTTTGTCAACTGAAGAGTGAATACCCACCTAAAGACATATCTCTCTCCTTGCGGTGTAAGTTTCTGCTGTCTAAAACTGATTTCCATTGTCAGTGTATGTTTCTACAGCTGTTTTATTCAAGAAGTGAATATAATTGAAAATCATTAAAGCCTTAAATGTTTCAAAACTCTTCTAACCCAAGGGACAATTTGTTCTGCTTAGGGCATTTGATGATGGAAACCAAAAGAATGAAGAAGAAAAGGAAAATAAATTTGACCAACTTCCTATACCATATTAGCAATAAACCAAGAAAAAATGCATGGCTTGTTCTAAAGAGCAGAAATTTATTACTGTTTCTCCCATGAAATATTTTAAGAAAACAAGTGAAATCTGAAATATAAAGTTCCCAGGATTTTCAATATGTGTCATTCAATGAAAGATTAGAAGAGATTGGACTGCTTCACTGTACTTTCCATTTATCGCCAGACCATTCAAGAAACATCACTCTATTATTTTTCAATCTCTATTTCATTTCACAATTCCTATAACTGTTATATTTTTATTTGACACAGTTTCCTTGTTCTTTTATTTTAGTTGGTTCTAATTTGATCCTTGGAGATAACAGTGAATAGCTTCTTAAATGTTCCTTCATCTACCTTAAAATTTAAGTGAGTGAAGAATTTCTGAATGATTCCTCATGATTCCTGAATATTTTTTTAAAGTTTACTAATGTATTTTGAGAGAAATAGAGAATATGCAAGCAAAGAGGCAGAGAGAGAGATAGAGAGAGACAAAGAATCCCAATCAGGCTCTGCATTGTCAATGCAAAGCCAGACATGCATGGAGCTTGAACCCACGAACCACCAAATCATGACCTGAAATGAAATCAAGAAAGACAGAGCCACCCAGGTTCCCCATGATTTCTGAATATTTAGTCAGTGTTTAAGAACAGTTCTATGCATATTAAAAGCAGTTATATAATCTTGGCGGTGTGTGTAAAATTGTATTTTCTAGATTTTTTTCCCTACTCAAATTGTGTATCAAATTCATGTTTATTAGTTATTTTTCTTTAATATGAACATCCCTTTGAAAATAAACCCATTTATTTTTGTTAAGACCTTCTGTAATAAGTCAAAACTATTCTGAATTCTTATCTTCTCCAGAGTCTTATATACTCACACCCAATTAGATATAATACTCAAATAATACTAACAAATTCCATCAGTCAAGACATCCACAAATAAAATAGTGATTACTTATGATCAGTGGACTTGAATTAAATCTATAATACCACAGAGAAGAGTGGGGAACAGAGAACTATGGGAAGACGAAGAGGAATGCCTCCTCTGCTGGTAATGACTGTAGAATTTATGTGTTCTCTGACAGTGACAAATGTAGTAGCACATTGTAACCTCTCTATCACTAAGGCTTTCCATTAACGTTCCCCAGGCAATTAATAACTTGTCTCTGCCCCTTACAGCAACAATGGGAATTTCTAAAGTAGGGGACATTCTTAATTATGACACAATATTTTTTTTAAAAAGTTACTGAAAAATAATTAACAAGCATATAGCAAACATTACATATTCCTGCTACCTGTAGAGATAGAGATTGACTGACCCTATTCTTCATTCACAAGTGAAATCTCCAAATGCAATGGTATATTTGGCTTTGGAGTCTTGTTTTCAGTTTTCCCGTTGCCTTAAAACTATAATGGTTATACTACTCTGGCAAGCAGGGACTCAAAGCCTGATCCAATGAGATTTAGGAAGATAGAGTAATGTGAAATGTCATGTACATGACTGTGGTAGAGTTGAATCCATACTCATTTTACACAGCATGAAATAATGCTCAAGAATAATACTCAAGGGACGGAGAATCTGATCCAATTCTTCCCAGCAAAATCACTAATCCTAGCTGCTTCTAGCCAGTCTTTTGGGTCCTAGTGCTATTACAACCCTTAACTTTCTAAGACTCTACAGGCCATTCATTCATCATCACTGGCCACTTAAGCAACTCTAAACCCTTGCAGTGAGCACCTTAATCCTACTGAAAAGAGGACAAGTTAACTCACCTCTCCCAAAGTTATGTTTGTCTTTGTCCTTTACATTTGTTTTAGCTGACCAGAGAGTTTATAATAGGCCTGTTTCCCAAAAGGTCCTTTATCTCCTGACCTTAGCTCAGCTATATTCCTGTATCATACATTTGTTACATTAGAATTGGTTTCCACAAATTAAATAGGGAGCTTTTATATATTCATTTACATAATCATATGTAATCAATTTTAAGCATCTATATAAAAATCTGTCCTATTAAAATTTCCTTATTTCTAATTAAAAAAATATATATATGCAGAGGCACCAGGGTGACTCAGTCAGTTAAGCGTCTGACTTTGGCTCAGGTCATGATCTCATGGTTCTTGGGTTTGAGCCCCTCACTGACAGTGTGGAGCCTGCTTGAGATTCTCTCTCTCACTCTTCCTCTACCTCTCCCCTGCTCAAGCTTCCTCTCTCTCTCAAAATAAATAAATAAATAAAACCTTTTTCTTTTCCATGTGTTTATACAGATAGGCTTACATTTTTAAGCCTTAATTCCAAATTGCCATTTTAACACTCTTTTGTAACTATTTAAAATATAGTATTGAATTCATTTTTTTCTCCCATCAGATAATACACATTAAGCTTCAGTGATTTAGGGAATTGAATTTTAACTGAAATTAGATACATGGCATAAATGTAAAATAGTAAGAATATCTGGAGACCTTTAAATTAAACTTTGATTAATTATAGATACAACTTAAATCAAAAGGAAAGTATTAATTGTCAGCATTTTCATACAACTGAGGCTACACATGAACTAAAGCATTTTAACTTTTATATATGTTGTACATGTGGTGAGTATTCTCCTCCACAGAAAATCAAAGCACTTATGGCAATGCAGTCCATTGATTAAATTTGTGTGCTGCCCTCTGACAGGTATTAATTTGACTTTTGTCTCCATTACTTACATACCTTGAACAAGTTATTTAACTTTAATTTATCTTCTGAAAAATGGGACAAATTCCTCTTAAGGGCTTAAAAGTTGAAGATCTTCAAAGAATAATCAAATTCATCATATTATTGTTAATGTAATTATGCAAATATTTGCAAATATGTTTTATAGTTTACAAAGGGAAAATAATATGCAAAAATATATACACTTGATATTAAAATCTATTAATTAAACCACTGGTGCTATATAGTGCATACAAGTATGGATGTAAGTCAGATTGCCTATCTGGGCTGAATTATGATCCCTCAAAATCCATATGTTCAAATCCCACCTCCCAGTATCTTAGAATAGGCCTATATTTGAAGTACAGTCTTTAGAAAGTTAATTAAATTAAAAGGAAGTCATTGGGATGACCTTAATCCACATGACTGGTGTCCTTAAAAGAAGAGGAAATTAGGCAGACATACATAGAGAGAAGACAGTATGAAGAGACATAAGATCAGTGAGATGTAAGTCAATGAGAAAGGCCTCAGAACAAAACAACCCTGCTTATCTTGATCTCAGATTTAAAGACTCCAGTATTATAAAAAAATAAATTTCTGTGTAAACAACCCAATCTGTGGTACTTTTTTATGGCAACCCTAGGAAACTAATAAACTACCTACGTTCATAATCTAGCATTTAGCAATGTTCTATTGGGTAAATTATTTATTCTTTCATGCCTCAGTTTTTTCATCTGTGAAATGGGGATATTAAGATCTCAAATTCCTAGAAGCATTCTGAGAAGTAAATCCCTGTAAATTACTTAAGCAAAGGTCTGGCCGACAACAGGCTCTCCGTATCAGTTATCATTGTTTTTCTGAATCCAGAATCTTTACTCTCCTTCAATGCACTCTCTTCTGCATGGCATACAGCAAATGTGTCTCTCTATGTCCAAAGGAATGTATCACCAACGTTTGGATGAGAAAACTGCTTGATACCATTTGAGTCTACAATTGAGAGTGACAGTTTTATGTCTGAGATTTTTTACAAGATTTTTCCCCTCTCGAAATTTAAAGGAGGAAAATGGGCTTTCATGAAATGATGTATAACAACAGCTGCCTCTCTTGAAAAGCATATGGGAAATGGCCTTTGATGATTCAGAAGTTAGAGGTGACTGCTTTTGTGACTAGTCTGTTGTTATTTTTAAATGAAAAGGGTGAGCAATTTCAGAAATAGGAAAGCCAAAGTATCAAGCTTGGATTTGACAAGACTGCCAAGACACATTTTAAAATCTGTCAAAATATTTGGCAGTAAAAACAGAAAGCAAAAAGATTAATTAATTTATAAAGAATAAATACTTGCTTGAGTCATTTCACCCAGTGACGATAATATCTTATGTTACATATGTGTTTTTAATATTCAATTCAAACAAATAACGGCAGGTATTCTAGGGACATCGGTGAGCATAATCAGGACTACAGAAAATAACATAAACTGTGATCAGGGATTTGGGGACTAGAAATTAAGATGATTTCACATTTAAGTATCCTTCTTCAAGCCACAACTTTCTAAATGGTTATTTACTATTTGTAATAGTTACATTGATTTATTTACAGTGTTTTCTGTATGTGGGGCACTTGTCTCTTATATTATTTCCTGGTAACACCAACTCTAGAGGTAAGTACTATCATATAGATAAAGAACATAATTTACATAACTTGCCTAAAATCACATACACTAGCAAAGGAAGAACTATCTTTTTTAAGGAAAAATAATACTATCTTATTCCAGAGTTCAAAATCTCAATCATTTTGAGGTATATCTTTCAAAAATTGGTGACAATTACTCCCTGTTGAAAGTAACAGCCACTGCAACATGGTCTAAAATTGGAACTTGAGAACAACATACTCTTTTTTATGACAAAAATATTATCTAAGCCAGAACACCTCTCAAAGGTAACTGTAGCATGATTCTGATATTTCTAAATTCAAAACATATTAAAACGTACCAAAAACCCTAAAAGCTTAAAATAGCATTCTAATAGGTCAAGAAATTAGAGGTCTTTCCAAAAGGGTATTTAAATAGAATGAGATTCTGTACATGAATGAAAAATTCAAATATGACAAAATAATACTAATGGAAAGTGACCGAGTACCATTACTGGCCCTACCAGGAATGGAGATGGAAAAATCAAATTCTTTGGATTTGGAGCGCTACTTTACAGCTGTATGACCTATGTCATAGTGCCTTGTTTAACCTGCATTTCATTTAAAATTTTTTAAATCTTTATTTATTTTTGAGGGAGAGAGAGACAGAGTGCACATGGGGGTTAAAACAGAGAGAGAGGGGAGACACAGAATCCAAAGCAGGATCCAAGGGTCCAAGCTGTCAGCACAGAGCCTGAGGAGGGACTCAAAATCACTGTGAGTTCAAGACCTGAGCCGAAGTCCGATGCTAAACCAACTGGGCCATAGAGGTGCTTTGGCTTAACCTGTTTCTTAATCAAGTTTTTGAAAAAGAAAATTAAAAGGTTGTTACTTTTTAATTTAATTTTAATTTTTTTTTTGAGAGGGTGTGTGCGAGAGCATGTATGCATGTGGGAAAGGGACAGAGGGACAGGGAGAGAGAGAAAATATTTTTTTTTGTTTTTGAGAGAGAGAGATTTTGTTTTATTTATTTCTGAGAGATAGAGAGAGCGAGCGAGTGTGAGCAGGGGAAGTTCAGAGAGAGAGGGAGATACAGAATCGGAAGCAGGCTTCAGGCTCTGAGCTAGCTGTCAGCACAGAGCCCGACACAGGGCTCGGACCATGAAGCATGAGGTCATGACCTGAACTGAAGTCGGATGCTTAACCAACTGAGCTACCCATTAGCCCTAGGAAAGAGAAAATCTTAAGCAGGCTCCACACACAGCACAGAGCCCAATGTTAGGCTTGATCTCATGATTTTGAGATGATGACCTGAGCTGAAATCAAGAGGTGGACAGTTAACCAATCCAGACACCCATGCACCCCAAAAAACTGTTATTTCTGTTTAATTTGGGAACTAATCAAATTAATATCTAAAACACACTTGGCACATAGTTGGTATATAATAAATATTCACTTGGCTTCCTTTCCTCAAAAAGTCTTTAAACCCCTGTGCTTTCAGCCTCATCCATCCAACCATCCATTCATCCATCAGTCCATTCATACATTCATCTACCCGATTACTTATTCCACAAGTGCATATGGTCCATGTGGTATTTGAGAAATACTGTTCTAAGTTTTGAAGACACAGTGGTGCACAAAACAGATATAGTCCCCTTCTCATAGTGATTCCTTTCTTTAGCACTTCCAATCTTGATATAATGAAAAGACTGGTCTAAGGAAAAAAAAAAAAAAAAAAAAAGTCCAGGCAAGAAATATATACAGTGACTTGAACACTCATTTGTATCTTCATTTCTTTAATGAAATTGCTTATTTTAGAATTTCATCAATTAAAAACATCTTAATCTTGTATAAAATTATCCCATATTCTATCATACATTGCTCTCTTAATCCTCAAACATTTCCCATCCTTTTTCCCCTTTACTGGGATTTTACAGTAAAGACATCACTAAAGTGTCCTCTAAGATAGCATATATATTACTTACAAGGAACAAGTATATTGATTTTTAAATATTTTGAATGTCATTTTTTTCTTATTTTGCATAAAATTATTTTG
Source organism: Hyaena hyaena (assembly GCF_003009895.1). NCBI lineage: Eukaryota > Metazoa > Chordata > Mammalia > Carnivora > Hyaenidae > Hyaena > Hyaena hyaena. The sequence goes on along the minus strand of NW_024081065.1, from coordinate 1,009,403 downwards.
AATATTTTGATTTCCTTTAGTCAGTAAAATATATTTATAGTGTGTTCGAGGCTATAAATGTTTGTTTTTGTTTTGTGTTGTTCTGGGGTTATTCAGTCCCCAGAGACCAACCATATAGTTTCTGGTTTCCAAATGTGCTTTCCTGAAATACACTTTCCTTTAAAATGTCTTTGAGAAATGTCAGAGTCTGGGTCTGGGGTGAGAAATGTGTAAATGAACCTGAAACAAATGATTAAGTTCCATTATATATATTTAAATATATTAGTTTATAATATTACCTTAAATTAATTAGTCATCTTTGGACAATAATATAGAATGAATAAATTAATTTTCCTAAAGACCAGTAAATCACATAATCAAGCATTTAGCCTTTTTTTACTATATTAACTGTAACACTGGGTAACCAAATCATAGATTAAAGCCAGGATGTTTGTGAAGTATTCCAACTAGTAAATAAGGAAAAAAAAAAGTTCAAATTAGAGCATTGATTGATATTGGTTAATTAATTATAATAAAAGTACCATACAAATGTACGATGTTTATAGAGGAAACTGAGTGTGGCTATATAGGGACTCTGTACTTTCTGCACAGAGTGCTGTGAATTTCCCTGTGAACCTACAACTTTTCTTAAAAATGATATTATTTTAAAAATTAGAGCAGCATCATTTTGAAATTCCTCATGAACTAATGATTAAGTATTCAGCATCAATGGCTGGTCACTGAAAATGACAACACAATAATAGGGCAAATTGAGGGGGATAATTCTCCATGGCATTTCTGCATGGCTTGTATCTGCTTTTGTTCCAGACTATTTTTTCAAGGATGTGTGCATAGTAAACAGCACTGGGATGTAATGATAGTTTCTCTCCCATGGCAAAAGGCAAATTTGCTAACAGCTCCCTTTAGAATATTGTGGTTTCCTAAGCCACTTTTTTGACTCTACACAGATCCATTTTGTGTACAGTATCCACCTGTGCCCACTTCCCAATCAGTCCCATAGGCACTGGACCAGGGGCAAGGAGAAACAATGTAAACATGAAGCTCATGCTTATTGCTCTACCATGCAGTCTCTGGTCTTCTGCCAACACAAGTAGCAAACTAACTTGCTAGCTTGGAAATCGACTAAAATCTCAGACCCTTGGCTATTCTTGACAACAACGAGTCATTGTATGCCTCTGTCCGAACAAATAAGCCACCACCTATGGTTTCAGCAGAGAGATTAAACATTAATAGGATGAAGTGTCTGGAACCAACTGCCAATTTGAAGGACATGCAAAAGACAGAGACACCATGTTGAACTCTATCTAATCAGTAAACAACCTACAATATTTAGGCTCTGGAAAATTCTCCAGAAAAATATCCCTGGATTGAATAGAAAAATTCTAAGGGGCTGAGGAGAGGACAAACCTGCTATTAAATCTTAAAAGAGACTTAAAAATCTGTATACGGCCAAAACATAGTGTCCAGAAATGCATACTTGGGTAATTATCAAACTATAAAGAAACATAAGGGGCGCCTGGGTGGCTTAGTCGGTTAAGCGTCCGACTTTCGCTTGGGTCATGATCTCACGGTTCGTGGGTTCAAGCCCCGCGTCGGGCTCTGTGCTGACTGCCAGCTCAGAGCCTGGTGCCTGTTTCAGTCTGTGACTCCCTCTCTCTCTGACCCTCCCCTGTTCACGCTGTCTCTCTCTCTCTCTCCTAGAAATAAATAAAACATTTAAAAAAAAAAAAAGAAACAAGAAACCAAATTTCTATAAAATGATGGTGGACACTTTTTGTAGAGAAAAGGGCTTGAGATTGGGATAAAGTAGAGTTGAATCTCCTGGGTGGCTAACAAAGTACTATTTCTCAAGGTAGAATGAAAGTTATGACTAGGTATGGTCTTAATAACTCCTTAACCTATGCATTTGTTTTGTGATGTTTTCAGTATTTGTATTTGTTATACAAAGGTTATAAAAAGAAGTCATTAGGTAGAAAAAAAAACAAACAAACAAGGAAGCATATAAAAGTGTCCCTTCCCATCTCTGCATTTGACATTTGAAATTTAAGAGTTGAACAATTTTAGATTGCACACTATTCCTTGCTATCAAAATCTCTCTAGTCCAATTCAAGAACTGAGTATGTTATAAAGGCATACTTGTGCAATCTAGGCAGAGAGGTAACACGTCTAGTGGGAAAGTGCCTTGAGAAAGAAAGTCTGATGTGTTCACAGGTCTTAAAGTCCTGAATGGAAAAATCAGGTGGAGAGGCCAGGGGACTTAACTGGGAAAAAAGGAATGTAGGATTTCAGATGTTATCTTTCAGGAAATGGGGATTTAATGATGCTATGGACAGGGAAATTAGGCTATGGTTTTTTTCCATAGAATTTTCTGCTTAAGTTACAGTATAAAAAGTTAGGAAATTCTTGCCAGGTAGGAGATGATGATGGCAGTAACACAGAGCTGAGACTGAAGCCATCTTTCTGAGGTGGTACAACAAATATTTTAGTAACTTACTAGATATGGGGATGAAGGAAGACGGGAAACAGGAAATGCCTGCAGTTTTTAGCTTGGGAGACTTGGTAGGTGGGGTTATCCTTAACTGGAATAAAGAACATGTTTGTGGAGAGAATTATTCCTGATACTACAAGGTTTTTTGGTTATCAGAAGCTAAATTAACATATTATTTTATGAAAATTATTTTAAATTATATTATTATCTGTATGTCTGTTAAACCTGGATAGTAGGCATGTTTGTCTAATACGATTTCCCAAGTGTTCAATATGATTTTTTAAATTTTGTAAATGTTTTCTTTATTTCTGAGAAAAAGAGAGAGGACAGCATGAGCAGAGCAGGGTCAGAGAGAGAGGGAGATATAGAATCTGAAGCAGACTCCAGGATCTGAGCTAGCTGTCAGCACAGAGCCTAGTGCAGGGCTCGAACCCACGAACTGTGAGATCATGATCTGAGCCGAAGTCAGATGCCCAAACAACTGAGCCACCCAGACACCCCTCAATATGATTTTTTTAATGCTTATTTGTTAATTTTGTGAGAGAGAAAGAGAGAATGAAAGAGAGAGAGAGAGATTGAGAGAGAGAATCCCAAGCGGGCTCTCTGCAGTCAGCACAGAGTCCAACATAAGGCTCGGTTTCATGAACTGTGAGACTATAACATGAATTGAAATCAAGAGTCAGAGATTTAAGAGACTGTATCACCCAGTTGTCCCTTCAAAAACTAAATTATGTAGCACCTGTGACTTCATATCTATCTATGGGTGTCAGTTTAGATTATTGTTTGCATATATATAAAACAGTGGTTCTCAACTGGGGTGTTTGCTACCCATGGGGCATTTGGCATTGTCTGGAGACATTTATAGTCCTCACACTTGGAGGGGAGGATGCTATTGGCATCTTGTGAGTGCAGATCTGGAATTTGAATAAACACTATACAGGCACAGGGCAGCTCTTGCTTGCCCCCAACACAGAATTTTCAGGTCCAGAATGTCAGTAATTCTAAAATTGAGAAACCCTGGCATAGAATTGTTGAGTTGACATAACTATTAAATTTTACTGCTAATAGAGTCGCCTTGAGGGGTTTCTAGAAGTAGTGAAAACATCTGTTAACATGATCCGTAAATATATATATATATATATATACACACACACACACACACATTATGAAGATATAAATTAACATTCTTATATTAATATACCTAATTTATCATTATATATGTCCTAAAGTATAAGCAGGTAGAAAAGCATGGACTGGCTATATAGACCGGTAGAAATGGCTGTATGAATGGTGACTAGATGCATAAATAAATACCTATTCACATGGGTAAATTATACAAATGTAAGTGTATTTACTTTTCTCTCTCTTTTTTTCTTTCTCCTTTTTTCACTTTGTACCCTACTGTGGCAGTAGCAAATCTTTCTACACTGATTTTTTTTTTCATTCACTGTTAAAAAGTTTGTCTAATGCAACTCATGGACATTAAGTCTAAGAGGTTACATTTGTTAACAAATTTATAAACAATGTCAGCCATTTCCTTAAGAGGCATAATTCTCCTTTCTCTCTAAAAAGGTATTTTTCACAAGAAAAAAAATACATTTTATAGTCTCTAGGCTGTACCACTAGCCAAACTAATTAAAACATTAAAATAACAATGTCTCTTTGATAGGACCAAATGAAAACAAATGAAGTCTCCTAACTTCTTTCACATACAATAAACAAATGCTTGAAATCCTCTTGTTAGTTATTCTCATATGAACTTTCCATTAAACCAACCAACCAAGATACACGGTGGTTCTCTCTATCTCAACTTCACTACCTTCCTCTTGGGGATGGACTTATAAATCACAGCAGGCTGCACTAGTGGTTGACAACACTGGATTACACTCCCAAGAATGGCTAGTAGTTAATTCCAGAGGCAGCAATACCTCCTAGAGAATGAATATGGCTACTAATACCATCTCACTCCAGCCCCTAATTAATCATCTTCATCAACATCATCAACATCATCATAGCACTAGCATTTTATGCACACCTTATAGTTTATAAAGCCTTTCGCCATAAATATCACATTTAACCTGTTATTGGCAAATTCTGAAATAATTTACTAAATTTGATTTGTTCAATTACACTATACTTTCTTCACATAGATGGTCACCTATATTGCACAAACATAAGGCCATTGGTCATTATCTAATTTTTATGATTAATTGCTCCTGCGTTATCACAAAATATTTAATGACACTGCCATTCCATGAAATAGGCGCAGGATATAAAAATATTTTGTGCATCAAGGGTTGTATTGAAACTACTGTTACGTGTTCTGATGTTAGATCAGTATTTCAGTATTTTTTCAAAAAAGTCTTCTACATATGTTAGGAGTGAAATCTTATTTCAAAAGTATAAAACTGATAGCTTAAACCATTGACAATAGTTTTAATAATTCATGGATTAAAATAATATAATCTGTATTGATTTATTTTTTAATTTTTTAATGTTTTGTTTATTTTTGAGAGAGAGAGATAGACACAACTTGAGCAGGGGAGGGTCAGAGACAAAGAATCTTAAGACAGTCTCTAGGTTTTGAGCTAGCTGTCAGTACAGAGCCCGATGCAGGGCTTGAACCCATAAACCGTGAGATCATGACCTGAGCTGAAGTCGGATGCTGAACCCACTGAACCACCCAGGCACCCCTGTATTGTTTTATTTTGATTACCATAAAGATATAAAAATACCATATTCAAAAAAAATTGTCTGAAATAATTACATTTAAATAAATGCTCTGTTGTTGAAATATATTTCCAGAAGTAACAACTCTACTTTTCTATTTTACTTCAGTGACTGGAGTACAAGTAAAATAACTAATAAAATCAACCAAACTGTTACATGCATAGTTTGTTTTTTAATGATAAGGTAATTCAAACTAGAAACTAAAGTCAATATTATTTTCAAAATAAATGAAAAAAAACCCCACAGAATTTGGCATTCAATTGAGGTAACATTGAAAAGAAAATCCCTCTCCCAGAACATATAATTTTTTTATTGTTTAAATATTTATTTATTGAGAGAGAGAGAGAGAGAGAGAAGAGGGGAGAGGGACAGAGAGAGAGGGAGTGATAGAGAATCCCAAGCAGGCTCCATACTGTCACATGGAGGGCTTGAACTCACAAACTGTGAGATCATGATCGGAGCCAAAATCAAGAGTCAGACACTTAACCAACTGAGACACCCAGGCATCCCAGAATATATCATATAATTTAAAAAGCTATTGGTTTCTATATATCTTTCCATAAACTTAATAAACTTCTATTCACATATATAAAAAGGAAATAGGGTCATGTTTCAGGAAGAAATGCAAAATATCGTTACATTTCAATAAACTCAAATTTTAAAAACCTTTCAATATTAAATTTATTTTAAAACCATTAAATGGAAAAAAATAAAATATCAATTTTAGTGATGCAAGGTAAATTAGATTTTTTAAATGTTAGAAAATAATCTATTTTACATAAGTGCTTATGTTCTATCAGATGTTTATTTTTAAATCTGTATATGTTTAAGTATTATGTTAAAATTTTGAAAATGCTAATTAAAAAACTAATACTGTGTATATCTCTAAGAGCATTATAGGCTTCAGAACACATTTTGCTCACTTTTATCTGAATTGTCTCACATGATTATAGAAAAGACAGATTAAACGAATGCTCATAGAATTAAAATAAATTTTAGGATCGTTAGTATCCAAGTTTTGTATAATTTTATTTGCCTCACTGTCTTGGTCATGAGCTTTAGGTAGCAGATCATATATATTTTTGTCTTTGTTTTTATTGATTTATTTTTACTACAGCAAACTCCTGTACAGTACGTAGAAATATACTTCATATATGACATGGCAATTACTCAGCATTTATTATGTTGGATTAAATGGGCTGAGGATTCCATTTATAACCCTTAACTTTTGACACAGGGCTCTAAGAGGACATATGCCTGTATATTTCTTCTGAATATATTTTACATCTATAGAGACACAATTGTTCAAAATTTTAACTCAAATTTGTTCAAAATAGACCACTCATTCATTTCTTATTCCCTCTTTCAGTACATATTTAATGAGTGCTTGCTAAGTGCCAACGCTAGGCTTTGGGGAGTATTTAGATGAATAAAACCAAAAATCTGCTGTCTAAATTTGGCATGTAATAGGGAGCTGCAATAAGAATGTTAAGTAGTTGTACTTAAAGTAGAAAGTGTTATGTAAATGTTATAGACTGATAAAGAATTCTGATAATTTTGAGGAGAGATATATCAGCAAATTATGATATAAGGCAGAGAAAAACTCAAGTATTTCCATCTTCCAATCTTTCAATTACCATTCATCAACTTGGTAGATAAAAATGGAGAATTACCAAAGAAATGGCAACATCTTGAAAATTTATAAGCAATGGACATGGATGATGGGATGATGGCCAAATTAGCTTTACTGAGAAAGGAACAGATAATACAAGGAAAGGACCAAAAGTACATTTTATTAATAAATAGTGATTCAAGACATATATGCAGAGTATGTTCTGAAGATACTAACTATACAATGCAGTACCATCCAGCATCAAAGTACAGTCAAGAAGAAACCAAACTAGCATGATTCGGAATTCAGTTATATCTCTTTCTAATGAAATTAGAACATTTTATCTTAGTAATATATTCATTAACTAAAATTGTGCAGGTTGTAATTATACATAGCATATATTATTTTATAACCTTGATTCAATACTATGCTAAAGTTACTCAATATTTTGCAATAGGGACATACTTTTTTTCTTGCCCTGTAATGATCCAAACTATGTAAAACAAGCTAGAAACTGATAAAATACCAAATAACTTTTAGGTTGCATTTAGGCTACATACATATTACATGAAATTACATTAATTACACATTTAAAAATCCTATAATCTCTGAAGGATATGCATATTTACTTGCATACTAAAGTAATATAATAAAAAAAGTCAATCTGTTGTAAGTCATTTTCTTGTGCTTTCTCCTTCAAACTGAATATTCTTTTTTTTTTTTTTTTCATCTCACAAACTGTGATTTCAACCTCCTTTAGGCATCATTGGTTTTTCAGATGTACAGCACAAGCTTCAATGAAAACACCCTCGAGTTTTTACCGTGAATGGTTTGGGGGCACAGTTCATGAAAATAGTTTTTCTAGTGCTTGATAGTGAAGCAAATGAAGCATCGTTCCAGGAATTGCTTTGCTAGTTCCCACAAATTTTACAATGACAAATATTAAGAACATAAGCTTTAATACTGTCTTTAGCCAGGGCCAAAAAGGCCATGATTAAGATGAGGACACTTTTTATGAATTAGTGTGGAATGTGAAATACACAGAGCAGAGACTGCCTCAGAATACTTCATCTCACCAGTTACTGACTGCTTTAACTAAACTAGCCTTTATTAAAAATGTTATAGATATATTTTATCTATTGTTCTGATATATACTTTTGTTAGCTGTCCATATGCATTGAACATTTTCAAATCATAAACTAAAAATGACCATTGTATTGGATAAAGTGATAAAGCCAAAGATGGTGTATTTAGTTTCTACACAATAATATCAATGAGAGTAAATACAATTAGTGACTTCTGCTTAAGTTATGTATTTAGTTCTTACATTCTTAAAGATTTGGGGGAGATGGGGGGAGATGAGGTGACACTTAACTATCACAAGTAGTTGCCCACTGGCCAAGTGACTGTTTCCTTTTTATTTTTTACCTCTCATCCCCGCATCTTGCTCTTTCCAACTCAATAAAGAAATGACATTTCTACCCAGAGAGGGATCCATTCAAATTAAAGCCAAACTTAAAGTAGTAATACATATTTTCTGTCAAACAAAATAATTTAAACCCTGTTTTTTCTTTTTCTTTTTTCTTTTCTTTTCCTTTTCTTTTCTTTCTTTTCTTTTCTTTTCTTTTTTTTCTTTTCTTTTCTTTTCTTTTCTTTCCGTTTCCTTTCCTTTTTCCCTTTTCCTTCTTTCTTCCTCTCTCTCTTTCTTTCTCACTCTCTTTCTTTCTTTCTTTCTTTCTTTTCCTTCCTTCCTTCCTTCCTTCCTTCCTTCCTTCCTTCCTTCCTTCCTTCCTTCCTTTCTTTCTTCACTTTAGAGTAGATAACACAACTGGAGAAGCAGTATTGAAACAGATGCAGAACACAAAATTAACTTCCTCACTCCACTCTCTCACAAATTTTTTGAAACAAAAGAGATGCAGAGAAGTTTTACATCACTCAGTATTTCAAAAGTATTGAAAACATGCTTTCTTTAGCAAGACAGTGACAAAAATTAAGACACTGCTGATGATTCTAATAACTCCAATAAAAAATTTAAAAAGCTATCTCATTATATGCAGATCTGGATGCCCAGAGGAATCTGAGCAATATGTTAGAGAAATAGAAATCTACTAGGTTTGAAGAAATAATTTTTCTTTACCTAGAAATGTTCAAGTTCTTTAATGAAAATATCCTGAAACTGTTGCATATGATTTATAGTTATTGTATATAAGAATATTTATGCTAATTGTGTACTAAACTCTATATACTTTTTTCTCCTGTTAGATCTTTCTCAACACAATTTATACTTTACTGTATTCACACAATTGAAGGTTGTGGAAACGCTTTAGGAGTGACTGGGAATGGAAATCTCAATTAAAAATAAGGCAATTCTTATCCTATTGCCCAGGGGCTGTAAGGGTGCTCTTCCTGAGCATTGCTGAACTAAACTACTGCCCAAGTTTCAGATCACACTTGCATTTTTACTATCAGTGGCTACAACCAGACCACTCTCTTTATCTATGTAACACCAATGGCCAAAATAGCTCTTAGTGAGAACTCCATTAATATGGAAAGGAAGGAAAGAGAAAGGGAAAGAAGTAGTGGTGAAGGAAGCGATGAAATAATTTAAAAAAGAGCATGGTGGAACAACACTGAGATAATTCATAAAACTCTCAATTGTAGTCCAAATTGTCCCAATTAGCTATATAACCATGGATAAATTACCTAAACTTTCTTTTAACTCTAAAAGGAAGTCTACTTTCTTTAGGATCTCCAAGAGTCTTTCCAGTTTTAATTCTGCTATAACAACCTGTTCTCATTATACAAAAGTAATTTTAGCAATTTAATGATTATCCTTCTAAATATTTTCATCATTCACAATATATTGACCTCTATGTTGAAATGTATACATTCATAAAATTTTGATAAGAAACTATTATAATGAATATTTGAAATTCTTATTGTTTCTTTATAATGTTATAAAACTCAAATAATAAATAAAATTACTTCACCCTTTAATAGCTGACAATAAGGAAAATTATTATACCATCAAAACCCATTTCAATTTTGCCCAATCAATCCTGAGTTCACTGATTATAGGGCATTAAATTTTGTTATAGAAAATACTAAACAAAATGTTTAAAAGTCTAAAACAGAGACTCAACCCTACTTTTAATACTCATTGCTCCAAGGTCTGAATTTTTTTTTTAAATATTTTTATTTATTTCTAGGAGAGAGAGAGACAGCGTGAGCAGGGGAGGGTCAGAGAGAGAGGGAGACACAGACTCTGAAACAGGCTCCAGGCTCTGAGATGGCAGTCAGTACAGAGCCCAACGCGGGGCTTGAACCCATGAACCATGAGATCATGACCTAAGCGAAAGTTGGACGCTTAACCGACTAAGCCACCCAGGAGCCCCTACAAGGTCTGATTTTTTGAGCTGCACCTTGTTCTTTTCACAACCAAACCCACTTGAAATAGATACACATTCAAATGAAGGGTTGGTACCAACTTTGTTGGGAAAAAAAAACATATAAGCTACAAATGTATACTCTGCTTACTTAATTCATATTATTTGTATCATATACCTCTTGAAGGATAAACAAATTTGCTACTAAAAAGGATATTCTTTGATTATCTATTAATACTAGAATGACGTCCCCAAGTGTGTGGCTTACTTACCACCAACTCATACTTCTTGTACCCAATTTTTCAATATATCATTAGTAACAAAACTCACAGGGGAACACCAATGGATTATTATTGGTAACCATAATAATCTCAAAAAATCAGTTCTTAGGATTTATACATTTTAAAAACTTATTTTTCACCCAAAAATTTCCCTCTAAAAGGAAATATTATCTCTTATTAAGAAAAATGGTGGAGATACCTCAAAAAATCAAAAATAGAAATACCATATGATCCTGTAATTCCACTACTGGGTATTTACCCTAAGAAAACAAAAGCACTAATTCAGAAATATATAAAAAACCCTTATATTGTAGCCTTATTTACAATAGCCAAGATATGGAAACAACCTAAGCACTCATCAATAGATGAATGGATATAGAAGATGTGGAATATTACTCAGTCATAAATGAGATCTTGCCATTTGTGACAATATGGATGAAATTAGAGGGTATTAGCTAAATAAAGTAAGTCAGAGAGAATCAAATACTACATGAATTCACTTATAAGGAATTTCAAAAATAATAATAGGGGCGCCTGGGTGGCTTAGTCGGTTAGGCGTCTGACTTCTGCTTAGGTCATGATCTCGCGGTTCGTGGGTTCGAGCCCCGCATCAGGCTCTATACTGCCAGCTCAGACCCTGGAGCCTGTTTCAGAGTCTGTGACTCCCTCTCTCTCTGACCCTCCCCTGCTCATGCTCGCTCTCTCTCTCTCCTAGAAATAAATTTAAAAAAAAAACATTAAAAATAATAATAAACAAATAACAAACAAAAAATGGAAATAGACACATAAATACAGAGAACAAACTGATTACCAGAGGGGTGGGGATGGTGAATGGACAAAATGGATAAAGGGAAGTGGGAGATACAGGCTTCCAGTTAAGGAATGAATAAGTGACCTAAAGCATAGGAAATATAGTCAATAGTATTGAACAGCGTTATAGGGTGGCTGATGGTAGCTACACTTATGGTGGGTATAGCATGCTGTATAGACTCATCTAATCCATATGTTGTACACCTGAAATTAATGTAATGTGTTGCAATTAAACTTCAATTAAAAGAAACAAAAACAAAAAATAAAGAAGTCTCCTTCCAACTGATCAATTATTCAATTATTCTTAACCAATACTTGTTTTAAATTTTACTCTGAAAAATTTTCTATGCTTACCTGTGGGTGTTTAAGAATATTTTATTTAAGATTCATCTAGCATAAGAAAATATTCTTGATAATACATACTATAATATTTCATTTAATTTTTACTGTTTTGTATTCATTTTTACAGAACATAAAAATTATGTTTTTATCTTTTGTTGAAATTGAAGATAACTCATGAGAGATTTATATTAACATAATGTGTCCCTTCATTAGCTATTCCATTGGCATTTTAGACCAAAAGTTGAATCAATTAAAATAGATAAATCTCTAATAAAGTATAACTCTAAGCCAGAATTTCATCACTCATTCCCTGGGGGATGAACAAAGATACCTGAGGCCAAATTTATTTAATTGTTCCATGATAAAGCCTTGTGTTTAATCACAGACTTCTTTAAAGAAATTCCCAACAGTTTTAATTAATTAGCTTCTTTCCTGTTCATTCATAGAATTGAAAATTTTTACATCCCTTATCTTAGCCAAAATGCCTTATTTATTTATTTCATTTATTTATTTATTTATTTATTTATTTATTTATTTATTGTTAAGCTGCAGGATATCATTCTAACAGTTTCTACCACTTGGGATGGATGCTGAATCAATTTCCCTAGTGGTTATTTGGAGTTTAGTGAACCATTTATAGCTTCACTGTAGAAATTTTAACAGAAGGGAATTAAATTAAATCTGCCTCAATGAATTACATGCCCTGCATTTGCTCTTTTCTAGAATTATAAAGATATATTGTAAGGCCACAAGTCTAAACATCTAAACCAAACTGACTCCATGACAGGCTTTAAGTTTCCCCTCTAAACTAGAAGGCCTGAGTTTCGGCTTCCCCAAAACTATCAGGCAGTTACACATTGCCCAAGGCAGGAGTAACCACCCTTGCAACACCCAATCAAGAAAGGCCAGCGACCACCCTCCACATTGTTAACTATAGATAGGACCCTGTTACCCAATGTTAAAGTTAACCCGTTAGTCGCCGAACAAGACCCTAGGCTCACTCTGTGATTGGTTGAATTTAAAGGTACTCTAAACATTGTAATTGGATCCCGCCAAAAGTAACGAATACTCTAGACAATGTGTGTGGTCAAACCCGCTGTCAATGATGTTGTATAATTATGATTGGATCACTGTTCCCGTGTCACCACTTCTGTAACTCACCCGTCACAAACCCCATAAAAACCCTACTCTGCCCTTGTTCGAGGCTCTCAGCACGGACCCATACGCTGGTGAAGTCTGTGAGCCCGAGCTTAAGCCCATAATAAGGCCCTTTGCCTTTGCATGTGTGACTCGGTCTCCCTGGTGGTCTCTGGTCAGTGAGGATATTGCGATCTGGATATAACAATATCTATTTGGTAACTATCTGGTGGATGGTACCAAATATGCTCTATATTTTAAAAACAAGTTGTAAAATATCAGTTGTAGTCAACAAGTCAACTGTAATATCTAAAGGGCTGAGCTAAAAAGATGTTAAGCCTCTGAGCAAGTATCAGAAAGTCAATTGTTATGAATCTATGGCTTACATATTCCAAAAAAAGAAAAAAAAAAGACAATGTAAAAAAATAACAATTTATACCTGTGTGATCTCAAGCAAGTTAATTCCAGTGTAATACAGAGACTTTTTAAGATTACCTATATATTCCAGAAGGGCTGTAAAGATTAAATGAGTGTAATTATAATTTTTAATGATGTCTTTATGTAAAGATGATTTAGAGTAATGTGAATACACTAAAATAGGTAAATCAAGAAAGATAAAGTGGAAATTCAGGAAAGGATATACCCTCTACAACAGTCAGCTGAGGTCAAAATGACTTCCGCAAATTTAGTAAAGTGGTGACTGCCAGTGGCCATTCTGCCTGACAACAAAGAGATAATCTTTCTGAGGTGCATCAAGAAATTGAGCCTTTATAGCATCATTTGTGCCCCCAGGATAGAGCAAAGTGGAAAGTCTTTCCCTTAAACTCCCAGTTACAAGAAGAATATAAGTCCCTGTGTGGTTTGAAAAAGAGGGTGGGAATATAAGAAAGACGATCTTAAAGTAAATAGGTGTGTACATATATACAGCAATTTATGACCTTCAGTCAAGCCAGCTGTTAAAATGCATCTACTGTTTGTTTTGTGTTTTTGGTAACTTTCCCTATTCTTTGTCCTAACTTCTCTGTGTGTCTTTTTTCCCTCTTGGTACTTTCTCTTCCAGGCATCACTTCAGTAAGAATTGCTTTAAAGTAACTTGAATAGAACATCCAATTTCTAGTTAGCAAAGACAGAAACACATATTCGTATTTTAAAAAGTTAGGCTATTCTAACATTCACCATTCAATCCCACAGTCTCTATTCCATCTTTCAAGCCCACGTTTCTAAAAACTATCATAAATGCACCTGGATGTCTCCTCCCAGATTGTAGATAATTATTTTCATCCATTTAATTCAGCAATTCCAAATGACTAAGCTTATTACGAATTTTGGGAAATGACATTTAGTCGTTAAGGCCCCTGGGTACTGGAACACTTATGGTTTCAGTTCCTTCACTGTGATAGAGACTACAGAATCCCTTCCTAGCCTGTCCTGCAATCAGGCAAATATGGAACAACTGAATAGGAGTAAAAGTGATTCATGCCTCTTTTCCAACTTGGAATCTTATGTTCAATTTCCCCAACCATCAGCAAAACACAGAAGACTCCAAGGTCCTTAAGAAAAGTGGAGCCAGAAAGTGGAAGAAACCTAAAATATAAATGATCATCTTCTGATAAGGAATATCTGTTTTAGACTTTATATGTATAATAAAAAAAGTGAGCTAAGCCATTGACATTTTAGTATTAACTAGTTAGAACACCTGTTTGTCTTAAGTACCATACTCATCAACTACTCCTCTGATGACCCGAGAGGATATTTTAACATCTTAAACTACTGAACATCAAGGTTATCTCACTTCACAGAAGAATCATTTCATCATCTCATGCAAACCTGGTCTAAAGTGGTCAAACATTACAGCACTTTAGGTATCAATTTGATTTGAAATTATTTTCTTTTCTCTAATTCAACTTTCAATTATCAGAAAATCACCTAACATTTTTTTCTTAGAATTATGCTAACATAAGGAAAACAAAATAAAAAATGAAACAATGATTTAAGACCAGGCTTGATTTCTAGGTCTTGGAAAAACAGGAATGTTTCAGAATCCTAAGGTTTTTCATAACAATAGCAATGCAAATACTCCCTTTACCAATTCTCTGTTTTATAACCACCCCCACAGAAACACAATAGCCCAAAACACAAGCAAATAAACATACAAACCACCTTTCTGTAGTATATGAATATCTCCGAGGGATAAAAAATAGGAGTTATATCTATACATAAAGTAGTATTTGGAATTACTAGATATACATTTAAGATAGGCTTTAGAAAACTGCAGTGGAGGCATAAAATGGATATCTGAGAAATGACAAGAAATTATCGGATTTGCTTTGAGTGAAATAAAATATTATACCAATTTGTATATCAAGTTTACAGATTTTCCTTTTTTACCTACTTCAATACTTGACTTGTAATATAATTTCAAAAGCTTTTATAACTGCACCAAAAGCAAGATTCTTCACTTTTATTTCATTGGGCTAATCTACCACTTGGTTCTATTTTTAACAGAATTATGCTGTTGGTACTTAAAATTATCTACAATTATGCTAATATAAAAGGAAAGTATTTTAAAAGATGATTTTTGTTGTTTTTGTTTTTTACCATCTTTATTGTTTTAGGTCACTTCCTCAGTCTTAGATAGCCAAGAGGGGAGAAGTAGAAGTTTGTTATTTGAATGTTTAATTTCTCTTTTACTTTTAACTGGATGTCTCTTAACAAAAGAATGCATGCTCTGTAAAAGACCTGCTTACCTATTCATCCCCATTTCCAACTACCTACAACTATGCCTGACTCAATAATATTTATGAATTGTAATATCAGATGATATACACATTTTTCCCGTTGCAAATTCACCATATCATTACCCTTTATTTTCTTTCCCAATCACAGCTATCAAATCAATTCTGTTGGACAGTTTTTTTTAATACATGTGTCCAACGGTATTGTTCCAATCAGGCAATACCACAAACACCATAATGTAGAAGAGTTGGCAGTGTGTTGGCATTGGGATTCTGTAATGTGACATTTAGTGACAACTTTATTGTGAATATTCCTGGAGACTAAAGGATTCTGTGTTCAATTTAATACTTAAATGAAGTCTCATATTTTTACTAGACCTCTTATAGGTCTGGACAAGTACTCTACTCCTCCAATAAAAACGTCCTATTTACTTTTGCATTTACCAAAAGAATAAGTGGAATGTGAACTAGTATAAATTTCTGCAATAAAATGTGTGCCTTAAATTTAGTCCTGACATTCTAACAAATTATTAATAATTATTGAAAAGCTCTTCGAAGGGGGGAAAAGGTGGGGGAAAGGGAGAGAGGCAAACCATGAGAGACTCTTGAATGCTGACAAAAACTGAGGACTGATGGATGTGGGAGGGGAGGGGGTTGGGCATGGAGGAGGGCACTTGTGGGGCTGAGCACTGGGTGTTATGTGGAAACCAATTTGACAATAAACTATTTGTAAAAAAAGAAAAAAAAAGAAAAAAAAAAAGAAAGAAAAGCTCTTCGAAGTCTGACTTGCTGCACATTGATACCAACAACTGAGTTGACTGAAGTGATGATAATGTAAGTGGTGGAAAATTTTTCTCTGTACTTTGTGCTCTGATTGAATCTTTTCTTCTCAAAATATGACAGTTAATCAGCACAATTTATACTACCACATGTATTCACTTATAGACCTAAGGAAGATACCAACTGCAATTCTAGAGGCTACTTGTTTGTTTGTGTATTTGTTTTAAATAATGTAAGTATATAAGGGACTGTGCCCAAGGTGGGGGAAAAAAGATTAATATCACAAGTTTCCCTACTTAACCAACTCATTTGCACAAATGACAAATCAATTAAATCAGAACAATGTGAAAACAGCTATTTCTCAGTGTTCCAAGAAGTAATTTATTGTTACATTTTTGGGTTTTGTTTACAGAAATGGAGTAAGATGACAGCATTTTATAATGAATAAGAAATAGTAAATTCCACATATTCTTTCCAATTCAAAAAAGAAGCTGCTAGTTTAAATGCTTGTATTTTGGTATCCATATCAACAAAATGAAATGACTCTTCTTTAATACATATCAAATAATTCAAACAGAAACATGGGTAAATAGAATATGGTGTCACAAAATGTACCTCTGCAATTAATCATTTTTTGACAGTATATTTCAGTATGTGTTTTCAATATCCAGAAGATCTAGTTATTGCAATATACTTTTCTTTTTCATTGTTTTTGCAATTAACTTTGTCTACACTCAGCAAAAGAATAATATATAAAGTTTTTGAAAGCATACATGCTGCCATATGGTAGCGGTTTAATAGTCTAATCTCTCTCTTTTGGTGGTGAATGTAGTAGACAATTGTATATTGCAAAATGCTTGTTCTTTGGAGGCATGTAGATATACATGTATGTTTGGAACAATATAGAAAATTCTGAGTATTAAAATGAATTATATTTCAATTCAGGTTCTCTTCAACAAATATGAATAGAGTTTGCAGTAGCATAAACATAAATAATAGTTTGATTGACTCATAGAATATGCCTGACACTTGATTTTTACTGCTTAGAGGCCAATATTGTAATGACAACTCATTCAATTCTATGTCGTGCCATTGAGTACCTATGGTACAAAATCTTAGACTCCTTGGTGGCTAAAACATTAACAAACAAAACTATGTCTGACTTTTCACCCTCAAGAAAGTTTATTTTCTAGTAAATGAGTCAAGACATGAAAAACAACAAATGAATAAATGCAGTGTGAGTTTTGTGGGAATCTAGATAGAGATTTATTTTTTCCAGTTAAGACTGACAGAGAGTAGGGGCGCCTGGGTGGCTTAGTCGGTTAAGCGTCCGACTTTCGCTTAGGTCATGATCTCGTGGTTCATGGGTTCGGCCCCGCGTCGGGCTCTGTGCTGACTGCAAGCTCAGAGCCTGGAGCCTGTTTCAGAGTCTGTGACTCCCTCTCTCTCTGACCCTCCCCTGCTCACGCTGTCTCTCTCTCTCTCCTAGAAATTAAAAAAAAAAAAAAAAAAAAAAAAAAGACTGACAGAGAGTAAAGGCATCTGGGTGGCTCAGTTGATTAAGCATCCAACTTCAACTCAGGTCATGATCTCACCATCTGTGAGTTTGAGCTCCACATCAGGCTCTGTGGCAACAGCTCAGAGCCTGGAGCCAGCTTCAGATTCTGTGTGTGCATGTCTCTCTCTCTGCCCCTCCCCCACTAATTCACTGTCTCTCTTTCTCAAAAATAAAGATATAAAATAAAATTTAAAAACAGATTGACAGAGTGGTATGGATGAAAGCTGTCAGTGGGGGAAAGTAATACTAAACTAGCAAAAAAAATCACTTTCAGTTATATATCATATATTTTATCTTTTCTTTTTTATAATTTGTCTCATCTTGATAGAATGTGAGGATGGATGGCCACTTTCAGAAGTTGCTCATTTCATTCCTTAATTAACAAATGCTAACTTACAATAGAAATATGTCTTCCAATAGATTTTAAGTTCATGTTTTCCTATTAGCTTGTGGACTTATTTTAACTTGTTAAGCCTATCTAAGTTCCTCTTCTATGAATATATCAGGAGAAAAAAACTTGAGTCATTAGAATAGCCTGATAAAACAACAGCAGTTGTTCATCAACCACCCATTCCATGTGACTATATCAATTTATTTCCTTATAAATGAAAGCTTGGATATAAAATGAGTGGTCCATACCTTTTGTCTATTTCATCTATTACGTTTTCTCGCAATGAAGAAAGATTTTTTATGAATATCCTATACAAATATATTGCTACATAATAGAGCGGAGGATACAAAGTGCTCTCAACACCTGCTTCACAAAAAAAGTATTTCAATGAGATCCCTTCCCCTTGTATTCTTCCTTGCTCTGTTTATTAAATAATGTTCAACTACCTAAAAATCACACACTTCTTTCATAGTGAAGAGGTTTCTTCACTAATGTGCCTGTATGTTGTTATTTACACATTTCATAGATGTACTACTTTACTAATATAATAAGAAACTTCAAAGGAAAGTTGTAAACATTCACCATTAAGTTTAGTGCTATTTATGATACATTAATTGGCATGCCAAAACTTTAAACATTTCTAGAAAAAAATTCTGTACTTGTCTTTATATTACAAATACCTTCTTGGAAAATGTTATTCAGATGTTGAAGGCCACATACTATGACTAGCTCGTGCCTTCAGGCACATTATGAAGTAGGTCAAAGTTCATCATTAAAGATGGTATGTGTAAATTCATGTTTCATATAGTTTTAATAATCATATCAATTTCTTGATAGTTTCTTGTCAGATTTGATGGGTCCACTGCTGTTTAGCCTGGTACAGCTGAAAAAAAGCCAGGAGTAGAAGTGTTGTGTCTGCTACTTCCCCTCAGCCCACCCTCATACTTGTACTTATATTATCATTTCTCTTCCACTCAAATCTTCTCAAAATAACATTTTATTTTGTGAAGTGTTAGTGTAGTTGAAACTCAGTAATATTATCTGTAATATTTGGCAATATACTGAAAGTAAAGTTAATAAGTGAGGAAAAGCACCATTGCTCACCCCTCTGCATTATGGGACACCTACTCTCTTCAAGCTCCAAGTGCTAAGGGCTTTCTTTGTATGGGGCATTTGACCAGCATGTAAGCACATCAGTGTTGATTACATGTTAGGAAAGTTTGTTTTAAAAATAATTATATTTTAAATAAAAAAGATATATGAATAACATACTTCCAACAGATAATCTTGTGGTGAGGAACACTTTAGAAACTGCTATCCTATGCGGGGCGCCTGGGTGGCTTAATCGGTTAAGCGTCCGACTTTTGCTTAGGTCATGATCTCCCGGTTCGTGGGTTCGAGCCCCGTGTCAGGCTCTGTGCTGACTGCCAGCTCGGAGCCTGGAGCCTGTTTCAGTCTGTGACTCCCTCTCTCTCTGACCCTCCCCTGCTCACGCTGTCTCTTTCTCCTAGAAATAAATAATAATAATAAAAAAAAACATAAAAAAAAAACAACTGCTATCCTATATTCAAATAGAATGAATTTCCAAAATCCAACTCTACTTAGAACTCTTTAGTGGTTTTTCTTTGACCACAGTTTTAATTCCAAAATCTTTTATATGGTATTCGAAGCCACTTGGGATCTGCCTCTGTCCTCTACCTAAAATGCATGCTATGCTGCAACGACACTGCACTATTTCATTTTTCTAAAGTTACTGTTCCTCCATGGTTTGTTCTTGCTGTTCCCTCAGTGTGGAATGACCCTCTTCACATCCTGGTGTGCTTGGAACACTCATGTCACTTCCAGTAATTTCTCTCCATGGACACTTCCGTGAAACACCCAAGCATAACTAATCATTGTTTCCTGTGCCACCACTGAGCTATTTCTGAAGTTCACTATGCATCTTGTAAATATTTGCATTAGCTTATGAAATCCACATAAGAATGTGCACATGAGTGCTCTCTCTATCTCTCTCTCTCCCTCTCTCACCCTCTCTCTGTTTTCCCCCTGAATTCCTACTTTGTAACACAGTGAGTAGCTGCCTGGTAACTATTATCGACCGACTAGATGAAAAAAATGACAGCTCATGTATCTGCTTGGTAAGAAATGCACCGCCCTTTATAAATGTAGCTAGTTAGTTAAGTTTATACTGTATTTAGAAATAAATTAATGTATAAAGTGAAATATAATACATGATTACTATTAATAACATAATTAGAAGAAAAAAGACTTAGTTATTATAAGAAATTAAATTATGAAAACAATGTTTTAAAAACAATGAAGAAATGCACAATTAAGAAAATATATAAAATATAAATATAAATTTCTTATAAATACAAATTCATTAAATAAATATATATGGAGTGCCTTCTATATGCTTAGCTAAGAAATGTATAATCAAAGGAAAAAGTCCCTTTGCTTCTATAATTTTCAGACCAATGGGTAGTATAAACAGTGATCAGGCAATTACAAGTTAAGTAACAGTCTTGACTGTTTATTTTTTATTTTTTTAATGTTTTATTTATTTCTGAGAAAGAGACAGCGTGAGCAGGGGAAGGCCAGAGAGAGAGGGAGGTACAGAATCTGAAGCAGGCTCCAGGCTCTGAGCTAGCTGTCAGCACAGAGCCCGACATGAGGCTTGAACCCACAAACGCTGAGATCATGACCTGAGCCAAAGTTGGATGCTTAACCGACTGAGCTACCCAGGCGCCCCTAGTCTTGACTTATACATGCTATAAGAATATACCAAAGAAAACCTAAGTGAATAGAGTTTCACTGAAACTGCCATAAGAAAGTGATCTTTTAAACAAATATCTACAGGAAAGGGGGGAGGGGTAAAGGAAAGAAAGTTCCAAGAAAAGAGATCAAACTTGAGAGCCCTGAGAATAGGGAGAACAGGAACTGTTTGGGACTCAAACTCCAAGATGTCTGGAGGATAGAAAATAACGATACTATCATATGAGAAGGATGGAGACAAAATAGAGTGCCTTGCAAGTCACTGTAAGTAAAAACTGTGAAGGATTTTGGACAAAAAGAATACGGAGAGACCCTTCAATAAAATGTAGGATATTTAGAGGAACCTTCCAGGTTATCTGATTTTGTGCCTTAATATTTGGCTGGGGTACTTTGCCACTTTGTAGAGACTCAAGTTAACTTACGGAAAGTTGATGGAGGTGGAAATGATTCTTGTCCATAAAAATTAAAATGAATTTGTCCAGTAAAAACACCATTGATTTCTATCCTGTATAAAAAGATGATTCCAAATATTACAGTTTTCTATAAGATACAGTTTTGCATTAATTAAAGGTTTTGTTTCAGCATTCCTTACTGTGTGTCTGTCATTCTCTGATTCTCCTTTGAAACAGTTGTAACATCTTACATTAAATAAAATCTTTGATATGTTTTGATTTTATATTTGTAAACAAGTTGTTTACTATTTGCAAATCCTCCTTTGTACCATATTATAGAGTTTGAGTTTTATCTCAGGAATAACAAGTAATTGAAAGATTCTGAACACAAAAATAAAATGATCAGTTGTGTAGGGTAAAGAGTGGGTTGGAGGTGGAGATAATTTTTGTGCAATGAAAAGTTAGGAAACTCCAGTGGGAATCTAAATAAGATGGAATGGGTGAAGGCGGAGGCAGTAGGGACACAGAAAAGCCAGAATGTTGTTAGAGATATTTAAGGAGGAAGAATCTATCTAGTATTGGTGATAGATAAAGAAATTGAAGTGAAGGAGGATCACTTCTGGAATAATAAATTGAGTGGATGGTAGTTCCATTTACTGAGAAAAAAGCAGGCTTGAGTAAGAAGCATAATTTGATTTTCAGTTGGATCTTTGCATAATTATAAAGTTTATTCAATCAGGATCCAAAGGACATTTCTTTATTGCTAGCTTCTTTTGTCATACATTATTAAAATATCCCCAAGTCATATCCAGTACACACTGCTGAGAATAAAAGCACATGCTGAAGATAATAAAAATTAGAGCATTTTGTACTATACACTAATCTATAAAGTGACTGAATCTATAACATGTTGTATTTAGAAATCATTTCTAAGAAAAGAAGGTACTGAGTTTGACTCAAAGTATCAGAATTCGAGGTTAATAAACTTGCAAACCTAAGCATTTGAGACAACAGCCATTTATAGCCAACTGTTTCATTTACTTAAACATATTCTAAAGAAACAAGAATAAGATTTGCTACAAATGTGCCATTTCATTCATATTTAGAAGTTAAAAAACAACACAGATGAACATAGGGGAAGAAAAGAAAACTTTAGATAAAATAAAAACAGAGACTCAATTACAGAGAGCAAACTGAGAGTTGCTGGCGAGGAGTTGGGGGGAGGATGACCTAGATGGTTGATGGGTATTAAGAAGGGCATTCGTTGTGATGAGCACTCGGTATTATAGGTAAGTGATGAATCACTAAATTCTACCCCTGAAACCAACACTACACTCTATGTTAACTAATGAGTTTAAATAAAATCTTGGAAGACAAAGTGAATACTGTGGAAATTATCAATAACATACTTTATACTAATTACAGTTTATAAGAGGTTGAATACTTATTTCCCCGTGTGAAGGAATAGTGATGTTATCTATTTACAATACAGGTATTAGCATAATTAAGATGATTAAAAAATAAATAATAAATAAATAACATATTCTTAAAAATAACATATTCTGTCCAAAGTCACAATTCATACTGTTACAGTGAGCCATTTTCAAATGTTAGGTAAAAGTTTTAAGATTCTTTCATGGTAAGTAACAGAAGTAGTATAAACCCTGAAACTGAGGATGTCACATGCTCAGGTACCAGTGTCTTTAACTAGATTATGAATTATTAAAGGCAGAAATTATTTCGTGAATCAACACTCTCAGGTGCCTTCCTGTCCTATTGCCTAGCACTTCAATAGGACAAAGAAGGCACTTGAATGTTAATTTTTAAAAATGAAGACTATAATGCAGTTATTTTGTCCTGTCTTTCCAAGTTTTTACTGATATTCCAGTTAATTAACAGACCGTGTAATATTAGTATCAGGTGTAGAATTTAGTAATTCATCACTTAGCTACAACACCAATGCTATAATAAAATTATTTCTATATCACTGAACAAAACAACATCAAGCCATGTTCAAGTTTTATTATATGACTCCTAAGGTGTTATTATTTTTATTACAAGTATATTACAAAAAAAAAAAGATTTAGAAAAATGCATTTGCAACCTAAGCATACTAACACAATTACTGATAAATGTTTACTGATAAACATTTTAATTTTGGCAAAGAAGACTCTTAGCAATTGTCAAAAACCAATTTATAATGTTAATCCAGAATAAGTATTTTCTTTAAAATTACCTAGATTTGTGTACTGACAATGATATTAATAGTTGTCTAGATGTGATGGAGTTAAAAGGAAACAGAAAAGAAAAAGAAAAGAAAAGGAAAAAAAGGGAAAGAAAAGAAGGAAGGAAAAAAGGAAGGGAAGAGGGAGGGTAAAAAAGTAAGGGTTGAGGGAGAGAGAACAGGAAGGAAGGTAAGAAAACAAATCCGTTGCAAAAGGAGTGATTTTCTTTACTCTTGTTTCACTGTTAAATCACTAAATTTTCAGTATTTGTAATACTATTTGCTGAGTACAGTGAATTCAAGCATAAACATAGGAATATGTCTAAAATTGCTTTTTAGAATAACATCAGCAAAACAACTTCAAAGTCTAGCTCATTGACCAAATCAGCCAGCAGTAACAGGATTCACAGATGACAAATACAGAGCTCATGATGGGTGCAAATGGAACAAATTATTAAGTACTAGAAATTTCTAAATGTTAATTCAGCAAAGTAACTGCTCTAGTCCCATGAAACTAGTGTCTATTATGTATTAGGAGGAGAAGGGGAGCTATAATTAACTTAAATCAATGTAAAATAATTTATTTATTAGAACCTTTTATACAATACTATATTTATAGCTTAAACATACCAGGTAAGGATAAATATTTGCCTAAGACATTATCTTCTTTTCCAAGATAGCCAAATCTAAACTAAAATCTCCCCAAAATAAATAATCCCAACATTTAAGGCCAGTCTTAATGAAAATCTTGCTGAGGAAAAGTGTGCAAATGCTACCTAAGCTCTAAAACCACCAGCTTAAAATATTATAACTGAAAGGATATTTGAAATCATCTTATCTCTACTGGATGAATGGTGCTCTGCCTCAAAAAATCCAAGCCCACCTGGAACCTCAGAATGTGGCCTTATTTGGAAATAGGGCCTCTGTTTATCTAATTAGTCAAGATTAGGTCCTAATGCAATGACTTGTGTTTTTATAAAAAGAGACCACAGAGACAGAGATGCAGAAAGAACACCATTTGGAGACAAGGACAGATATTGGAGCCATTAAGGTCAAGGAACACAAAAGATTCCAGGAACCCCCAGAAGTTAGCAGAGAGGCATGGAACAAATTCTTCCTGAGAGCAACCAGAAGCAATCAACCTCACTGATTCCTTGATTTTAGACTTCTAGTTTCCAGAACTGTGAATGAATACATTTCTGTTGTATAACGCCACTCAGTTTGTAACACTTTGTTCCAACAGGTATAGTAAACTAAGGGCTTTATTGTGTAGATGAATAAATTGAATGTTGAGAGGACAAATGATTTATTCAAGATCACATACGTAGAACCAGAATGAGAAGCTGTTATCTACCAAATAGTTTTTACTAAGTTTATGATTTATTAGACTAGCTGCAACTGAGATTATATCAAACTGAAAGCATAATGTCAGAGGAAGCATTACATAAAAATTGCTTTTACATTCAAGTTAAATAATTTTAATTTTACACTTGAGAGGTATTATAACCTATTGGTCAAGAGCCTGGACTTTGCGGCCAGACTTCCTGAGTTTGACTCTCTACCTTAATTTTCTATGAGTAGAGTAGGGATAACAGCATATTTATGACACAGGGTTGTTGTTAAGATTAAACGATATAACATTTGAAAGCACCTAGAATATTGCCTGTTGCATGGCAAAGGTTATGTTACTGTTTGCTGTTTTCTCTCTGAAATGTTCACTAATTATAGCTAAACATTTCAAGTAACTGATTTAGGATTAAGTAAACTCTACTTGGTCATCACACAGATTATGGTGGAATTAAAAGCAAGTGATATACTTATTGGGTTTTAACAAAGAAAAGACAAACAATGTCAATAATATTTTCTTAAAATCATAACAAATATAAGTACTAATATTAGATACTAGTTCCAGCCATGAATGTGAGTACATCTAATACTCACGAAAATTTTCTCCTATTTATCAAGTGATTCAGGAGGTAAGTTCAGATCTTTTAAAAACAAATAGTAATTACAACTAGATTCAGATTAGCTGAATTGCTCCTAGTTTCTTAAAACCATCAAAAGTCAGTTTAGATGAAGGTTTTCTTTCTCATTTTTACATACATTTTTCTGTTCTAATTTTTCTTCTTACATCTTTATCTCATTAGGCTACAAAGGGTAAGATTGGGGCAGACCAAAATTACATCATTGTTTCTCATTTCTGATACTTTCCAATTTACAGTTACAAAATGCATTGCTAATCACTTAAACATTTTAAAATTGCAAATGATTTATAATACATTCACCAGAACTAACATTTGAAGTTTGAAGAGGAAAAAGAAAAGAAGAGCTTAACAACTTGGGCATTTAAAGGCGATTTTACTTAAAAAATTTAACCAGGTTAAGATCCATCACTAAAGTTCAGAATGTTAAGGGCCATACCTTTGTGACTTCATGTTTCTCAAATTAAATATTATTAGTGACAATACAGATTTCTGTCATTTAAAACTTTTAAAATCTGCTTGATATAAAAAATAACAATGTGATTATTTTTAGTTTTCTTTGCAAACTTTAATTAGGTATTTTTTAAATTATCAGACTTGATTAAAGAAAAAGATACCAGGCAAAAGAAAAATATTTTCTAGAGTACAAATATTTATACTATTAATCAATACTAGTTACCTATGATGTTACAGTAGATTAATTTTAAGACCTGCTGTTATTAAAGGTATAGTATTTAAGTGTGAGTTCAACCTACCACTACTTATGCTATCACTACTTATACTTGTGGCTCACATCACTCCATAGTTTTCTAATTTTGGGTTGGATTCTCTCTAGGCTTCATTCCCATCACCTGTAGTAGCGATATAAATCCTAACATCCCAACTATCTCAAAGGGCCTCATATAATCCCATGCCATTATGATCACACATAAAATTGATCTGGCCTATTTGAAATCTACTTTTCTAAAATAAAAATCCATGCATAAAATCAACCACTGTTCTCTTCCCTCAATGCAAACTCTATGATGACATTGCCATTTTTCTCAAGGTTCTTTTTTATTTTATAACTCCATTTTTATTTCTTCTTTTTTAAATAGAACTATGTCCATAATAGACATCCCTAAAGATTTTTTTTTTCTGCTATTTGAATGATGAAAATCACAGGAAGGCAAGACAAATATTTACTAGATGACTTACTTTAATTAGACTGGCCCTCCAAGAAGATATGTACATGTTTGAAGTCTCTATACGTCCTTCTATATTTAATTGCAAGAAAGAACTAGCAAGTCCTCAACTTTACCAAGTACTATTCAATATGTTCCCCTAGCAAGATATTTCTGTTTTTATCTTTTTAAACTTTATCTGTCATAATTGAAAATATTTCCTAAAATTCAATACAGTTTTCTTGTTAGTTTTAAAATTATTAATGTTTTACAAAACTGTTAACCAATGTTGTTATTTATTTAGGTCCATCCTATATTCCAATGATTTTATTTGTTCCTTTATAATAGTCCTATAATATAGTTTTATATTTGTGTAATGTTTCTTCTGTTTATTCAATTTAAAACAGTAAGGGAGTTTTCGGGCACCTGTTTGGCTCATCCAGTTAAGCATCTGACTCCTGATCTCAGCTGAGTTCATGATCCCACAGCTCATGAGTTCCAGCCCTGCAACAGGCTCCTCACTGACAGCACAGAGCCTGCTTGGAGTTCTCTCTCTCTCCCTCTCTCACTGCCCCTCCTCCCCTCAAAATAAATTAAAAAACTTTAAAAAATTAAATAAATAAAACAGTAAGGGATTTTTTTTCTTATTTCTTCCTTCAATTATGCTATGCATTAAAATTCCTTCACCAAGACAACTATCTTATTATTAAGTATCCACTTCTCAGCTGTTAATAGGGATCAAAAGTTGGTCCCAGTAGGTGATTTAGAGCATATTAATTATTCTGGTAGAGGAACATTTTAATGACATCATTACTCTGTGCATAAAAAGTCTTTTGGGAAAGTAGTTAATAATATGATATTGAAAAAGTACCGTGTAAACTTTTCTAACTCTACTCACGGTTTATTTGAATGTCCTCAAAAACAGAGCTCCAATTCATTTTATTAATATGAATTTAGTGTATGAAATTACGGCAAAATAGAATCATGCATCTCTTAGCTTGCATTTAGTATCATATTTATAACACAAATTAGTAACATCAATAAAAGTAATATTTGCAAGTAAAGATAATCTCCAAAAATAAGTATAATTAATTTAGGAAATAAATAGATACAATATTAGTATTAATGGTCAGTAAACTCCTTAAAAATTCTATACAAAATAAAAGAGAATATTTATCAGATCATTTCCAATCATGAATCTGCCAGCCACTAAACAATATTTAGGCATTTGAATAAATGTCTACTCAAGAAATGTGGAAGTGGATTTTTGTGTGGGCAGTGAATTGCACAATGCTTTAGAAATTTATATTGTATTATTATAACAAAAACATAAAAATGTCTGTGGGTTTAATATAGTTAAGGCTGTAGGAGTTCCTACAACTTCAATGTATTTGCATATACTGTAGGCATTCTACTTATTTTTAATAAAGCACAATACATTGCTCTTAGAAGGTTATTGTAACATCCAGGCTATTTTGAAAAACTGCATTTTCCACAAGAGTCAACAAGATTTTTTCTGAGTGTTTACTATGTGTGTAGCATTGTAATAGATTGTAAAGCCAATAATCAAAATTAATAATGATAATAATAATAATAATGGGGTGCCTGGGTGGCTCAGTTGGTTAAGCGTCCAACTTCGGCTCAGGTCAGATCTCATGGTTCATGGGTTCGAGCCCCGCATCAAGCTCTGTGCTGACAGCTCAGAGCCTGGAGCCTGTTTCAGATTCTGTGTCTCCCTCTCTCTCTGCCCCTCCTCCACTCATGCTCTGTCTCTCTCTGTCTCAAAAATAAATAATCTATTAAAAATTAAAAAAAATAATAATAACAAAAATAATGAACTGTTCAGGCAGCTCTTCTCAATTTAAAACAACTCAACTTCTAGTAATTTGTTAAATTTAAAATACTCAGGTAGATGCACCCATATTATTTGAAGAAGGAAGGACACTCATAAATAATTTTAGAAGAGTGCCACTCAATTTGCTTCTTAGGTGCTCAAGCCAAAAGTACCTTGTAGCAGCTTCTCTTGAGGATATCCAATGCTGCAAAATTTAGAAGATAGAAATCTAAGAAGTCACTAATGAAATAACGTAGTGACTCAATAAGAGTACCAAGTTAGAAGTTAGTGAGTCAAGATTTTGTATGTGACTAGACATTTTCTTAACATTAAACTAAAACTATTTTCAAGGAAAATAGTATTTCAATAATTACATAGAAAGCTTTCAATAGCAAATTTCATTTGAAATACAAATTCTAGCACACAGAATTTCTAAATTGTTTTAGAACTTCAGTATATAACAATCATATCATGGTCAATACTCAACATTATTTGAAAATAGATCATTAAAATTCAATTCTAGCAATAGATATGGCTGACACAGTAGGAGTTTTGTTGTGGATTTCATGTCCACTTATTCAACCACTGTCTATTGAGTGCCTTTGTTTTGACTATTTCAGATGATGTTCCAGAATTAGAGCTAGAATACATAATAAAATCTTATAGACAATAAGCAAACAATTAAAACATATAATACTGTACATGATGATGAATGTTGTGGATAGAAATTAAACAAATAAAAAATAAAATATAGAAATTCCTCCTTTTTGGGAATCCTGGGTGGCTCAGTCAGTTAAGCATCCAACTTAGGTTCAGGTCATGATCTCATGGTTCATGAGTTTGAGCCTCACGTCAGGCTTTGTGCTGACAGCTCAGAGCCTGAAGCCTGCTTCAGATTCTGTGTCTTCCTAACTCTCTGCCTCTCCTCTGCTCATGCTCTGTCTCTCTGTCTCTCAAAAATGAATAAATGTTAAAAAAAAAAAGAAAAATAAAATGATAAAAAATAAAAATCCTCCTTTTTGCTATATCTGACAATCAAGGCTTTAACATTTTATTTATTTTTTTAATTTTCTTATTATTTGAGGCAGGAGGGACAGAGGGGAGAGAGAGAGATTCTTAAGCAGGCTCAATGCTCAGCATGGAGACTCATGTGGGGCTTGATCCCACAACCCTGGGATCATGACATGAGCAAAAATCAAGAGTCAAATGCTCAACTGACTCTAAGAATAGAGCAATATGGATGAAATAGAAGCTGTGTTAAAGGGGTAAGTTGGAGGCATTGGAGATAAGTAGTATTAACACAAATGTGTGGTGTCTGGATATCCTCTCTAGGTGTTTAGCTGAGCTAGTATCTGTGTTGGAGAAAAGTAGAATGTGGTAGAGAAGTGAAAATTAAATTTACAGCTGTGTGAAGGCTCTAAAAGAAGACTCTCGGTGTGAGGGAGTGAAGAGATTTGACAATGTGCAGAGAATTAGCAAATTAAGAGAACAGAGAGAGTATAACTAGATGAAGAGGGGATCTAGTTTGCAGGACAGTGTGTTCTTAGGTTGATTCCTTGTTAAATGGAAATTCAGCAAGCTATAGTGTGATTACCTCTATGCTGTCCTACACAAACACCTTTCAAAGGTTCTAAGTGTACCACCTTAGCCCAGGGAGCTAGGTAGGAATGTTGCAGAATCCTAACAGTGCACACAGCCTGTGACAGATGAAAAAATGCCAAGTATGAAAGAAAATCAAGGAAAAAATACTATCTATCTCTCTATCTATCTATCTATCTATCTATCTACCATCCTATATATGTAAAGAGAGATCTATGAATTCATAAGGGGCAGAAATCAATGATAAATATCCTCAGAAACTGCAAGACCAAGATCCAACCAAACAATCCTATAGACTCAAACTCTCCATTCTAAAGTGGGATGAGTTAGGATCTGGAAGATACAGAAAACAAAACATAACAAAACAGACAAACAAAACCTGCATATACCCCTTTAATCTGACTCCATGAGGTCATGCAAATTTCCCTCACCTACTCAATTTGTCAAACACCATTAGTGATGGTGGAGAAGATGAAGACATTATGGGCCCCAAATACAAAGCATCATCTAATGAAGACATTTTGCATTGTTTCAATTTAATTAACAAATTAACGAAACAAAAGGGAAGTCAAAATCTTTAGCCTAAGCTAACAATCAAAAATTAATTTTTACCTAAAACTCAGTGAACAAGTGTTCAAAGGAAGGATCAGTGATAGCCCTATTAAAAAAAAACAAAACAAACAAAAAAAAAGCACTACATTTTTTTCCTCTTCAACTGTGTAACAGTGACTTTCTTCTAAAAAAGAAAGAAAAAGAAATCAGTATCCCTGCAATAGCACATTCATTAACCTGATTTGAGGAAGAAGAAAGGACAGAAGAAGGAAATGGAAGGAAAGCAGAAGGGAAGAAGGGAGAGAGAAAGAAGAGAAGGAAGACAAATTTACCACCAGTAACTGTCTTAAAAAGTCTTCCCCAAATCATCATTATGTATTTCATCTTAGATATGATTTATTATACTATGAATTAAAGGAAATATAAAATATGATGCTTCAAATATTAAAATAATTTTATTATGGATAAAGTATAATAGTATAGGAACAATAATATAATAATAATATAATTAACCATATATTTCAAAGGAAAATATATACTAGAAAAATATTTTATTAATTAAGGTGTTTAAGATTATTTCTATAAAATACATCAGTCCCAGTGACCAAGAAATCTACTTGCATATCAATGTTTCTCAAAAGAAAAAAAGAAAGAAAAGGAAATCAGATTCAGTGTACTGTGTTATAAGGCAAGAATATCAAACTGTGTTTTTTATAATTGCTACAGGTATCCTTTCCCCCAAATTGTTATTTTAATATTTAAATTTGGGGCACATCACTACCTTAAGTTGTTACACGGCCAAGTATATAATTTTTTTTATATCTTACACTATTTCACATTAAGAAATTTTTTTACTATGTGAAAGTGGTTAAATATCTATACGGTTTCATTTTTATATTTAACTCCTTAATATTTTAGGAATTCACTTTTGTCTACATTTTTTTCATCCAAATAGTGTTTTTTTCCAATTTTCTGAACAAGTATGTATAATCTGTCAGTCTAGAAGTTGCTGTCTTTTAGACACAAAAGTTGTACCTATAATTACTCCCCTTTAACATAAGGCACAGTCCAAAGAATGCGTCAGGTATCACACTGCGAAGAGGAATATAGAATTTAGCTAGAGTGTACCCCATCAAAAACAGCATAATTAACACTGAAGGAATTTTTAAACAACAAATGGAATCATTTCACAAAGAATATACCAAATTCCTAATGCTTCATGAAGCTATACACAAAAAGTATGGAAACTACCAAACTCTACCCAAACTGTAGATTCTATGATGACTGAATTTCAAGCTATTAAGGCCCTGAAATTTTGAGAACTGTTTGAAGTGTATCAAAAGTTCTCATGGACCACAGCCATCATTCCAGCAGAGGACAGTATGCAACATAGAACAACAGAACAGAAAGTCTTAGAGGAAGATTCAGAGAGTCATTTCCTTTAGATACACCTGTCAAAGGAATTCACTAATTTCTTGTTATTTTCTAGGTACTAAATGTCATCTTAAAACAAAAAATGCTTTGTAATTGGTTTTATTTAATAATGTTTAAGTAAATCAAATACAATTTTGTTCTATTTCCCACTCAAACTCTCCACTATCTGTGGAAAATCTTGAGTTGAATAATTTTCTTAGATATTTTTTAAAACTATATCTCACCTGAGCAAACTGTGATGATTATGATAATTCATAAGTATAAATTTCCTTAAAACTTCTCAGTGGTTTCCCTTGACCTATAGAAATGAAATCAATCCAAGTTCCTTAACATTGTTGCTGAGCCCTTTGACTTTTCTTGCTCACTTCTAAAAATCATACCCTTTATAATTGTGCACAGATAATGAATTCCTGATAGTGAATATATTGTGCTTCCCTCAGTCCCTGCACAACACTGTCTGTATCTCAGATACCACCCCCAAACCCCTGACTCCTCCACATGCTCTTAAGCTCTGCTATATAAAGTATGATTCCTTCAGGTATCAGTTGTCATGTGACTCCACCCACAAGCCTTTCTAGCTGCCAAGATTGGACTAAGAGAAACATCTTTATACATTGTGTTCTTATCTTCTATCCACGAATGCATATATACTATACATGAAGGATTTAATGAATACTGTCGAATAAATTAGAAATAAAGTAAAAAGACATTTGATATCCATACTGATCAATTGAAGTCAATAAGCCCTGGGAGAGGAGAACCTTAAGGTATTCTTGTTGAAGTCCATTATATTTCAGAGTGTACAACAGATTTAGTAAGATCTTTTCCTTGCCATCCTAATAAATATGTTAGTTCTACAAAAAGCAGTCATTTTCAACTTTGTTGAGGTAGACACTAATTAGTATCTTTATTTCTTCCTATTAGTTTAGAGATACGTTAAAATATTCTTACCATATAGCCCTTTTGGGTAGAATTCTGTCATTTTTGTCATTTATATGCAAGGCCTTATATCTTTTTATAAAGTTAAAAAATGGTTTATTCTTATTTTTTTTCATGTGGCAAAACCTCAAATTTAGATACTATATCTGTTTTATTGTTCATCAGCCTCTAATAACTATTGACAAGGCAGGGCAGTTTTTAAAATTTACCAAAAATTTTGGATTCTCCGTCTCCTTGATTTAAGAATATAACCTGGTAGAATATATAATAAGATGTTACCTATTTTTTTCTGTTTATGCCTATCACAGAGATATTATAACATATTTAACAAGAGCAATCCCATGTTCAAGTTTAATCAATCACTATATAAAACATAAATGTCTCGATAAGACTAAGATGGACTCTGGATGACAGGAAAGATGAAAAGGAGGTTTTCACTGTGTTTGTGACAAGAACAGTTACTCTTGGTTAAGGAACAAGCATCCCTATGAGGGCTGAAAGTTTGGATACCTCCTCAGCTACCTACAGCCACAAAGCAAATGACAAATATTGAAATGTAAGGTCTGCAATTTGCAGTACGACCAACTGAGGAAGCAATATGAAAAGAGTATTGGTCAATGTGTATAAAACATGGATATGAATCCCCTATCTGCTGCATTAACTGCAAATTTAGATGAGATTCCTTGTCTATCAAAGAGGTGTTGGATCTTAATTCCTTCATACTCAAGCATTCTAAAATTCAAGCAGCATCAGGAACAGAATTTATTCCATATCAAACAGAAAAACTTCTTCACTTTCTATTGTTTCCTTTCTTAACCATTCTCTAACCTCTCTGGTAACTTTCATTTTTGAAAACAAATAACTAGATTATTTAATGAAGTAAATAACCTACCCCAAATCTAACATTCTGACTTTTCAAAAATTTTTTTTCAAATAGTCAAGTGTATTGAGATTAAAATTGTCTGCAAAGTTTACTATTGGAAACCCATGAATCTTGGAAAATACATGCCAAAACTGCTAAATTTTATTTATTTAATTATCCATCCATTTATTTATTTATTCATTCATTCATTTTAATTTTTAAAGTTTGTTTATTTATTTTGAGAGAGACAGAGACAGTGCATATGGGGAAGGGACAGAGAGAGTGGAGGCAGAGAGTCTCAAACAGGCTCTGTGGCTGTGTCAGCACACAGAGCTGGACACAGGGCTTGATCTCACAAACCGTGAGATCATGACCTGAGCCAAAATCAAGAGTCCTACACTTAACTGATTGAGTCACCCAGGCATCCCCTGCCCATTTAACAACTGCATTGTTTGTTTTTTGGGTGTTGAGTTTGATAAGTTCCTTAATAGATTTTGAATACTAACCCTTTATCTGATATGTCATTGGCAAATATCTCCTCCCATTCTGTAGGCTGCTTTTTAGTTGATTGTTTCCTTTGATGGGAAGAAGTATTTATTTTGATGAAGTC
The DNA here is from genome assembly GCF_003009895.1 of Hyaena hyaena. Taxonomy (NCBI): domain Eukaryota; kingdom Metazoa; phylum Chordata; class Mammalia; order Carnivora; family Hyaenidae; genus Hyaena; species Hyaena hyaena. The sequence continues at coordinate 974,787 of NW_024081065.1, read as the reverse complement.
CCAATACATCATGCTTGCTTTTGTTTCCCTTGCCTTCTATGGTCTGTCTAGTAAGAAGTTGCTCCAGCCAAATCAGAGAGGTTGTTCCCTGGGTTCTCCTCTCGATTTTGATGGTTTCATGTCTTACATTTAGGTCATTCATCCTTTTTGAATTCATTTTTGTGTATGCTGTGAGAAAGTGGTCAAGTTTCATTCTTTTGTATGTTGCCGTCAAGTTTTCCCAACACCATTTGTTGAAGACACTGTTTTTTTCCCCCCATTGGATATTCTTTCCTGCTTTGTTGAAGGCAAGTTGACCATATATACTTGTGGGCCCATTTCTGGATTTTCTATTCTGTTCTATTGATCTATGTGTCTGTTTTTGTGCCAGTACCATGCTGTCTTGATGACTACAGTTTTGTGATATAGCTTGAAATCCAGAATCATGATACTTCCAGTTTGTTTTTCTCTTTAAGGATTGCTTTGGTTGTTTGGGGTATTTTGTGGTTCCATACAAATTTTAGGATTGTTTGATCTAGCTCTACAAAGAATGCTTGTGGATTTTGATAGGTTTTGCAATAAATGTGTATATTGTTTTGAGTAGTATAGATATTTAATAGTTCATTCCATGAGCATGGAATATTTTTCCATTTCTTTGTGTCCTCATCAATATCTTTCATAAGTCTTCTACAGTTTTCACATTACAAATATTTTACCTCTTTAGTTAGGTTTATTCCTAGCTATCTAATTTTTTATTTATTTTTGGTGCAATATAAATAGGATTGATTAACTGATTTCTTTTCCTGATGTTTCATTATTGGTGTATAGAAATGCAACAAACATCTGTACATTGATTTTATATCCTGCAACTTTACTGAATTCATGTATTAGTTCTAGCAGTTTTTTGGTGGAATCTTTTGGGTTTTCTACATAGAATATCATATTGTCTGCAAATAGTGAAAGTTTGATATCTTTCTTGCCAATTTTTATGTCCTTTATTGGTTGAGGGCTGAAGCTAAGACTTCTAGTTCTATATTAAATAGTAATGGTGAGAGTGGGGATCCTGTTGTGTTCCTGACCATAGGGAAAATGCTCCTCAGTTTTTCCCATTGAAGATGATATTATCTGTGGGTGTTTTCTATATGGCCTTTAGAAGGTTGAGGTATGTCCCATCTATACTACTTTGTAGAGAGTTTTTATCAAGAATGGATGCTGTATTTTGTCAATTTTTTTTTTTTTTAATTTTTGGGCATCTATTGACAGGATCATATGGTTCTTATCCTTTCTTTTTTTAATGTGATGTATCACACTGATTGATTTGCAAATATTGAACCAGCCCTGCACCACAGGAACTAATCCCACTTGATTATGGTGAATAATTATTTTATATGCTGTTGAATTTGATTTGCTAGTATCTTGTTGAGAATTTTTGCATCTATGTTCATCAGGGATATTGGTCTGTAATTCTCCTTTTTTGTGGGATCTCTGTCTGGTTTGGGAATCAAGGCAGTGCTGGCTTCATTGAATGAGTTTGGAAGTTTTCCTTCCATTTCTATTTTTTTAAAATAGTTTGAGAAAAATAGGTATTAGCTCTTTTTTAAATGTCTGGGAGAATTCCCCTGGGAAGCCATCTGGTCCAGGACTCTTGTTTGTTGGGGGATTTTTGATAACTGATTCCATTTCTTTGCTGGTATGGGACTGTTTAAATTTTCTATTTCTTCCTGTTTCAGTTTTGGTAGTTTGTGAGTTTCTAGGAATTTGTCTATTTCTTCCATATACTTTTTTATAGTATTCTCTTATAATTGTTTGTATTTCTGTGGTATTGGTTGTGATCTCTCCTGCTTCATTCATGATTTTACCTACATAGGTCCTTTCTCTTTTTCGTTTTGATAAGTCTCGCTAGGGGTTTATCAATTTTGTTTATTCTTTCAACTAACCAACTTAGTTTTATTGATCTGTCCTACTGTTATGTTGTTGTTGTTGTTGTTTCTATACTATTTATTTCTGTTCTAATCTTTATTATTTCCCTTCTTCTGCTAGATTCCAGATTTATCTATTTCTATTTATCTTTTCTAGTTCCTTTAGATGGAAGGCTAGATTGTGTATTTGGGACATTTCTTGCTTCTTGAGATAGGCCTGGATTATGATATATTTTCCTCTTAGGACTGCCTTTGCTGCATCCCAAAGGGTATGGACAGTCATGTTTTCATTGTCATTTGCTTCCATGTATTTTTAAAACAATTTTTTCTTTAATTTCCTGGTTAACCCATTCATTCTTTGGTAGGATGTTCTTGAACCTCCACGTGTTTAAGGGCTTCCTAAATTTTTTCTTGTGGTTGACTTCAGGTTTCATAGTGCTGTCATCTGAAAATAACATGGTATGATCTCAAGCTTTTTGTACTTATTGAGGGCTGATCTGTGACCCAGTATATGATCTATTATAGAGAATGTTCTATGTCCTCTCAAGAAGAATATGTATTCTGCTGCTTTAGGAAGAAATGTTCTGAATATATCTGTTAAGTCCATCTGGTCGAGGGTGTCATTCAAAACCATTGTTTCCTTGTTGATTTTCTGCTTAGATGATCTGTCCATTGTTTGAAGTGGGGTATTAAAGTCCCCTACAATTGTCATATTATTATCAATGTGGTTATTTTTACATTTGCTATTATCTATAAACTTGGGTGTTTTCAAATTGGGGGCATAAATATTTATAACTGTTAGATCTTCTTGATGGATAGACCCCTTAATTATGATATATTACCCTGCTTCATCTCTTGTCACATTCTTTGTTTTAAAATCTACTTTCTCTGGAAGTGTCTGGGTGGCTCAGTCAGTTATGTTTCTGTCTTTAGCTCCGGTCACGATCTCATGGTTCATGAGTTTGAGCCCAACGTCACACTCTGTGCTGACAGCTCAGAGCCTGGAGACTGCTTTAGATCCTGTGTCTCCCTTTCTCTCTGCTCTGTCCCTCTCTCTCCAAAATAAACATTTAAAAAAATCTTTTTTTTTTAAATATTTTTATTTATTTCTAGGAGAGAGACAGTGTGAGCAGGGGAGGGTCAGAGAGAGAGAGGGAGACACAGACTCTGAAATAGGCTCCAGGCTCTGAGCTGGCAGTCAGCACAGAGCCCAACACGGGGCTCGAACCCACGAACCGCGAGATCATGACCTAAGCGAAAGTTGGACGCTTAACCGACTAAGCCACCCAGGCGCCCCAACATTTAAAAAAAAATCTTAAATCATTTGTCTTATAAAAGTTTGGCTAATCTAGCTTTCTTTTGACATTTATTAGCATGATAGATGGTTCTCCATACTAGAGAGAATTTGTTCTTTAAGATTTGGCATAAGTATTTCTCTCTGGAAATTATTTCTTGATAAGCTGGCAAAAGAAGTATGCTTGATTATTTCTAGGTATGAAAATTTGGCATGTTGCTTTATGGTATAATGCACTAAACATGGACTGAATCCTATGTGAAGAACTTACACTAACATATCCCATCAGATTGTCCTAAATTTTTACTTTTTAAATATTCAGGCCAATCTATTGTAGAAAGATGATCTATTAAAGGTTCGATATGTCAGTAAATATTTACATGGTAAGCCAAAGAAACATTTTATAATGTCTGAGTGTCCATAATTTCCATGTGTGTGTTGGTGGCAACAGTGGTGGTAGTGGTAGTGATGTACGTGTGTGTGGGCACATTCACATGAATATATTTGTATGCATGTTAAGTCACTTTTAGTGGAGTTAATGCCAAATAAGTAATTATATTTAATACAACTTTTGGACATAATTTCTAAAATAAGCAGAATAATTTTAATAGTACCATTATAAGTCACACTTCAATTAATATACAACGTTGCTTTAATGTCAAATACTATAGTAATAATATTTTGATGTTGTAGACACAATAGGCTAAATATATATATCTATATATACAAATTAAATGATAAACTTTATATATCTAAAAATTTATTTACATTAATATCAAACCCTCCTTATACAGATGCTATACCACTGGTATAATGTTGACAACTTTAGTCATAATTACATTAGTGTTGATTTAATGTTAATTCACTAGTATTTTCCCAACCTCAACCTCTTCATATGCACACAAATGATTTGTCATACACTAAATAGGTATCTGCATCCTCTCTTACATTTTCTCTCTTTCTTGTATTGAAGACCAAACATAAGCTAATACATTTATTGAGAGCAAGGAACAACCATACTGGCTGCCTTACTTATATTATTTTGTTTATTCCTCAGTATAGAATAAAATTTATAAATATCTAATCTACTCATTTCTCCATTCCCACCTCAAAATCTAAATGTTATGGATTGTTTTCACACATTATACCAATCTTGAGATTATTCTACACGCACACACACACACACAAACACGCCTGAGTTTAGGTAGAATACAAATATGAACTTCAAATATACCTAAAAGTTGAAAATATGGTTTCTATTAAAAAACATTCCTGAGGCATCTAGGTAGCTGAGTCACTTAAGCATCTGACTTCGGCTAAGGTCATGATCTCACTATGTGTGGGTTTGAGCACCATGTTGGGCTCTAGTCTGACAGCTCAGAGCCTGAAGCCTGCTTTGGATAATGTGACACTGTGACTCCCTCTCTCTCTGCCCCTATCCCACTTGCTCTCTCTCTCTCTCTCTCTAAAATAAGTAAACTTTAAATTAAAACAAAAAAGCAAAAACCTTATCTGATTAATGGAAATATGGTTTCCATTAAAAATCATTCCTAACCTTAAAAAAAAACACAAAAAACTGAAAGAAGAGCTTTTTTTTTTTTTTTAATGTAAGAGGAGATTTTGTTTTCACTTAGGTTATAAAATGACACTACTTCTTTGAAGTGAGATCTCTATCATAAATATTAATGGCCAATCTAATAACTCAGTATTTATAAGCAAATTAGAGTAACTACGTAACTGAGTAATTTTGTGAAAATAGTTACACAACAATAATAACAATAACACCTTGGGGTTGTTGCGAAGATTAAGTGAGATCTAAATATATTACACTTTATACAGTGTTGCACTATATAATATTTTTAATTTATTTTTTAGTATTTATTTATTTTGGAGAAAAAGGGGCAGAGTGCAAGGAGGGGAGGGGCAGAGAGAGAGGGAGACACCCAAAGCAGGCTCCAGGTTCTAAGCTTTTTAAATGTGGGGTTCAAACTCACAAACCACAAGATCATGACCTGACCTAAAGTTGGACACCTAGCCAACTAATACACACAATATTAATATTTTTTTTAATTTACAAAACAGTATTATAAGTTACTACCATGATTACCTTTATGTCAATTTTTCTTACTCAATAGAGAATAAAATAACAAAAACATTATTAAAGTTAATATTTAAGCATCTAACAATAACTTAAAGGAAAAAAAAATTAGTCATATTCCAGATATAAAATGTTTAAATTTTTTTTAGTTCTGAAGATATTTTTATTTTAATTAAACTAGCTCAAATCTTTCAATAGGAGCATAATTAGATTTTTTGAGGATTTAATAACTGGTAGTTTATTCTTTTCTGACCTACAGCAGACTTTAAAATGGGAAAATTAGCTTTTCCCTTATAATTCTATGCCTCCTGTTTATCTGATTTTATTGACTGCCTTAATTAAAGTGACAGAATATATTAGTAATTGATTTTGTGATAAAATAAGTAATTGTAATTAATTATCCTAAAATCATTAATATAAATCAATTCTCCACTAGCTTTCATTTTTGCTTTTTAGAATTCATCCTCTTGGGTCATGATATCCAAAACACAGCAAGCCAACTTTCCTCGGCTGGATGAGTACATAAAATATCTTTTTCCCAATTTTTTTTTTTTTTTATGTTTTATTTATTTCTAGGAGAGAGAGAGACAGCGCGAGCAGGGGAGGGTCAGAGAGAGAGGGAGATACAGACTCTGAAACAAGGCTCCAGGCTCCGAGCCGGCAGTCAGCACAGAGCCTGACGCGGGGCTCGAACCCACGAACCGCGAGATCATGACCTAAGCGAAAGTCAGACGCTTAACCGACTAAGCCACCCAGGGGCCCCTCTTTTTCCCAATTTTTAAAGTCAATAGTGGTCTCCTGAATAAGTCTTAAACATCTTGGAACAGCTCAGACTCTTGAATTATATTTAATTCCAATTAGCTGCAGATGGCTTGAATTAAGAGTGGCATTAACATGTTGTTGTAAAATTAAACAAATGAATATAGAAGAATCAAGAGAATGGCATCAAATCTGTGTAAAATGCATATGTACAGAAACTCCCAACATTTGCTGCTTTGTGAAATAAACATGTTCCTTTAGACCCTAAACTAATTGTAACTCTAAATGGATCATTTTGCTTCAGTTTCTTTTGCTACTACCCATAATTTATTTTGTGTTGGAAATTAATTTTCTTTTTTAAAAATTTTGCTAATATTTTGGGGTTAGAACCATCTGACATGCATATTGCATGATAGGATCTCACTTTAGCAAATTTTGTTTGATAGTCAGCAATAAATCATTTATTTATTTATTTATTATTTATTTATTTATTATTTATTTTTACTGAAGTATTCTTTTAATGTTTATTTATTTATTTTTAAATTTTTAAAAATGTTTTTATTTATTTCTGAGACAGAGAAAGAGACAAACAGCGTGAGCAGGAGAGGGTCAGAGAGAGAGGGAGACACAGAATCTGAAGCAGGATCCAGGCATGAGCTAGCTGTCAGCACAGAGCCCGATGCAGGGCACGAACCCACAAACCATGAAATCATGACCTGAGCCATAGTCAGATGCTTAACCCAATGTGCCCCTATTTATTTTTGAGAGAGATGAGAGAAAGAGAGAATATGACCAGGGAAGGGGCTGGGGGAGGGGGGGGTGGAATTGCAAGCAGGTTCTATCTCAAGAACTGTGAGATCATGATCTGAGCTGAAATAGAGCTGGACATTTAAAGGGCTGAGCCACCCAGATGTCCCAAATTGTCTTATTTTAAACAATGTTTCTTTTTTTTAAAAAAATAACGTTTTTATTTATTATTGAGAGATAGAGCAAGATGGAACATGAGCATGGGAGTGGCAGAGAGAGTGGGGGATACAATATCTGAAGGAGGCTCCAGGCTCTGAGTTGTCAGCACAGAGCCTGAGGCAGGGCTTGAACTCACAAACTGCTAGATCATGACCTGAGTTGAAGTCAGAGGCCTAACTGACTGAGCCACCAAGGCACCCCAGAATGTTTCTTTCAATATTAGACCAGTGGTTATTATGACCCTTGGAAAATTATATGTTATATGTTGTCTCCAGTTACAGAACAGTAGCAACTAAGATAACATGTGAACAATTCTGTAATTCCTTTCTAAAGTATAGCGTTACAGCTTCTAATCTTCTGACGTTGTCTGAGAGGAAGACTTTATAACCTCATTTTTTAACTAATAAATAACACTACCATTTGTCTTTCATGTTTTTCTTATTGAAAGAAATGAAAATTGTTTTAGATAGACATTACTTTAATTCTGTCAGTGTTTTCTTTGATAACATTTGAGTGCTAAGACTAATTCTCATACAGTCCAAGAGTTATTACATTGACATTAGCTGCATAACATTGACCTCAGAGAATGAGGGGTTAGAAATCACACATGTTTCCTGCGCTACATGGATATTCTCAAAGTGCAGGAATGTTTTGGCAATATTAATTGGCTGTTACTTCTGCTATTGATAGTCAAGGGAGCAGATCTGGTGATGAAATCGATATATGAAGGTCAGGTGGGAGCTTAAAAGAAGGATGGAGAGGAAGTTATATTTTCCTTTCCTTAGTAATCATTTACCAACTATACTGTGGTAAATAGCAGTCAGAATCAAAACTAAGTTGAGTTAATAGTCCATAAGCAAAATACAGTGAATGTTACAATTTAACATAGGGACATGGAAAATACTTCTAAAGCTAAATTTTAAGTTGACTCAAATTCTAAATTAAAAACAGCTCAAAAAACCATGGTGATATGGTTAATAAGGTCAGAACAACAAAAACAAAACAACTATGAAAACCTATATATAAATATAATTACATATGCATATATAGTTCATAACATATTCTTAGTTATATGAAACTACAAGGTGATTTTGCAGTATTAATGTTGTATTACTACAACATTTTGCAGTATTAATCCTGACATCACACAGAACAGAAAATGTATGTGTATCCTAAATGTAAGGGGGAAAATGAATTATACACTGATCAGGAACTCACACTGAAGGTAGAATATTTTGGCATCTCTCATGTTTATGTTGTATGTTTCAGTGGAAAATAATTAATACATAAATATACAAACTTTTGAAGATGGCTTATTTGTTTTTGTATTAAATATGAGTTTCAAACAGATACAGTTTGCTTTTAATGTGCCCTGGATTACTGAATTCTTTTAAAATTTAGTTTTCTGAATACTAATTTAAATCTTTATAGGTCCTCTACTAGATTTAAGAAGTTATTAACTTGTTTTTGTAATCAATATTTGTTTCAGGCTATTATTCTAAATTTTAGATATAGTTTGTGGTTGTTGAAGAAAAAGCCTTACTGCTTCACTTCATACCAATTGGATGCATTCCTAAACTGTTTAAATTCCTTCAATTGTTTATCTTTCTTCATCATATGTTCTAAGATTCCTGTATGTTTTCCAAATATATTAGAATTTGGTATTTTCTACCTTATATTTGAATTGTTTCATAGGTTGTTACATTTGTTCCCTAAGTACAATATTTATTTTCCATGGTCATTAATCAATGCCACTTGTGCTAAGAGGCTATGCAAGGATTTCTGCCTAATAGTCAAGGAAATTGTATTTATTGGTAGGGAAATCCTTAGCTACAGCTACTAAACTGCTATTAGTGCAATCCTTAACAGCTCATTACCGCAGGAAGATGTGCTATGCACACCATAGCTTAAATAAAAACAACATTAAAAAAAAAAAGTTATTTGTCTCTCCTTCCCTGACAGATCCCAGCCCAGCAGAATAAACTCCAAAGTGATAGGGTGGTAGGGGAAGTACGACAAGATGAAATAGCATCTCTTTTCTTGTTATAAAAGAAACTTTTTGAAGCATTCAAATTAATATGTACAAATTGCTTCATCCAAGAATTATCATTATCTTATGAGGCAACAGCCTCTCCATCTCAGAAAACAAAGAGCTCTTAAAAAGTTCTAATAGGGGCACCTGGGTGACTCAGTTGGTTAAGCATCTGGCTTCGGCTCAGGTCATGATCTCACAGTTCATGGGTTTGAGCCCTGCTTCGGGCTCTGTGCTGACAGCTCAGAGCCTGGAGCCTACTTCAGATTCTGTATCTCCCTCTCTCTCTGACCCTCCCCTGCTCACACTCGCTCTCTCACACACAAATAAATTAAAAAAAAAAAAAAAACCTTAAAACAATTTTTTAAAAAGTTCTAATAAAAAAGCAAATAAAAACTTGGCCTCATGTTAGAAATATAACCATTACATATTACACTATTGGTAGTATCTTGGAATTTGTCAGTGATAATTTTGGGAAACTCTTATCAATCAGTTTCTAAAGATTTTACTCCTCTATAGATGCAGAGGAAAGAAAACAAATGCGATCAAAAATAATATTGTATCAATATGGTAGACTGCATACAATGGTCTCCTCTCTTCCACTTCTGTATTCCACTATATGACCCCAAAAAGATTATAAGATAAATAAACAAATCTAAGTTAGGACTGGTATTGACTATATATATATATATATATATATATATATATATATATATATATATACCAAAATTTCTAGAAACCAGCAAGCAGATAAATCAACTCTATTGAAAGATCTAAGAAAGCCAGATCCTAAAATAAACCCAGGATTCCAAAGGTGATGATGGTACAAGGTTGCTACAAGATGAATCAGTCGATACAAGGAATAGAGGCTAGTTCAAGAAGTTTCACCAGAATGAATCACTGTACTGCCACGTGTGTAGCCTCACTATTATCACTCTTTTCTGAGTCCCATACACTTGAGATGAGTAGAGGACAATAGCCAACCTTGTCTTGAGATAAGCTGAGACTCAATGTGACCATTACATATTCCACTCTTATGAAACAAGAAATAAATTCTAAGATATAATGAACATACAACATAGCAGACATTTGAGAAAAAGTAACCTTTATAAGATAGATAACCAACAAATAGAACCGGCATCAACAGAAACAGAGATAATAATACAAATAGAAGTTTAAAAGAAACTTAGTAAATAATTTTGGGGAGAGTCAAGAGAATGCTACATTTCCATAAAGTAATAATAGTACGTTATAAAGAAAACAGAAATACTGGAAATTAAACAAAAAATGTACACATACACACACACACACACACACCAAAAATCTTGGTTGTGCAGCCAAACATAACAAAAAATAAGGTACAATTGTAAAGCAAATAGTTAATTGGGAAGATTGAGCTAAAGTATTCCCCTATAACTCAGTATGATGGGGTAAGGAAATGAAACAATATGAACAAAGGAGACATGGAAAATAGACCCATAAATACTAATAGACTTCCCAAAAGGAGCTGAAAAAGGTGTTTTGTTTGTGTGTTTACAACTCAATGCAAAATAAAATATGAATAAAAAAGAGTCACAATTAGATTTAACGTAATACTAATTATAAAGAGAAAAATCTTAAGGCCTCAAAGAAAAGTCTTAACTATAATTAAAAATCACAGGTACAACTATGTAATATTTACAGTATTTATTGTTTATATTGGATTATGTTATGTTAACTTTATATAATTATTATAGTATTATCATATTGTTTTCATTTTACAGTTGAAGAAACTGAAAACAAAAAAACTAATTAATTTTAGCAAGTCATAAGCAAAAATGTTGTGGAAATGGAATTTGAACAGAAGCATGTTAACTCTAGAGTCTGTATTTTTAGCCACTATTATTCTGTTGTTTTTAAAGATATGTATTTATGATTGCTATCAAATTTTGGTGCCACATGCTCAAAGATAGAGGGACAATATTAGCAAAACTTGGGAATGGCTTTGAACTTCAACCTAAATCCAGACAAAATAATATTCAAATAGGACAGCAAAATAAGGACATTCTTAAAAAGTTCTTTTTTAACTAAGTAATAAAGTGTGTCTTCCTCCAGTATATATCATTTTTTAATAGAAGAAACAAATGGAACTTTTGATTAAGTTAAAGTATGTTCTAATGCATATGCTAAAGCTAAAGTCCTAAATGGGAAGGGGATTGGGACTGACAAAATAGGGAAATTGGAAACATTCAACTTTTACTCTATGTTTTTAAACTTGTATACTTTTTACAAATAGCATGTATTTTTGTGATAAAGAAAATAGAAAAAAAATTAAAAGGTAATAAGAAATTAAATTGAACAAATTTAAAAAAATGCTTGAGGGAGAATAACATTACAAAGAAAAAATAGATGACATTTCATAAATTACAATAGGCTTTGGAATAAATAAATCAACATGTTATAAAGACAAAGAAATACATTATTATGCGTTTTGTTTTTTGTTTTTGTTTTTGTTTTTTTGAGATAGAGTGCGGGGTGAAGGTGCAGAGGGAGAAAGAGTGAGAATCTTAAGCAGGCTCCACAGAGCATAGAACCTGACATAGAACCTGACATAGGACTCAATCTCAAGACCCTGGGATCATGACCTGAGCTGAAATCAAAAGTCATACACTCAACCCACTGAGCCATCAGGTGCCCCTAAAATATATTATTTTAATTGAAAGAAGCTAAATTCATACTTACTGTAAACTTTAACTACAGCTCTTAAAAACATAAAGAAGAAAGGAATGAAGAGCTAGTGAGGGGTTAAAAATGTTTGTATATTTATTTCACTTCTCATATACATTGACTGCCGTCATCACTATTTTTAAAATAAAAATAATCATGTTTTAGCAAACTGCAGTGCTTTAGTACTAACACAAGGCTGGGAAATATTTTAAATAAAAAAAATGAATTGTAAATATTAACAGGACTTACTACTAGAAAAATATGCCTGAAATAGATTAGGAAGGACTTTGAATCCTGCCCCAAAGAAAATTGAGCTGTATCATCATGCTGTTCATGGTGAGTTAGTATAGGAATATGACAAGGGGAGAGACATGGCTGAAATAATTTTAGAAACAAATGATGTATGCTTTGCAGAATTTCATTTTAGAAAAAGAGGGATCATTTACAAAGCAAAATAGGAATCTAGGCATAAGGCACACAGATTCAAGAAAAAAGCAAGAATGAGAAAGTGGAGGGAAATATTGAGAGATTAAATGTTTTAAAGGTAGGTAATTGGATGTGGAGTGAGAGAGATAGTTAAACCGTTGGAAATTAAAAAGGTATCATCAACATGTTTAAGTTGATTAGGTAGGAGAAAGGTAGGGGAATGGTAATCTTATAAAAATGAGAGATTAGAAAGAAGAATGGAGAACCCAGAAATGGACCCACAAAAGTATGGCCAACTAATCTTTGAAAGCAAGAAAGAGTATCCAATGGGAAAAAAGAGAGTCTCTTCACCAAACGGTTCCGGGAAGACAACACCATTATACAGAAGAATGAAACTGGACCACTTGGGTTTTTTTTAAATGTTTTTACTTATTTCTAAGAGAAGAGTGGCAGATTGAGCAAGGGAAGGTCAGAGAGAGAGGGAGACACAGAATCTGAAGCAGGCTCAAGGCTCTGACAGCATAGAGCCTGATGCGGGGCTCGGACCCACAAACCGTGAGATCATGACCTAAGCCAAAGTTGGACGCTTAGCCGACTGAGCCACCCAGGCGCCCCTGAACCACTTTCTTACACCAAACACAAAAATAGATTCAAAATTGATGGAAGACCTAAATGGGAGATAGGAAACCATCAAAATCTTAGAGGAAGAAATAGGCAGCAACCTCTCTGACCTCAGCTATAGCAACTTCTTGCTAGACATGTCTCAGGAGGCAATGGAAACAAAAGCAAAAATGATTACTACCTCAAGATAAAACCTTCTGCACAAGGAAGAAAACAATCATAAAAACTAAAAGGCAACCAATGGAATGGGAAAGATATTTGCAAATGACATATCAGATAAAGGGTTTGTATACAAAATCTATAAAGAACTTACAACTCAACACTCAAAACCAAATAATCCAGTGAAGAAGAAATGTGCAGAAAACATGAATAGATACTTTTTCAAAGAAGACATCCAGATGGTTAACAGACACATGAAAAGATGCTCAACATCACTCATCATCAGGGAAATACAAATCAAAACCACAATGAGATAACACCTCACATCTGTCAGAACGGCTAACACCTCAGGTAAAAATAGATGTTGGTGAGGATGTGGAGAAAGAGGAACCCTTTTGCACTGTTGGTAAGAAGGGAAACTGGGGCAGCCACTCTGGAAAACAGTGTGGAGTTTCCTCAAAAAATTAAAAATAGAACTACTCTATGATCAGCAATTGCATTACTAGGTATTCATCCAAAGGATACAAAAATGTTGATTTGAAGGGGCACATGCACCTCAATGTTTATAGCAGAGCTATTAACAATAGCCAAAGTATGGAAAGAGCCCAGATGTCCACTGAATGATCAATCGATAAGAAAAGGTGTGGTGTATGTATTTTTATATACATACATATATATATATACATACATAAATATATATATATATATACACACACACATACATACATACATACATACATATTCACATGGAATACTACCCAGCAATCAAAAAGAATGAAATGAAATCTTGCCATTTGCAACAACATAGTTGGAACTAGGGTACATTATGCTAAGCGACATAAGTCAGGACAAATATATGATTTCACTCACATGTGGAATTTAAGAAGTCAGATGAACACAGAGGGAGAGAAGGAAAAATAATATAAAATCAGAGAGAGGGACATCATAAGATACTCTTTAATACAGAGAGGAAACTGTGGGTTGCTAAAGGGAAGGTGGGTAGGGGATGGATAAATAGGTGATGGGTATTAAGAAGGGCACTTGCTGGAATGAGCACTGGGTGTTACATGTAAGTGATGAATCACTGGGTTCTACCCCTGAAACTACATTCTTTGTTAGCTAACTTGCATTTAAATTTTTAAAAAATTAAAAAAGAAAGAAGCATCAATAAAATTTTTCTAAAATGCATTATATTACATAAGTTGTTCAAGAAAGCCAGTAAAACTTAGTTAAAACAATTAAAAATGGAAAGACTTGGAAAACTCAAGTACCATTGACATAGGTTCTTTTCCACTTTAAAGTTCAGTCCTAGAAGCATTTTAATTACCATCATTCTGTGCAAAACACTAATAAGCAAATCCAGGTCTTCTATCACATTGATTAAATCTCAACCAACATATACTTAATGTTTTGGTTCATTAGTGAACAGTAACAGGTAACTATTTTATTGTATGTCTATTTTTAATCTAGGCATAATTTTTGATGAATAAGGACATTCGAATCAACAAACCATAATATTTGGCAGATTTATGAGACTTGATTTTTTACCCTTACTTTGGTTCTAGGTTTACTATCTTAGCAGAGGAACTAAATGACAATGAAGACAAGGAAGAGGTAGCTGTTGCTATACTGAGGTCGATTTTTAACAAATCAAGTCAAATTAGCAGCATTATAATTTAACTACAAACATAGAGCTGTAGTAAATTGCAATGATCAGTAATTTAGTTTCATACACTCACAAAATTGAATGTGAATGACTGCAGTATTAATTTCCCACTTCCACAGTCCAGCCTAAAGTGCTTTCATGATAAGGCAGAGGGGTCCAGCATACAGGGTTCCTAGACAAAAAGACTAGGATTCTTATTTCAACCCTTCTACTCACTGGCCAGTTAACATGGGTGGGCTGTATACTCTCTGAGTGAGCCTCAGTCCCCTCTATATAGATGACAATAAAAGTCTCTACATATTGGGATCATGGTGAAAATTAAATTTATAATATATGTAGAGCAGGTAGTGCGTACACTATAGGTCTTTTCTAAGTCCTTGATAAATGTTCACTGCTAAATTGTATGACTACCACAAGTAAAATTATTCATAGTATTATTTAATAATCCAGATAAAAATGAACTGTAGCAGTATCATGATTATAGTAGGTAAACTTTGGGAAATGAAAACTGTAAGAAAAGAAACATTTTGTAGAGCTAAAACTGATGAGACAACCATTCATAAAATTTTCTATGTATTAACAGGTAGCAGATTTTGAATCTTTACCTTTCAGGCAGTATCTTGACTTACCAAGTTAACTCCGTTATCCTGCAAATTCATGAGCCTACTTTTGGAAATACACTAGCTATCACCAGATAAGACACCTATAAAATTCTGGAAAGAAACCTCATTTGCCTCTCCCAAAGAGTAAATATGTTAGCTTGAGCCACTTAGACATCCTATGCATCCTGATTCCTACAGATACTTAAAGTTCTTTTGAATCTTGAATCATGAAATTCTCTCCTCTTTGAATGATTCCCTGTCCTTGGCGATTGGGTTTTCAAGAACCCTGATGACTTATTTCTATGGAACTATTTCTAAGCCAGTCTCCTAAATGTATTTACATGCTTAACAAATTGACTGAATAATTCCAGGACCTTGAGATTTCCATGTGGCTGGCACAGGATTCAAAAACAAACAAACAAATGAGTGAACAAATAAAACAATATGAAACTTTTGAGGGAAATTCCTCACACCTGCCTTGGCCAGAACAAATGAGCCATGAAGAAAGATGGTTTATATCACACCATAGATATGTGTTAATCAGTTAAAATTTTCTTGAATGTTACCATACAGTTCAAAGTATCTACTAAAATGTGATTTGTATTCTAATACCATTCTCTCTGGAGCTCAGCTGATAATTCTACATATACATACATAAGTTTTTTTTTTTTATTTTTTTCCTATTGAGACTGAATTATTTAACCAAACTCTATATTTCATTATTTCAGTAAACTTGATGTTCAGAACATCTTTTCACTAATTGCCTTCGTTCCTACTTCTCATAGGTCCTTATTTAATACTTCATTTGCATATTTCCTAATTGTTGTTTCTCTGATATAAGTTGTCTTAATATTGGCTATGCAATTGAGTTTTCAATAGGTACACATTAAAATATCAATATAATCCAATGCTTTCAACTCCATAAACACAATATACCATAGATATTAAACATATGATTCTTTAAGTTAAACATTAAAAAAAAATTTGCAAAGCATGAAATTCTTTTGAACATCTCTGTCAAAGTCATGCTCAATTTCCTGGAGTTTGAAAAAAAAAAAAAAAGGTAGAATTTGAATTCTTATAGCATGACCTCCAGAGGGCAGACCTGGGACATCTAAAGCACCACATTTTAGAGCACAGTAATGGGGAACTGAGTACTAAAACCTTTCATCTCTACAATCACATAAATGTATACTGCACATATGCAAAGTTCTAGTACACACTATAATAATAATGATGATGAAAATAATATAGACTATGTATGATCAATGACTATAAATAACAAATTACATTTATAATATTCCATAATAGTGGATAGGTATGGGGAATACATAGGAGCTGGTTTAGAAGATTAAAGGAGGCTTCCTGGAGGAGGTGTTAACTAAGCTGGGTATAAATTAGGCAGCAAGGGATTTGGGAGGACTGTTCCAAACCATGAGAGCAACAGATACCTAAGAAAGTGGAAGATACTGTAGGAATACCACATGAAGTTCAGAAAAGCCCCTTATAACAACAGTGTCTGATGGATTTAAAGGAGAAATATATTGGGTGTCTGGGTGGCTCAGTCAGTTATGCATCTGACTTCAGCTCAGGTCATGATCTCATGGTTTGTGGGTTCGAGCCCTGTGTTGGGCTCTGTGCTGACAGCTCAGAGCCTGGAGCCTGCTTCATATTCTGTGTCTCCCTCTCTCTACCCCTGTCCCATTCACCTCTGTTTCTCTCTATATATATATCAAAATTAAACAATAAAAACAAACAAATAAATAAATAAATAAATAAATAAATGGAGAAATGTATATAGTCTTAAAATAGGCATTAAAGAAAGTTTTGCAGGTTATCAAGCCAACACTTTTTAATATATTTTCCCCAAGTTAAACTAATAATTAAACTAATAATTACATATTAACATGGGGTAAAAAGGTGCTTCTATAAAACTACATTCTGCCTCTGAAAAGAAAAAAAAATTTAAAAAGTTAACTTTATTTAAATCTGTACAAGCATAAACTGACTCAAGTACTATAATGAATGATTAAAAATTATCACCTAACCACCATTCCATAGAAAATATTACCTGATAGTGTTATGATAAGATGATATTTGGAGATATTTAGAAGCCTGTAAATCCCAGGATCTTTTAAACCATTCTCTATTCTAGAAAGACTAATTTGAACAATTTATTTTACTTTATTTTATTAATTTAATTTAATTTAATTTTATTATATTATTTTATGAGAAGCACAAAGGAGGGAGAAGAGAAAAGGGGAAGAGAGAGAGAGAGAGAGAGAGAGAGAGAGAGAGAATCCCAAGCATGGAGACATGGGGACTCAATTCCATCACCCTAGTATCATGAAATCAAGAGTTGAAACCCCAACTAACTGACTGGGCCACCCAGGTGCCCCATTACTTGAACATTAAAAAACAAAACAAAAAAACCTGTTAAGTTTTTATAAAGCACTTCTCTATATAATTCTATGTATTTTTTAAATCTAAATTAATAAATTTCAAATCAAGATTCACTTTAGGTCTAAAATATGAGATAATGTTCAAGCATATAATTATTTTTCTAGTTATAGTCTCCCCTGACAGCACTAAAAGATTCACTTAATAAGATTCCTATTATAGATATACCTGGGGAAAACAATCTAACTTCCCAAATCTTGTTAGGGATATTTGTGAAGTCTGTACCTTATCCTGAAAACTTTGACCTGCCAAAGGGCATAAAGTTTAAACTGAAAATTTAAAACAAAATCCTAAAACCTAAAAGGTAGTCAAATAAATTCATTAATAGAGCGCTGGTCAGCCCCTATCTTATAGTTCATTGTTCAGAAACATCAATATGCTCAGTGTACCCAATGTCTCTGTATTGACTGGCAGAGCAAATACTATCTTGTCATAGTAATCCTACAGGCTTATATATTTTACCAGTATAAAAGAGAAAAAGAATTCCACTGCCAATGTATTCATTTTGTCAACTATAATCTGCACATCCCTTCACATTTTAACTGTGAACACTGGGTTGCATTACTAAAATTGGTAAGAAAGCACTGTGTCATAGTTTAAATAGCAGAGTTTTTCTTTATTACCCAAAGTAACAATTCAACTTAAAATGAATGGCTTCAGATCTACTGAAATATAGTTATACTACTACAACTGTTAATGCTAATAATGTTAACAGTAATAAGTAGTAAGTACCTAATATTTATTGATTGTTCTCAATGTACCAGACCCTCTTGATTACATTATTTGTATTAAATAATTTATTCCTTAAAAACTTCAATGAAGAAAGAAGTTAATGAAAGTGTGGTTGAACTCGCAATAAATCTGTTTGATTACTTCTGCTGGAATTCAGATTCCATTTTCATTTGCAGAAAAAGAATCTTTTCAAATTTGATCAGGAAGGCATTTGTACTAACTATACTACTCCATCCTAAAATTATCCAAGTCACCAGAAAAAAAAAATCAATCTACATGAGTTCTTTAATTTTTACTCTATTATTCATTACAGTATAATACAATGACCATAAACTATCAGTAGTTTATAGTAAACTACCTTCTTACCATATCAAGTATCAATACAGCATATCTAATATCAATCTTTTTAATTTTTAATCAATAGAGAAAAAAATCTGCTATACATGAAAAAAAGTTGATACTAGTCATCCTCCAAATAACTACCTTCTAGAAATATTTATTTAGAAATACTTTCTTGTTTTGCTAATGATTTTACAATATCAGGCATAAATAGCAGCTTTGTTACTAATATTCTTCATGTAATTTATACTTATGTAATCTTTAAGCTCTGTACAATTCTAATCAAATAAAATTTATGCTTTCATATGTGGTGATTTTAAGTCACCTAGTCAAAGATACTGATAAGTGATATTTTAAAATAGCCTCTTGATCAATTTTATGGATATTTGACATTAAATATAGTTATGCATTTCCAAGTTTTATTTTTAAGTGTTATTAAAAAAAAACTAAGCTAAAACCATTTC
Source organism: Hyaena hyaena (assembly GCF_003009895.1). Classification (NCBI taxonomy): domain Eukaryota; kingdom Metazoa; phylum Chordata; class Mammalia; order Carnivora; family Hyaenidae; genus Hyaena; species Hyaena hyaena. The sequence goes on along the minus strand of NW_024081065.1, from coordinate 955,565 downwards.
TTAATAAAAAATGGCATTATTTCTTAAAACAAAATATTTCACAACAGCCTCACAACTGGCACTACTTGGTAAAAGATCTTACTTATATTGGGCATGCAGAAAATATTGATGAATGATTAGATAGATGAATGAATAAATGAATGAAAAAATATATGTTCATGCATGTTATTTTAAAAAACATTTCAATATCCTTTTTATTTGAAAGATATTTGTAGTTAATAATTGTATTGCTGTAACTATCCAAAGAAGAACAGCACTAACTTTAATTTTATTTATTTTTTAGTTAGCATTATTTTGTTCTACCAGTCTATAAGAAGCTCTTGAAAAGTTATACAATGTAAATAATATCTTAAAATTTATGTTAAAATGAACACCTTGAGTTTAAGAGAGCATCATTATTTTAATATCCCCCATCACTTAGTCAAGACTTATTTATTCATAAAACAATCACTCGGTGACCAAATGTGTTCTGATTTCCATTATGTTAGACCCTGAAAATATGAAGATGGATAAAATGTGTTTCTTATCTTTGAGTAGCTCATAGTAGTATTTAATACAGGTTTGTCAAATGATCAAATGAATATAAACATTTAGAAAGCAGTGCATATTCAATCACTGCATTTACAGACAGACAGATAAAAAGACAGAGACTACATTCATTTTAACAGTTCATAGCACTGCAGTCTATTCACGAAGGCAGGTATCTTAAAATGACTGTCAGGCTCATAGATTCAGCTGGCTAAATTAGATTAATTTCATAAGAGTATATTTAGTGCCATCTACAATATTAGAATTTTCATAGGGGTGCACATTACTTCAATGTTGTCATGAGTGTGAATAGAATCATTTCCTGAGAGAAACTAGGAAACTGACAGGATTCAAAGGTCTGCATTTGCCCTTAGAATCCCTCTATTTAGTCATTCAGTCACAGGCACAGAAATCATCAGCTGCTCCCACTTACTCAGAGTACAAGCTTCATGTCTGACATGACACTTGTCTTAACCCTTCAGGACAGAGCTGATATGATTAGGTCTATACTGACCATGGCTCTTTTTGGAGATTTGGAAGAGAATATCTACAAAACAAAACCTTACGGGGTTTCCTGAGCTGAAATTGTAGTTACATGATCATCAAAATAAAAATAATTGAACCTTTCTTATTTTAGCTATTGTAATGTGTATGTTAAATGATAAACCCTTCAAAGGATGTGAATGTGATTTTATTTGGAAATGGTCTTTGCAAATGTAATTAAATTAAGGATGTTGAGATAAGATCAAGCTGGATAATCTAGTAGGCTGTAAATTCAGACACAAATATCCTTATAAGAGCAAAGAAGAGGGAGATTTGAAATATATAGAGGAGAAAGCCATGTGAAAATCGAGAGATTGAATTTATACAGCCATAAGCCAAGAACACCTAGGAAACCAGATATTACAAGCTACAAGAACAGATTCTCCTCTAAAGCCTTTAGAGAGATCAGGAACTTGATTTCAGACTTCTGGCATCCAGAACTGTAAGGAAACAAACAATTGGTGTTTTTAGTCACCAAGTTTGAGGTGCTTTGTTATAACAGGCAAAGGAAACTAATACAGCTGCCAAAAAAAAACATTTTCAAAAGTCTATTTCATTGACATAAGGGAGTTGAAAGTTGGTAGTCAGAGTATTACTTAAATGAGATTTATTGGATGGTGTTTAGGATTTGAATTAATCTTGAAGATGTACAATGAATAGAGCTTATCATTCCTCCTTATCTACTCCTTCCTCCTTACTCTCTGTCCCAGTGAGTGGTTTCATCATGTCAATAAGAGCCCAAAGCTGAAGTCTGGAAGTTTTACTGAGAAACTTTTCCATCTCCATCTCTTTGACATCCTGTTGCTCTTAAATGTTTTTGAAATCTTTACCCTCTTATCTTTCCCTACTCCTTAATCATACAATATCTCTCACGCATTAAATATCCCCCTCTTTCTCCTGGCCATACCCACAATTGTATTCCCTCCACCCCTCATATACCAGAATAATCATTCTATTGTTTCTCTTCACTCCACTTTTAAAATCCTTTCTCAATTCTCCTTGTCTACAGAATATATTTTAACTGCCTTGGAATGCTCTTCAGGATGTAATCCTTATATATCTCTCTCTGGCTTCCTTTTTGACAATGCCAGAATTGCCCTGGGCAGTTTAAATGCCTCCCTTGTAGGCTAATCAAGCATCCCAAAACTTGTTATCACATTGTTACTATATAACCTTCTGCCTCCACGGCTAAACTATGTGTCCTTTGAGGGAAGGGATTAGGTTTTATCTACCTTTTAATCCTCAGGAACTAGTACTCCAGCAGGAATTTCAAATTTAACTAGAATTCTATTAGTCTGAGAATATTTAGTAGGTGTCCATTTGCAGGAAAAGAAGGGTATTGTTATACAGGGACCTGGAAGACAGCTTGATGGATAGAGTAGAACAATTTATTATAAGATGCTCTAATTTTAGGGACCAGGTAAGTGTATACTGCTTGTAATTTTAGGGTCTGAATAAGCATACTTGGGGTCAAATGGTGTTCACCCAAAATTCATGCTCACAAGAACCTGATATTTGAATATAGTTTTAGCAGATGTATCAAGCTGAGATGAGTCACACTGGATTGATTGGGCCTGGTGAGGGGCCTAGACAAACTAAACCAAAAACTCAACCAGCTTTTCTGCTTCTGTACAAGTGCTTGCACTACGGGAAACTAAAACCTAACTAGCTCCTTCCGCTTCTGTACCATTGCTTAAGGCTTGAGTTTCAGCCTCCCCGGAACTATCAGGCAGCTGCACACTGCCAAAGGCCGAAGAAACTGCCCACCACATCACTCCACCACACTACCTTGGCAACACCCAATCAGGAAAGGCCAGCAACCACCCTCCGCCTTACTGAAGGAGGGGCCTAGAGAGAGAGAAGTTAACCTGTTAGTCGACGAACAAGACCCTAGACTCGCTCTATGATTGGCTAAATTCAAAGGTATCCTAAATGTTGTAATTGGATCCCGCCAAAAACCTGATGGCGGGAACCAATCAAATGTGGTATATGTTCATATTTAAATATCAACCAATGACAAACCTGTAACCATAGAGATCCCTTGTCCCTCCCCACGACTTGTTTACTCCTGTCTATAAAGAGGCTGCGAAGACTCTGTTCGGGGCCTCTCAGCGTCACCGGCGAGGAGTGCGCGGAGGCCCAGGTTTAAACCTGCAAATAAACGACCCTTGCCAATTGGCTTTGACTCTGGTCTCTGGTGGTCTGTTTTTGGGGTCCCCCGAATTCTGGGCGTTTCACTGGCATCCTTATAAGAGGAGGGGAATTTGGACACAGAGTCCCAGCCATATAAAGACCATGTAAAGATGGAGACAGAAATTGTAGTGATGAACAAAAAATCAAAAAAAAAAAAAAAAAAAAAAAAGTGCCAAGTACTGCCAGCAACCACCATTAGCTCGAAGAGGGAAGACAGGATTCTACTCTAGAGTCTGAAAAGACCATAGCACCTTGAGTTCAGACTTGTAGACTCCAGACTGTGAAAGAATAAAATTCTATTGTTTTGAGGCAACCAGTTTGTGGTACTTTGTTACAGTGGTCTTAGGGAATGAATCCAGTGACTAAGCATGATAGAAGGTGGGGAAGGGACATCCCCTCCATTTCTGTGTGGAACACAACTTAGATTTAATGTCCATGCACTTCAGGATTTGTAACTTTGAGAACATTAAAGAAAAAGCTCTTGACCCAGACTCAGCATTGTCATTATGGATGTTGGCCAAAATAGCAGTTGTTTGATGGGATTCTCAAGTGGTTTCAAGAACAGCCATCATTAACAAGAGAAGGTCAGTGTTGAAGATTACAAAATAATGTTAACACATACAGCCTATGTGACACATCTCTGGGCTCTAACAAGATAAGTGGATCAGATTTTTAAGAGCTATATATCTTAGTTGAGAAGATCAGAGTGAGAACAAAGAGCTCATTATTTTCGACATTATATTAATACTCTTTGTCTAGTAAAAAGCAGGTTTAGTACATTGTTGACATTCAGTAAATGTTGACTTGTTTGTTTCATCATTCACATGATGAAAGACTACACAAAATAGTTGCCAACACAAAAGAAGTTATTTCTAAAGGACAATTATCATTTATAAGTGTGCTATTAATTAACTCAATAGATATTTTATGAGAATCTTCTGCATGCTATAGGTCAAGGGAAGGGAAAGAATTTTTGAAATACAAAAAGAAATAAAATATGTGCTTTTGTCAGAGGATTCACTATCTAGTTGATGAAGCATACATGTGAGCAAATAATATTTGATTACATTCGATAAAAGATATGTACTAAGTGCTTTGGAAATAGAAGAGACTATCTATAAGTGTTGAAGAAGACTTCTCAGAAGTGATATGTGAGCTGCTTTTTGAAATTTCAATATGTATAAGTTTTCTATGATGGGGCATTACAGAGTTCGTCATGTTTGCAAATATGAGAAACCTTGGCTTACTCAGGAAATATTGCACTACTCTGGGGATGAGGGAGCACAAGGCAAACTGACAGGCCAAAAACACCTCCCTATCCAACCAAGTGGGATTTGTGTGATATTCCTCGGGCACTCCTGGCTGCCTCAAAACAAAGAAAAGGTGGAAAACAAATGGTTAACTAATAGAGATCATAGTCCTGCAAGACTTAAGTGATGTGGGAAACAAAGGCAGAAGAAAATGGCACATAGAACTAAATTTCCTTATAAACTGCATCCCATTGACAAATTCTTGAGGCAAACAGAGTAAAATCTTTCTCCATAAACTGTCTATTGTCTTAATGCTAATACTTTGCTGGAGGGAAAAACAACCTTAGCTTGACAATAGTTAGTCCTCTGGTATCTTTTGAGTCTTCTTTAGTATATGAAAATCTCACTGAAAACTTCCCCTGGACTTTACCTTTCCCAACCCCATAGTATAAAACCAGCCTCTCTTCATGGTCCCAAGAATCACCTTTTTGCACCAAAGATGTCTTCAAGAATTCTTTGCTTGGTTTCAGCTCCAGACGCTACGAACTCCACTGTCACTCCACAAAACCTCATCATGTGGTAGTACTAAAGTTTAGGGATAGTGAAAATGAGTGACACAATGTGAAAAATGTTCTGTGCCATCCTTGGATTTTTGCTTCCCTAAGTTATTTCAACTGAGAGGCTGAGTTAAAGGCAGAAGAAATTTTATTTATTTTTATATAAAGCTTTTAATTTTAATTCCAGTATAGTTAACATACAGTGCTATATTAGTTTCAAGTGTACAATATAGTTATTCAATAATTCTATATATTATTCAGTGCTCATCATGATAAGTGTACTTTAATCCCCATCACCTATTTCACCCAACCCTACCCACCTCCCCTCTGGTAACCATCACTTTGTTCTCTATAATTAAGAGTCCAGTGGCACCTGTGTGGCTCAGTCTGTTAAATGTCAGGCTTCAACTCAGGTGATGATCTAAAGGTTCCTGAGTTCAAGCCCCACATTGGGCTCTGTGCTGACAGCTCAGAGGCTGGAGCCTGCTTTGAATTCTGTGTCCCTCCCTCTCTCTCTGCCTCTCGTCAGCTTGTGCTCTGTCTCTCTTGGTCTCTCAAAAATAAATAAATATTTTTTTAAAAAGAGTCTATTTCTTAGTTTACCTCTCTCTCCTTTGCTCATTTGCTTTGTTTCTTAAATTTCACATATGAGTGAAATCTTATGGTTATTTGTCTGTCTCTGACTAATTTCACTTAGCATTATACTTTCTAGCTCCATCCATAATTCTACAAAACAGAGAGAGAATTTTAAAAGACTGTTTCATTATATCAAGGCATTATATGATTTCCATGTGATATATAATTACATGTTTAAATGGATCTATAGTCCTTTCATTTACTGTCCCTTCTGAATTCTATATGAGACTATCAGGTTCACTCTAATATTATGGATGTAGGAACTAATATGACACATCTGTGATGAAGAACCTCTCTAATAAAAGTGAATAGGGAAGCACTTAAAGCTTGCTCTTCCACCTTCACATCCCTCAAATTAGTATAAGCTTCATTGAAAGCCCCATTAAGCAATTGTATACAATAAAAGATTGAAGACCTAGAAGAGCTGATGTCAATAAGGATGAGACACCTAAGCCAAAGGTGTCCTAGGCCTTAGCCCTAGGAATAATGATAAAGTAAATGGTTAAATAATAGAAAGAAAGAACCTTGATCTTGAAGATAAGAATCATTGAATCCAATGTTCCTGACATATTTTTTTCCTAGGATATGAATTAGTCTTTAAGTAGTTTTGGTCATTTGAAAGGGTAATTGTTAAGAAAGAAATGGATATATGTAAAAAATGGAAGAATGAGAAAGGCTTCACATAGGAGGCAATATTTCACCTGGGTCTTCATAGGTTAATTATCCCCAAGTAAGAGGAAGGTATCCGAAAAATATAAGGACAGTTATTAACATTAGGTCATCAATCACATAATTCAATTCTGATAAATAATTCTCCCTAGTAACCTCCAGCTGAATTCTTTACTGAGAATTCACTAACAACAGAAAAAAAAAAAAAAAAAAAAGACTAAATTTTAATCTTTAGTTTAGGAAAATATTAGGTAGAATTCATGTCTCTAATTCTGAAGTTTTTTACGCCAGTAGATTAAGACAAATGTACCTAAATTTTATTTTTAACAATATATTTGTGTGTATATTATATATGTTTTTTAAAGAGTAAAAGTTATTTTGCTTTCATGAAAAATGAAACATAAATGGTGATGAAAGGCAAGAAAACATTTTCAAAAATAAATGAATTCAATAATAGCAAAGGGCAGTTAGATACTAAGAAAGGAAACTTGCTTTTATATAAAACATTATTCTTTTTGAAGTTTTCACCCATGTAAAAGCTCCTTTTGTGAAACTAGGTTTTCATCATCTCCCACAAGCAAACTAAAATGCCAAGGAAATGTTTAAAACCAGCAAAATAGTGAATATGCACCCAGCCATTCCTGCTACCCTGATTTTAATGAGCTTAGGTTTTCATGTAACTCATCTCAAAACTATTATTATACTGGCACACTTAGAACTTGTTATTATACTGGCACTTAGAACGCTATTCAAGTTCTAAGTGCAAATCCACTGCAAACTCTTACCTACTTGTATTCCAGTACAAAACAACTCACTTTAAAATCAAAGTACGCAGGGGGCGCCTGAGTAGCTCAGTCTGTTAAGCGTCAGACTTCAGCTCAGGTCATGATCTCACAGTTCTTGGGTTCGAGCCCCGTATCGAGCTCTGTGCTGACAGCTAGTTCAGAGCATGGAGCCTGTTTCAGATTCTGTGTCTCCCTCTCTCTCTGACTCTCCCCTGCTCATGTTGCGTGTGTCTCTCTCTCTCAGAAATAAATAAAACATTAAAATCAAAGTATCCAGTAAATGTATGTCTCCAAATAGAAATAGGCTATGTAAAAGTGATACACTAAAATTAGGAAATTAAATCTGTATTATTCAAGATGCAACACGGAGATCTGAATATGGATGCCATAGGGAAAAAATGGCAGGATGCATGTTTTATGCTACTATAAACTGAGGGTCGATGATGAACATTAAGACATCTGTTATCTTGAAAGTATGACTATATTGATCAAATCTAGACACTACTTTTTTCATTTGACTCCATTAAATTAGAAGTTTGAACTAGAAGCTTTTCTCTGTATGCAATTCAGAACAATTCAAAAGTGAAAGAAATTGCCTGAGGAAGTATAACACTCAGCTTGAGGGTCACAGAAAATCCATTCTACCATTATTTTTTATTCCTTTCCTAATTAAAATTAATTCCTGATTCTTGTAAAACTTACAAAGCAGATAGATGAAAAGATAAATATTTTCCTAATAACAAATACTGAAAATCGGCTGTTTTATCTTTCAAACTCAGGTACAAATTTTATTGATGTTTTCTGTTTCTACACACCTCTGCACATTTTATTCCTTAGTGAGAATCCCCTTCTCTTTTTCACTTGAATTTACTTTTGTCCACTAGTACTCTTTTAGATGTACTCAAAACCTCCTGTTTTCCATTATAGGTTACATTTCTTATAGAGTCCCTTTAAATACTTTGACATGCTTGTATTGTGCATTATTAATAAAACTTTAATGATATATTCTGTGAATTACATTAGTAATATGCCATGTACAAAATGCAATGATTTATAAAACACCTAAACAGGCATAATACAAATTTTATATATAATGGCTTTATACCTGTGTATATTTAAATTTCATTTAATAAGATTAAAAAACTTACATCAGTAGTTAAGTAATTTACCTAACATCACACAGACAGTAGGTATACATTTCAGCGTTTTTCCCCCTCCTAAAGCTGAATTCCCAGATGTCAAAGACGCTTACTCTTTTTAATCACTGGTAGGCTCTCAATAGATGCCTGTTACATAATGTATTTTCTATAAGTGAAAATGGAAATCTATATACTATTTAGAAAATTCAACTAATCTGAATTTCTTAATGTTGTGTAGAGTTTAAAAATATATCTTTCTTTAAATTTCTCATAAAAATAAGTAGTTATTATTACTTAACTTTCTATTATTAAGATTGTACAATGTGTATAATCAAATGACATGTAATTGTAATATTTTTTCAATCACTTCAGAGGCTTATAAAATGTCCTCAGTATATTAGGATTCTATGAGTATATAAATCCTTAATATTTTTTGATTAACCAAACACTATAGTTACCTGTTTTCAGAAGTAATCTTTTATTTCTTATGAAATGGGACAAATGCAAATGGCATTTTTAAAGGAAAACTTCCCTCTTTCTTGCTCAAAAAAATAATGACTAACACTTTTACAAAACAATTAATATGAGTATTATACAATATGATCATTCAACATCTATTAATTCATTTAATTTTTAAAAGAACTTCAAAATAGGTACTATCATTATCACTATTTGATTAATGAAGAAACTAAAGCACAGAATGGGTAAGTGACTTGTCCAAAGACACACAGCTAGTAAACTGGCTAGCCAAGATTGACACAAGCAATCCAGCTGTAGAGTTCATGATCCTACGTCTGCTGCTAATGATTCTCACACCCATCTCCCACACCATCTTATTTAAATGTGGAAACAACAGTGTTTTGGTCTCACCAAATAAACCCCATACCCTCCAACTATTCTTTGTGCTTTGAAAAAAATAATCAAAAGAAATAACTGAACTTAATTCTTAAACATGTAGCTGGAATTTAATAAATTATCACCGAATATTGAGTAAACAAAGGCTTAAAATACTGTTTTCTTCTGGACCCTTTATTGATATCTACTTGTACCTTATAACCTGTTGTTTATTTAAATATTTTTCTTCCTCCTCCAATCCACTGCCAAGAGAGATTTTTTTTTTCCTAAAATGCAAATTTGTTTCTTGCCTTCAATATTCAATGACTGTCTATTACCCTGGGGATAGAGTCTGAACCCAGACTGAGGATTTCATGAAAAACAAGAAAGGCTTCACAAGATGAATAACCAACTTTTATACAAATTTACCACTCACAACTCTGGGGCTTGGGTTCCTTACTCTAAATTGCCCTGACCTCTGCTCCTTTCCTGGGGTCTTCCATCCAGCATGTGACATTAATACCAATGCTTTTCAAATTTCTTTGTAAGTATTTATGTCTGTCTTCCCCACATAATTTGGAGTTCTTTATGTATCTCTCAATCCACCAACTCAAATAAGGGGAGTGCCCACAATTATCAATATCAATATTAAATTCCAGCTCACTCCCTACCTCCACTCCAGTGCCTAACATTTCCGAGGAGGATGGTCTCTTTCCCCTTACATTAACCTTCCAAATGCTATTACAAGACACCCTGTGACCTTGGCTTTACTGGTTTTGAATAGTTCTGGAATACAAGGTCACAGAGCTGTGAGATAATCCTTCTGAATTTCACACATCTAATGACAACACAGCCATTTTTATATAGCTGGCTACCTCTGTATGTTTAGTACTGAAATAGAGCATCCCCAAATAAAAAGGAAAATCTATGTTTAGATTTTTTTAAAACATTTTTACTTATTTCTAGGAGAGAGAGAGAGACAGTGTGAGCAGGGGAGGGTCAGAGAGAGGGGGAGATACAGACTCTGAAACAGGCTCCAGGCTCTGAGCTGGCTGTCAGCACAGAGCCCGACGCGGGGCTCGAACCCACGAACTACGAGATCATGACCTAAGCGAAAGTCCGACGCTTAACAGACTAAGCCACCCAGGCGCCCCTATGTTTAGATTTTAAAACCCAGAACTTTGAACCTGTATTTCATCTTCCAACTGAAATAATAATAATAATAATAATAATAATAATAATAATAACAACTCCAATGAACTGGGACCAGAAATAAATAATGTATTAGAGAATACACAATGCAAGTGTCGATGGTTGCTAAACTGTTATCTTTCTTTCAACAATGGCTTGACATATCTTTTCACCTTTTTTTTTCAATTTGTTTGCCCTCTACTTGGTTTTCATCAAGTTCACATCAGGGGAACCCTCAGATAAACAGATAGAAACAGGTTCAGCATAAGAGAAACATAATAACCAGTGGGAAGCAGACCCAAATCCATAACAACCAATGAAAATTAATTTATTAATTTGAAGAACCTTCAAATGTAGGTAGGGATTGCTCAGGTACAGAAAGCAGTCTATTAAAGATCAGTTGAATAAATGTGCTTATAAAAATTAATTTTAAAATAGATAAATCAATAAAATGCTAAAAATCAATCATTCTTTCATTCTTTATTCATTAAACATTTTCAAATAAAATGAACAAGCAGAAATTACTACAATGAATAATATCAGTGCATAGTTTCTGCTAAATCCAGTATTTTCTTTTGAAAGAAAAAAAAACCTATTATCTGATAGGACAATTCCCAGTAACTGAATAGGATATATAGATTTATTGTCTGAATAGTTAATTCCCAGTAACTGAGAAGGATATACAGCTTTTTAATAATACTTAGGGAATGAAGATAGCTCTGGGATGATACCAGACACAGAAATGTTCTGGTTTTGTTTAGGTAAAACACATCAATTATAACTGAAATAATCAAAACAGGTGACTCCCTTTATAGCATTAATTGCTTTCATTTACCCTTTATCCTTAAAATTCTAATTAGTTTTTTTTTTTTTTTTTTTTGCTCTCTCCCCTTCTCCTCTTCCCTCATCTCTCACATATACACATACTCCAGATTTAGGAGATTTTAAAAGAGAGGCAATATAACTCTTCATATTTCACACTGCACAATCAAGTATAGTAGACACAGAATGTTTCATTCATGTTCATGAACGTATCTTAGCTTAACTGACACAATTGCAGAGGGATTCTAAACAAAATATACAGATTTTTTTTTTTTTGGTAGCTCTGTTTTCTACATTCCCTTCCTCCTTTCAGTTCTATCTGTTTTTATTTACAAATTAAATTATGGTTCTTCAAAATAACTTTTTGAAAACTATACTAAAAATTAAAAGAACACTGTTAACTTTATATTTAAAATATTGCCAGTAAAAATATCTACCTTATTTATTAGACCCTCTCTCCTAGAAAATCAATCATAATAAGCAATGAACATAGACAAAAATTCTTCATTTAACCATGACTTACATTCACACACAAGTTCTAAGACAGAAATGGAGTCAATTTGTGTTTTAGATCTTCAGACTTCTTAGAATCCCTTGCCAAATTTCTTGTGTCATTTTGACATTCAAAAGGAGCTAGATCAAAAGGTTCTTTTTCTGTCTCCATGATCATTTTTTTCTTTTCCTTTTTCTTTTTATTGTTAGGGCTAGTCTTGTCTTTTCCTGACAATCTAACAACACGTACTGCTTCCCACTTTTGTCTAACTCTGTCCATGAGTTGGCCTCCATATTTGTGAATAAATTAAGTGATATGTTCAACAGCATGGAAAGGAAAAAGAGTCAAGCCTTTGGACAGAAAGGGCTTACTGAACAGATGGACTAACACCAGACCTAATATCTGCACTCTAAAGTACAAGATTCAAGATGGAGCCCCCTATAATATGGATACTGAAATGTGGAGAACTGTCAAGGGGTTACAGTAACCAAAGACTTTGGACTCAGGAAAATTTAGGTTCAAATTACTGTTTGACACTAAACAAATTATTAAGCTTTGCTAGGCGATCTCCATTTAATAAAGGATTAGTGATACCTTCTATGAGTTCTTCTAAGGCAAACATGTAACATTAATGTAACCTTATAGTATATGCTTAAGAAATGGCATTTAATATTACTAATATTAATATTACTATTACAAAAACTAACAGTGTAGAGAAAGGAGAGTCAGTCACAATAGACATACTGGCATATACTGATACATGGCAAATCCTTGAAAAAAGAATAGAATTTATAGAGGAGAGGGACCCTGGGTAGCTCAGTCGGTTAAGTATCAATTCTTGATTTTGAGTCAGGTGATGATGTCATAGTCTGTGAATTCAAGCCCCACACTGGGCTTTGTGTTGACCACACGGAGCTGTCTCTTTCCCTTCTCTGCCTCTACCCTGCTTGTGCTCTCTCTCTCTCTCTTTCAAAATAAATAAAAAAACTTAAAAAATAATTTATAGAGGAAAATGAAGAGGACATTTCTATCCATTGGTGTGCTTAGTAAATTACAATCATTCATTTCTAATATCATAATAATTATGGAAAGATTTGAAAAGTGCTCTGATAATCACTCAATTTATAGGCCACTATCTGAGTACCTCCAAAATATATTTTGAAGTATTATTCTTTGCTAAACAGCCAAGCAATGAAATTAGAAAATTATTTTGTCATATTACTTCATGTGTGTCTGTATTTACAGAGGATGCATAAAAGTAGAAAGTCCTATCCAAAGAGAAATTGTTTTTAAAAATGCAGATCCTCAAAGTACACTCCTGAAAACTGCAGATAATTTTCCTTGCCCATATCACTAGAAAATGTGAATAGTTCATTTGAGTCTGTAAGATTGTTTTATTTTCTAATTGACACAAAATCATTCAATTATATTCCTAAGTCTGTAGACTTAATTATATCACATGCTTGAATATATTAACTTATCAAGAAATTCTCAATTTAGGCAATCAAAGCTTCCATGAGAAAAATTTTCAAACCAGTAACTAGTGAGCATACGAATATCCTTCTCTGTTTCCTGGGACAGATAATAGATCACCTACAAAAGAACCCCTAAGGTGTGTCCATGAGTCAAAATGCACAAAAATTCTTCTTTTATTCAAAACACAATTACAGCTATACTATTTTGAAATGCTACCCTAGAAAATAAAGTACATATAATTTGCTGCTTGTTTGTGTAACTTGGAGAGAAAGAATACTGAATGAGCTGAGTGAATTTTCATATTCATAACAATCAACATAGGGAAAGCCACTTTAAAACTATTCATTTGTTAGTAGCCACATTAGTAGTAACTTATTGTAAACACAATGCTGTTGTTGTTTTTTTAAATTTTTTAGTGTTTATTTTTGAGAGACAAAGAGACAGAACACGTGTTAGCAGGGGAGGGGCAGAGAGAGAGGGAGAAACAGAATCTGAAGCAGGCTCCAGGCTCTGAGCTGTCAGCACAGAGCCTGACATGGGCTCAAACTCATGAACCATAAGATCACGACTTGAGCCAAAGTCGGATGCTTAACTGATTGAGCCACTCAGGCGCCCCTGTAAACACACCACTTAAAATGTATTGAAAACCAGTGACATGTTGTGTACATGACCAAAAAGTGAATACAGTCTTTCAAAACTAAATATTACTCTCCTCTCAGATTACTGAAACATACACTTTTTGATATTATTGTTTGAGTTATGTGCTTGCACTGACTCTTCCTAGAGGCAACATGCATGCTACTGGCCAAAATACAGTTCGTTTATGCAATCTCAGGCCATCTTTTAGAAAATGATTTTCAAGTATAACCTGTTTCAATGCAAATGAAACTACAAGTAAGTCATGCTAGTATTTTCCAGCTATTTTTTCCAACAAGGTAAAGAAGAACACACTCATTACAATAAGCAAACAAAATTACATTTCTATTGTAAATAATATGTTTAATAATATTACAGTATTTAATTAATACTAATGAAAATCAATACTAGCTATAATTCCTAGCATTCATATGTGCAAATTGTTGTGTCATACATCAACATCTCATTTAAGTCACATCAACATAAGGTATACAGTGCAAGACATTATGCCTAATTTAGTCATCTATAAACAGAAGGTAATATCTGTAATATTTAATCATCTGAGCTTCAGTTTATTCATCTATACATTTAGGTTGATATGCATAACACTCATATAGATGCATATAAAACCATATTTAAAATTTTATTTAATTTATCCATGGAGAATACAATATTGGTGAGATTATTGGTATGTGTTAATGCATGTAACCACTGATACAATAACAGACTTAGGGGGTTTTAGCGGTGTGTCACAGGACCAGAAATTCAAAGATGCAAAAGTCAAATTAGTTTTTGTTTGTTTGTTTGTTTGTTCCTTTGTTTTTAATTTAATAGCAATGAGTGAGTTTAGGCCTTTAAGCGATTTAATTATAGGTTTTTGTTGTATACAAGAGTGATCCAAAAACCTGATAAATATATATGTTTTTAGTACAAAGGTAAGAGATACAAGCACAGGGTTCATCACTGATCAATTCTGTAAATCACTGAGAATGTGGATAATTAAGGAGAAGTTTTGAGAACAAGAGGTGAATTTGATGTCTCAATTCTAACTCTTTGGCTTCAGTTCCTATCATTCTTGAACTGTCAGTTTCCATTTAGTCAATTGGCTGAAAAGAGAGTATACTTTCACGTGATAGTTATAGATATACATTTTCCAGAGTTCGGTTCGTTGGCCAGAAAAATTTGGGATAGATTTGGGGTTTGCATAATTATCCTCAGAATTGTAGTTTTCTGTTTTTTTGCTGAACACAGTCATCTCAGTCTTTCTTCATCTCTCTCTGTCTCCTTCTCTTTCTTTTCTTTTAATTTTTCTTACATCTGAGTCTTGTGGATTAAGCAGAAACTAGTTGTAGAGCATTCTGAATATTGCACTCCAAGGTCAGATGTGGGGACACAGTGTATGACTCACAGCCATCAGAATCTAGCAAGGCGCTGCAGGTCAAACTTTGTAACTGCAAGGAGTCCAGGAAAAGTTCTCCAACAGGAAATTAGAGAAGGTATCAGTTGCTCTCCAGCAACTAGCAGATAACAACTTAATTTCTTTGTGAATACCAATACTTCCTTCAATTAATCAGCAGTGCCTCCCCCACCCCGGTTTCTTTTTCAGCTTTAAGCTCTGTGTGTTCTGTGATGTGCTGTCATACCAGTTTAAAAAAAAAAAAAAAAAAAAGAGGATAATCTTGTGGCACATCGGGCATCTGACAAGTTTGGTTCCTCTGAATTTCTTCTTTCCCCAAATCCTTGAACTGAGGAAGTGGTAAGCCAAACTCTTCACAAATATGCCCACAACTAACCAACTCACTATGTAAAAAGAAACTAAATGGTCATACTTGGCTTCACCTTTATTGTAAGTATCCCTGTTTGGCAATGTTAGAGACACAAAATCAATTATGATTTCTTTCTTCTGTATTTTGCAAAAATAACCCTGACTTTTAAATTTCAGACACACACATTTTCTCAGAAATAATGCCATGGAAACAACAACAACAACAAAAAAACTTCTCAGCTGGTTTTAAAATTATGAAAACAATTTATTTTCCATGCTAGGCGGGGGAACTCAACTGTCTTCAAGGGTTGGCCACACTACTTTAAGAGCTACACTGTATTAAAGCTAAAAGGCTACATGCAGGGATGGATGGCATTAGCAAACCTGTGATGCTGTGTTTAGTTCCCTCATCTCCCCAATTTTTGCCCTTTCTCCTCTTCCTCACACTTTAAAATCACAACATACTTAATACCTTTTCAACACTTCCTTTATGGAAGTTGCCGCTCTTAAGAACATTCACTTTTCTATGAGCCAAGCAGACAACCACAGGAATTTATACATAAATGTGAAATTTTATTGCAAAAAGCAAGTGGATGGGAGAGGAACATTCTAGAATAAGATCATACTGGCAAATTCCTACACTTATATTTAGTAGCAATTTGAATAACACACAAACATAAGTGACTTCTAACGTTTAAATTAGAAAGGGCAAGATTTTCCTAGGAGTCACATTTAAAATATGATTCAAGATTGTATTTGGGGCTTAACTTCCTAAGGCAATCAGCATGTACACAGAGATGAATTCTGAATATTCATGATATCATACATTCTACAATTTGAAAGCCTAGGTTATAGATTTTAAAAGACAAAAATGCTGGCTTAATTTATATCCATTCATCTTTAATAAGGTCTTCCAAAAGATTACTTCTATTTTTTTAAAATTTTATTTGCATTGCATTCGTATTTCTGAGGTTTCATTAATGTGTCTTAAACACATTTTTAAGTTCGCCTACATATTTAATGTTCAGCATAATACAGTGTTTGATCTATATCATATCAGAAATGATGATGCAAATTTTTAAATCAAATTCTACAATTTCCCCTCCAACAAGACTTCTCATTCACCTCCTACATTCCCTACTTTAATCTGCATTTCTCTGTCACACTGTACTATCAAGGGATGCCATTCACGTATACTAGCCTGTGAATATTTCATAAAAAATAGCAGTTGCTGGGCTTGTGCAGAGAATAATCTGCATCATGGCTATAGGTAGAGGTATCCCTGGATACTATATACCAGATTGCCAAACTCAAAACTTTGACTTACTGTTTTATACAAATCATTTTCTTCGTCATCCCACATTCAATTAATCACTTAATCCTATCAAATCTACTTCAAAAGTTGCTTCCTCTTTCTCCCTTTCTTATTTCACTATAGGTCTTCTAACATCATCCTACAGCTGCCTTCTAACTAGCTTGTCAACTTGCCACCACTTTCTCTCTGTCTAGTTTCTCCTTACTGCTGCTGGTTTCTTGCTGTAATATAATGATTTTCAGTCTCTTGGTTAGAAATGTCTTCGGTGGCCTGTTGCCTTCTTTAGTAAGCAACTAGTAAAATGCAAATGATTATATTGTCTTAGTCTGAGTTCTTCCAGAAGCTGACTCTGAATCATATATTCACACACACACACACACACACACACACACACACATATTCAAACACAAACGATTTTTTGGTGAAGCGATTCCAGGAAAGGGAATGGGAAAACAAAAGAGATGAGAAAGCAGGGACCAAGGGTGTCTTATCACTCAAGTTGCTTAGGTTGAATCCTGTCTTTCTGGGGCTCTCTGGGGGCCTGTGGAGAAGGTGATTTGGCACAGTCCATGAGGGAAGTGGAAGTATTACCACATAACTTGGTAATTGGCTACTCCTTCAGGGATGTTAGTTTGCCAGCGTTTATGGCTGCCCCAACTCAGGCAGAACAGGTTCCAGGAGCAAAACTATTAGGCAAGAATTGCAGGAGGGAGCAGTTTAAAATTGGGCCAGTAGCCACTGAGAAGATATGGGGGGGGGGGGAAGGGAGCACACATCCAACAGCATCTGCAATCCTTTCACATTGAACACCAGGCTACCTTTCTAGACTAATCACTTTTCATACTCTAACCAGCTTCTCAGATCCTGCCACATGAGGCATCTCACTTTTCTCGGACATGATAGCTGTTTTCACAATTGCATGACTGTACTCATTTTTTTTTTTCTGGCCTCATTCTTTGTCCGCCAAAGTCTTTAGGGGCCAGCTAAAACGTTGCTTCTTCACTAAGGCCTTTCTGCTCAAGTTTTTAAGATTGCAGATTATCAAATTCTGGCTGTGTCCTTCAATGAGCCCAAAAATCTATATAGATGCAAATCTTTTGATCGATCATCCTAATATTTCCAAGTGGCCACATTTATGAAAAGTATGTCTTTATATACTTGAAGGATTCATATATCATTCTATTATTCAGTGGTAGCAGTTATAAGAATTAAAGGAATGATATATATTAGACTTTAGGAGAGTGTCTGGTAATAGTAGCCATGGTGTGTGTCTATTATTGGATACTATCTACAAACCACCTGGAAATCTTGCTAAAAATGTAGATCCCCAAACTATAAACCCAGAGATTTTGATTCAGTAATTGGGCTCCAAGTACCTAGAGTTATGAACAATCACATGAAATTATTCTCTTTATGGCAGTCCATAGCAGGATGACCAAATCCCTGGGTATGATAGGATGATGTCAATTTATACCTGTTGTCATGGTATAATTATCAACAGTGATTTCTTTCACTTTCAAAAGTGTCTCAGTTTGAAAAAAAAAAACCAAACAACTAATGGTCATCCTCCTTAGGGACCATATTTTGAGATTACTGTTAGAAAAGATGATGGTTGAATATATGTATCATAAAATATTTAGAATAGTTATTCTCTGACACTGTATACTAAATCACATAGCAGAGAAGACCCAGAGAAGGACACAGAAGTGATGATGAAGATTACTATGGAAATTTCCCTACAAGCTGACCTGTTTCCTGTTGCAACAATTCCTGGTGAATGTAGAATAGGAATGAAGAGAGGTTCTGGAATGGAAAATAAATTTGCCTTCTTTTGGTCCCTCCTTTGAGTCTGAACAATAATGGCACTGCTAAGTACATTATAATTGCCAAATTCCATTTTAGAAAATAGACTGCAAATCAAGATTCAGACCATTAATAAAAGTTTGGAATTTTTAAACATGCCATTTCATATGCAGTGTTTCTGCATGCCTTCTCGGATAAAACCCAGAAGATAATGAATTGCGGCTGGCTTTTCAGTGAGTTACAGCCCTTTACAGTAATGTGGTAATTGGAAGTGACACTGCAGATCTCTGTGTTTATTCTGGGGTGCCATGTTGTGGTTGTAGTGCAAAACTGAGAAATACTAAGAAACATCAAATATATGTGTCAAGTTAATTTTGCACTTCTTTTGCCTCAGGCTGATTAGCACAAATTAAATCTCCCACTAATAAACTCAAGATGTTAGAAAGCATTATGGAAATGCCATATATGGATTTTGCTGATTATGGTTTTTAAAATCCAAGCACTTTGAACAGTTTGTTAATGTACAAAAATTATTTTATTCCATCCTTACTGAAAGTTTGAAAAGAGGAGATAACTGAATATTGCAAGGCAGTGTTTTTTTGTTTGTTTGTTTGTTTTTGTTTTTTCCCTCTAAGTTCAGCACTGGGACTGTTTACTTTGATATATTATTGCAAAAATTGGAAATACCAATATGTATATTCAGTAGTGGCATAATTTTAAGCCATTTTAATAAAAATTGACAATAGACCAACATATGGTTGAAATTAGCATTAGATGCTACAAAAAAAAATTAGCTTCATAGTTTTAAATTCTAACAAATATAAACAGATAGAGACCAGTTTACTACACCATCTTCACCACATTTTATAAGTGTGTGGATAAGCATCTGTTTTCTACCGGATGGAATATTTTAGATATAGACATAATTTTCAGATAATAGTCTTTAGAGAAAATCCTATTTCTCTTTATGCACAATAAATTATGGATAGAAGAGAAAGTACTTGTTTACTAGGAGCACTTGATTGGGGGGAGAGGGCGCAGACAGGATATTGTTACTATTGTTACTATTCCTCCTCCAAATAGAATGGATTCTTGATGAGTTTAGAGATAAGGAAGTAGATAGGCTGGAAAATGGTTTTTGGAATAAGAAGTGTCAGGAACACACATGGACATGAGATGGAAGGTATAATAAGAGAGGAGGGAAGTTCAGTTCATTTTATTTTCTTCCAAAAAATAAAGGGGTAATGAAGAAACAGAGGAAGAGAGGACTGAAAATAACAATAAGAACAACAAACCCTCAGTGCAAGAGGGAATAATGTCCCTTCCATTTGGAGACCAGGAAGGATATCGGAGGGATAAGTAACATGGAGTTTGTTCACACGGTGGCCCTATCTGTAACAGTTTACAACTAAATAAATGGTAGGAGGAAGTACTGGCTCATAAACATAGAAAAACATTCTATTTTAGTATACTTGGAAATGTATGATAATGTTAGGGGACTGGTTTATATGCCCAAATCTTTATTTTTCATACCTTTCTAGATGGGTAATTAAAACAAATAAATTAGTGATGTCAAAATTCCTTCTCTAATATGGTAATAGAGGACCCTTGGGAGCTCAGAGAAGCTGGGTATGCAACCAGTCGTTTGTATTATTAAATAATATTTTGTTAAATTTAGTAATGCAGCTCAAGGAAACCAAAACAATATCATATCAGAATATTAAAATTGATGACAAACGATTAAGAGAAGAATTTATTATCCATTTTTAGAGCCTAGATATTAAAATGCTAAATGCATAAATCTTGCCTGAGATTTATATTCAAATGCATGAGAAAATCATGTAATCTTTACAATATGGTTCTTAATATTCATAAAGTAACTATAACTATGCTTTACACTTTATATACTTTAAAAATACATTCTGTCATATTAATTTTGGTCCAAGGAATGATAAAATTTGTGCATACCAAGGGGTAACATTTATAATATGGGCACTATCCACAGCAATAGCTTAAAAGAGTAGCACAGACGACATAAAAGCTCTCAGGTCATAGAAACTTTCCTATCTCTGCCACTTATTAGTATTTTTGATCTTATGTAAATAATTTAACATCTCCGACCTTGAGTTTACTCATGTGTAAAATGGGGATATTAATACTAAATGAGGTTTGTGAAGATTTTGTAATGAATAAGTACTAACTGACACAGAAACTATAAAAAAGAAATCTCAATAAATCATAAGAAATGAATCAGTGTGTACCTTCATTTGACTACAGAAGAAAACAAAACGTAAACAATTGTAGATTTAATGAAATGTTAAAAAAAATGTCTTATTTTGCGTCTCAAAATCATTTGGGGTTATGAGCAAAGAAGTGATTGCCCTGTTCTGAAGATACCATGCTTCCCACTGGTTATATCCATAATAAAGATAATTATCCACATATTAAAGAAGCTATTTGTGTCAGGCTACTAATCTCTCTTTCTTCTATCTTTTGAATGCCTATCCAGAGAGATTTCTCTGCAGGAAATACCAATTATACATTTTCCTACCTTTACCATATTTTTGGTTTTTCTTTTGCTTTCTACTTTATGATGATTCCAGATAAGTTAAACAATTTACTTGCTTTTAACTATTAGGGTATTTTATATATATATATATATTCTTTATTCAAAATAAAAGGTAAAGAAATAAGTATCTGTTAAGTAAAAAGCCTTCATTAGCTGACATGTTTTCTTTAGTTCCTTATCCTACAAGGGGTAAGAAAGGGATGATGGTTATGATTCTTAGCTATCTGACCAACCAAAAGCTATCCTTTAGAAATAATGATTATTGGGGAAAAGGAATCAAAATGATTAGTATAATGTAATTTACTTATATCCTACTTCAGAAAGCAAGTTAACGTATACCCAAATGTTTATTTATAGTAGTAGATAATGGGAGTGTATAAACTTAAAAGTATAAGTTAAATTAAGCATAGAGATTAATAAATGAAAAAACATTTTGGCAAAATACTTCATCAAATGTTAAACTTTTTATCAACATAAAATGTTAGTTAGACTTTTTCTCTTATTTCAGAATCATGACAAATTACATGAATATAAATAATTTGGAAAAGACCTATTCATTTTACACTTATTTGACTCTAAGAATTGATACAAATCTCTTGCAAAATGCTTGGTCAAAGGGACAATTTTACAAGAACAAACAAAATTTCTACCTTTTTGCAAAACTCAGTTCTGTGCTTAAGTTTTTAGGAAATGACTACTTAAAAACTAAGTTATTTTACACTCTTTCCCATCTAATAATTTCCTGCTGATAAGCATTAGAAAAAATTCCTTAGATACTAGCTCAGATAAAGGCATTATCTAAATGTTAAATCAGATGTTACTAATTGAATAACAGAATTAAATTCCTCTTTGAGCAATTCTGCTAAAAGAATGATCTTCCCAAAATTCAAACCCAAACGTGTTAACATTTTGTTTAAAACCATGAATGTCTTCCCAGTTCTTACAGAATAAAGTCCATACTTCTTAGAATAATTTGATCCTACTTATGTAAATGCTCTTACCTACTCCCCACTCAACCCCCACTTAATGTGAATTAATGTCAAATAGCTTCTAGTCATATTCACATATCACACTGCTTTACAAAAGGCTATGGCTTGTATCTGTTTGTCCTTCTTTCATAGATGTCTCCTTACAAGTAGCCCTCTGCCTAAAAAAAGACCCAACCCTTAGGACTCAGCTCAAGGTCATCAAGTTACAAAGCCACTTCTGATGTCTCCAGATGGAATGGACCTTCTCGTCCAGCCCTGTTATAATGTCATAAAATAAATAAATTTTGCTCCTTTTTCATCACATTCTTATGTTCCTGTTTGTGTATTTGGCAGCTTCATTGAGGGCAGAGGTGTGTTGTACTTTCTCATTAGAATGTGAGAGACTTGAGAGTACAAATTGTTTCACTGAATACTATCTCTTCAGAATCTAATAGTGTCTGCCATGTAGTATGCAATCAGTACATAAAATAAATACTTAACTGGATAGGTAATTGAATGAGTTAATCTTATTCTAATCCTGGCAGCATACCTGAAGCAAATAGTCATATACTAAAAAAGTGGCCAAATTGAACAGATCCTAAATGGAAGATTGATTATTATTATGCTTTTGATTTTTTAATGATTTTACTTATACAACCTATGTGGGGCACACATGGGTAAACATTATATGAATGTGTTCCCAATTGCTCATTTGTAATGTAAGTACATTTTCCACATATTATACATTTTGTACGTCAGCAATTAGTCAATATGCTAAATCTTCATATCAGTCACAAATCAAGCAAAACTAATGCAGACAATTCCCCGCTATTGACCTCATCACTGTCTACTTGTACATATTGAAAAGAATGCTAGCCTACAGCCTACAGCCTACAGTAGTTCCTTTGCAAGGCCTTTTCCTGAACTGTGTGGATCCCCCCCAGTTATGATTTATTTTATAAACAACACACAAAAAATATAAAACCCTATTAAATCCTAGTTTGAGCTCTTGTACAGTTATGGACAATGTGAAAGTTGTAGTTTTTCCTGATGTGAAAGTACAGAGTACATTTTTAGCCTCACTTTACTTTGGAAATGATCAAGGACACTTTGGGGTTATATCCAGGAAGAATAAATAGAGGCCACGGTAGAGAACCTTCTTAAGCTACATGTCTTTCCTTTTTATTATAACAGATAATCAGTTATTGGTCAAAGTCAAACATGAGGGTTTTCTTTAGTTGTTTATGTGTGTTTGTTGTTGTTTTAAGTTTTGTTTCATTTTATTTTGATTTAATGAAAGGACCCACTTCACTTTGGGAAGGATTAGCAAAATGTAGGTGGAAGTTAGCACCCACCTTGACCCTTTGTGGTTTCAAGATTCCATGTCCTAAAAACAATATGGAGCCCCTACATCAGAAAGTGAACACATCTGGGAGATGAGAATGAGCAAATATGGGAGAATGTAGATATAAGAGAAGGCTTGCCACAAGGAAGGCAGAAAATATTTAAGAGTTAGCAATAAAATGTAATTAGAGCCTCTCAAAAATGCCACCAAACTTTTATTTTTAATGACTTAAAATTGAATTATAAATACGTTCCAAATTGTACAAAAAATACTTAGTTTATGAAAAATAAAAATATAATTTGATTCCATTGCTAATTACATTCAGAGTTTTGGGGCACCTGGGTAGCTTAGTTGATTAAGTGTTCGACCTCAGCTCAGGTCATGATCTTGCCCCATGAGATCTCACCCCACGTTGGGTTCCATGCTGACAGCACAGAGCCTGGAACCTGTTTCAAATACTGTGTCCTCCCTCCCTCTATGCCCTCCCACCATCCGTATCTTGTCTCTCTCTCTCAAAAATAAACATTAATTTAAAAAAAAATGCATTCATATTTTTGCATGTCTTTTTAGGTCTCACTAGAATTAAAGTGAACACATTGGATTTTCCTTTGCAAAACAATACAGAAAAATATCACAGGTTTAATACCTGGATAAACATTAGGATTCTCTTGGTAAGAACTATGTCTTTGTATTTTGACATAAATTTCTTGCATGTAGTTTGATTCTGTGGAAACTGTAAACTTTTCTAAGAAATATGGTAAATTTCATAGAATGGAGATAACCATTCTATTCTAATCTGGATGAAAAACATGGAGCTCAAATAATAAAGTTTAGATAGACCGAAGGAAATGAGAGCAAATCTTCTCTAACACATTGGCTCAAAGGGCATCATAGCAGGCGAAGTACTCTTAGAATCTCAGAGATTGAATTTCTCTGTATTTAATTATTTTTAGGAAGTACTGTGTTTTAATCATATCACTCACATGTATGTAAAGTACTCATCATGTTCCACATATCACTTTCAAAATGGTGATGAAGGTATGATTTTAAAATAATTAAGTGGATAGAAAGACATGATAACTCTTAGAAAATCTGGACTGGAGCACCTGGGTGGCTCAGTCTGTTAAGTATCCAACTCTTGATTTCAACTCAGGTCAGGATCTTGTGGTTGGTGAGTTCGAGTCCCCTATCAGGCTCTGCTCACTGACTGTGCAGAGCTTGCTTGGGACTCTCTCTACATCTCTCTCTGCCACTTCCCCCTCCCTGTTCTCTCTCTCTCAAAATAAATAAATAAAGTTAAAAAATAAAAAGAAAATGTAGAGATACTTCTTTTGTATTTCCTTTATGAACACAACATAAAATTCATTATTCTAGAATATGACTTATTATATTTGCATTATTGGTTGGTGGGAATTACTTTCCCTCATAGAAAAATATGTAGAAGAGAAAAACTAAATAAAAATATCATTGGTGGGTTATTTTATGACTGGATTAAGCGTCAAACATTTAACAATTCTTTTTTTTAATGTTTGTTTATTTTTGAGAGTGAGAGAGAGAGCATGGGCAAGGAGGGGCAGAGAGAGAGGTAGACATAGAATCCAAAGCAGGCTCCAGGCTCTGAGCTGTCAGCACAGTGCCCAATGCGGGGCTCAAACTCACAAACCGTGAGATCATGACCTGAGCCGAAGTTGGACATCTAACCAACTAGCCAACCAGGTGCCCCAAAAATTTAACAATTCTTTAAGTTGAGTCAAAAGGCCCTGCATGTAGGCTTCTCCCAGGCTTTTCACTCTAAGGTATCCAGCTAAGCTGCCAACAAAATGTGTAACTGGAATGAAGAGAATAAGAGTTCAAAAATATGTGTGTCTACCGCAGCAACTTCTTACTTGACACATCCCCAAAAGCAAGGGAATCAAGAGGAAAAATAAACGATTGGGACCTCATCAAGATTAAAAGCTTCTGGCAGTAAATTCCTAGGGATACAGAAATGCTGATGCATAGGAGCACATGTACCCCAATGTTCATAGCAGCACTCTCCACAATAGCTAAAACATGGAAAGAGCCTAAGTGTCCATCAACGGACGAATGGATCAAGAAGATGTGGTTCATCTATACCATGGAATACTACATGGCAATGAGAAACAATGAAATCTGGCCATGTGTAGCAACATGGATGGACCTTGAGGGTGTTATGCTGAGCGAAATAAGTCAGGCAGAGAAGGACAAATATCGTATGTTGGCACATATAGGAGGATTAGGAGGAACTTAACAGAGGACCATGGGGGAGAAGAAGGGAGGAAAGGGAGAGAGGCAAACCATGAGAGACTCTTGAATGCTGAGAAACAAACTGAGGACTGATGGATGTGGGGGGAGGGGGGAGATGGGCATGGAGGAGGGCACTTGTGGGGATGAGCACTGGGTGTTATATGGAAACCAATTTGACAATAAACTATTTGTAAAAAAAAAAAAAATATGTGTGTCTAAAATACCTCTCCCTGAGACTCTTTTTTCTTCACTTGAATGTTCCAATTCTCAAAACTATTATGAATTGCTCATGCATTTTTTTTCTCCTCCATAAGGAAAAGGATAAAGATTTTTCAAGCATTTTTCTTCCTTTTAAACTAATGGAATAATTGAATTATTAAGGTTCCTTCCTCTTTTACCATGTCAAGAAGCCATGATGTTCAACTTATGGATGAAGTCAATTTTGTTATATTTATGGGTAATATTGTTCAGTTAAGTGTGGACTGAGATAAAAATGAGACCCACAAAATATATTGTGTTCTCAGTTATTTAAAAAGTAACCAAATGCTCTCTTAATCTTTTTTATTTATTTCACTTGACACAAACATTTCTCCTAGAAAATGGTCAGAGGGAGGAGAAGTAAAACTAAATATAATATAAATATGTGTGTGTATCTATTGTTACTACTGTGATACATTTTTAGTTTAAATCTATTTGTTTAATTTTTAATGTTTAATTATTTTGAGAGAGACAGAGGATGAGCAGGGGAGGGGCAGAGAGAGAGGGAGACACAGCCTCTGAAGCAGGCTCAAGGCTCTGAGCTGTCAGCACAGAGCCCAATATGGGGCTTGAACCCACAAACTGGGAGATCATGACCTGAGCTGAAGTCCGAGGCTTAACTGACTGAACCACCCAAGAACCACAGGCACCCCTAACCTTTTTAATTAATTTATTTATTACATATTTTTAAATGTTTTATTTATTTCTGAGAAAGAGAGAGAGAGACAGAGTGAGCAGGGGAGGATCACAGAGAGAGGGAGACACAGAACCTGAAGTGGGCTCCAGGCTCTGAGTTGTCAGCACAGAGCCCGACGTTGGGCCCGAACCTGTAAAGTGAAATCTTGACCTGAGCTGAAGTTGGACGCTTAACTCACTGAGCCACCCAAGCACCCCAAACCTTTTTAATTTAAAGAAAGGAACAAATTGCTGGTTTGTGAATTGTAGTGAACTTAAATAGTCAACAACTTTCTTAACTCTGACTCTATTTCTAAACAAAAGTTAAATTATTTGCTTATTTATTTAGTAAATATGTATTAAGTACTTACTATGTTCCAAGTGCTATGTTAATTTTTGGAGGACATAAAAATAAAATAAATAATTTTTGCTTTCATGACACTCACAGTCTAGCAGAGGAAACTCCTAGCATGGGAAATCAGTGACTATTCAGTATATGTTTTTGGGATAAATATATGTGTAATTATAATGTGATATGTTCTATAAGTCATTCATGTGTGTGTGTGTGTGTGTGTGTGTGTGTGTGTGTGTGTTTTATTGGGGCTATAACTGTGCTATTAAGAATGCTGACTATATACCTTATATTCATTATCTTGGAATTATTACAAACAAAACCTTTTTGAAGAGGTAGAAACAGCAGTAGTTTTCTTCTTATTTAGTTAAACTAACCTCTGACAATTGTAATTCTCCACCTTTTGTGAAGAGTCTTGAAGACAGGATATTTTACATGACTACATTTTGCTTTTTTAATGCTTAGTACCTCTTTCATTACAGATTGAGAACAACTATAATTAATATCTTAAAAGAAAGTCACAACACAATTTCATGGATTTGTTTTAAACTTTTAAGAACTTCTTATTAAAGACTGCTTAGCATTGTTCGGTAACTCTCTTATGCTGAATAGCAATAATCATAGCCAGTTTTAAGTGAACAATTAACATGTGCCAGCTTCTGTGATAGTCATTTTACATGCATTTTTAATTTCCTAACAATTCTGTAAGACAGAAATTATTATTACCTCTCTCACAATAGGGAAAGTAAGGTTCATAGAGGTTAATTGAGTCAATTGCTAAGATCATTCTGCCTCCAAAGCCTGTGCTTCTTTTACTACAGACTTGCCACCCCACAAATCCCCTAAAAGAAAGAATCCATGTTGTTCTGACTATAGACTCAAAATTATGTTTTTAGCTGCACATCTAAACAGCAAAACATGTCCAACCGTCTTCTACCTCTGATTAAATTATGTTGCCAAAACTGCTTAAGTATGCAGTTTACCAAAGTTAAGTGAATTACCTTGTTTTGTTTTTTTTAATTTTAAGAAGCTCAATAGGACAAGGAAATTAGAAAGTATACACCTTCAAAATGCATGCCAGTTTGAGGGTCCACTGTTTAAAACATGTTTTAAGTTAGAACTATCTTACATCATGAGTATTTTACTCTAATTCTGCTTATTTTAAAATGTACATTGTTTTATTAAGCATTTATTTTGAGAGAGAGAGATAGCATGAGTGGGGGAGGGGAAGCAAGAGAGGGAGAGAGAGAGAATCCTAAGAAGGCTTTGCATTGTAAGCACAGAGCCTGATGAGTGGCTCAAACCCACAAACCATGAGACCATGACCTGACTCTAAACCAAGAGTTGGATGCTTAACTGACTGAGCTGCACAGGAGCCCCAGCATTGCTTTTTTAAATAGCTTATATTAAACTATAATTGTTGCTGATAGAAAGTAACACAGCATTATTTATTAAATTGACAGCATTTTTTTCACTTACTATTAACTTTTTTATTATTTATTTTATTTTTATTTTATTTTTATTTTATTTTAGGAGAGAGAAACAGAGGAGTGGGAGAAGGGCAGAGAGAGAGAGAGAGGGAGAGATAAAATAGTAGAGCCTCACTCTTTCTAATTCCTCTGCTAACTGTCCTGAATTTGCCTCCATATCTATCATGGTTGCTCCTATATGTGTTGATCATAACTGTTTGGGTTAAACTCCATTGAGTAGTTTAAGATAATGAGCTTCTCTGTGAATTATTCAATTTGGCCTTGTGATTGGGCTCTTATCTAAGTCTATAGTCTATTCTCCTGGAATTCCTCTTCATGGACCTTTCACTGCAACCAGAGGGATGTGTCTTTGCCATCTTCAGATTTTTTATATTCAATTGCAGTCTTCCTCTCCTTTGCCACACCAGACTCTGTGTATCATCCACTATCAGCTCTTTAAATATTTTTGCCTACCCTATTCTACTTGGAATATGGAAACCTTTCACAAGTCTTGTAACAAAGTGCTGAATCAACAACTGAGAGTAGTATAGGGTTAGCAGAGGCTGATATCACCAGACTACTTGGGTTCACGTCTTAGCTGTACCACTAAGAGAAATGTGATTTTGGCCAAGAGACTTAACCTCTGTTCTGCTAGGTATCCTTTCTGAAAAATGTATGGATAATTATAGAAATAAATTGAAAATTGATGTGCTAATATCTATAACATGTTCAGAATAGTGTGGCACACGGTGGTCACTGAGCTACTATTATAATAAAACGTCAAATGGGATACAAAACTGTAGCCACCTACCACTTGCTGTGTTTCACTTGTTGCAGGTATTTACTTGTTGCTGTTTTTCTTTATAATCCATTCAAAGGGCCTTATAGTAAATGGATATTTTTAAGCTAATGAATTTTGGGGGAAAAATCAGGTTATTCACTGATATTAAAATAAAAGGGATCTGTCAAAACACTCTCAGAATGAACTACTCAGGTATACTAAAGAATAATTATCACCCTCTTTAGTTTATAGAATTGTTCACATACATTATTTCATTTTAAGCTAGTATGATTTTAAAGTTTTTAGATTTAATGACATAACGAATACAAAACGAGGCAAAACTAAAAAAGAAATAGCAACATGGATCATATTACATAAAAAAATTAACCACCAGTAGCATCTCACATGCAAATTGCTATGTTCTTCTGTAGCATATGTGACTGAACAATAATAAATTTTGGAAAAGGGAACCGGGAAATAACTGTATCCACACAGGCTATCCTATTCTCTGCAAGGCTCAAAGACATCTCTGGAGTGTCAAAGGCATGTCCTTCAATATTTAACTTTTTCACTCTTTGTTCCGCATCTCAAGTTGAACAATACGTTAATTATCCGATGAAGCGTTATAATTACTCTAACTGTTCCACTCTTACTTATAATTACTGCATCAACACTTTCTTTTTCATATGCTTCAATCTATACCTATTACATTGTCATGATGAAGACACATTAACATTATAATACCGTATAATTAGCTGATGAGCAATTAAATTATTCCACTGCTCTTGTTCCTCTTAGCCAAGAGGTTGCTTCCAAGCTCTATTATCTCCTCTTTTTCTACAGTTTGCTTTAGTGGTTCTTTTCCCCCAAAACAAAGAGGCTCATAAGCTGTATTCAAAGCATTTTGATTTCAAATTCTGAATGGATAAGTGCTCAAGTCGATGTTGGTCGAAGGACTAAAACGGCATTACAGACAAGTTTAAAATTATTTTCATTTTCTTTCTATGATAGAAAGAATTGCAAATCTGTGTAACACAATAAAACACTGCAGGGTCATTCTTTCTTAATGCTGATGATTTTTTTTGCTTGTTTATTTAAAAAAAGTAAAATTCTCCATAATTTAGAAGAAAATTGTCTAAAATATATTAAATTCTATCTGAAATATACCTTTCTTGAATTATTTTGTACATAATTCAAATTAAGCTTTGAAGATGTGAACATATCATAAAATCATGAATCATACAATAAAGTCAGTTATAACTAACTACAACAGCATGGTGCCCAATGAAAACAACCAGGTATCTGCTTCACTGATTCTTTTTTTCTTTCTTTTTGCTTTTCTTTATGCTATGCAGCAATAATAATAATATTAATAATCAATCTATTATTCTGATTTGTCCAGTAGGCATTCAATAAATTTTCCCTTATGTGCTCATGATCTGTCTTGGTGATTTTAGTCTTTGTCCTGGTAAGTTTCCTATGAGAAAACGGGTCTCTCTCCTTGACTGAAGAATTATTTTAGCCCCAACAAACTTTAGAATTAATTGGACTACAATTTTAATGACTCCAACATACTTGGCGTCCACATGGCTTCTCACTGACACACTAGCTGAGTTGTGGTTTAGTCCATATTTTATATGAGAACTAAATCTTTCTTAGATAATGACTTTGGAGTAACATTATGAGCTATGAAAGAAAAGTGGAATTCATTTTACAAGCAAAGCCTATTTCAATAAAATGACTTTTGTTGTCTCAGCTTAGTTTCCTTAGCTGTGAGGCAGAGGAAAATCTATTGAATACAAGAGTTTCATATGCAGGAACTTGTGTCTTCACCAAGAGAAGCCAGATGGGCTCTGCCAATTTCAGAATGCTATTTAGGATTATTAGTATCAATATACTTGAAAAATAATGATAAACAAGTTACCTCTGACTTGATACAGACATGCTTAAGTTCTTACTTAAGTGACAACTGCTTCAGTGATAATCCTGTGATGTTCAAAGTCCTTAACGATAATTTGGTATTTTTTAAACTGAAAAAGACTCATATTTTTACAGAGGTACATTGTTAATTTTGCTTTTGGTCAAAAGACGATGTATTGACCTCTGACAAACTGTGTGAGTACTGCCATTTGTTTTTGAACTCTGTTATGGGAAAAAAAAAAAAAGTTATCTAACCAGCAGTAGGCTGTATAATTTGGGGCAGTGACAGATATTAAAGTTCAAAAGGTATCTAAATGCAATTAAGACTAACTCATTCAGGATCTGAATGCTAGCTGGAATAAGTTGAGACTCTCACTCCAAATTTATTAATATGTTGTAGATAAGAATCTCATATTGATTTTAATAATTTATGCACAAGAAAAAATGCCTACTATTTTCATCGCTCATAAATAGGGTTCTTAGTACATATGTTGAAAGCAGAAGTACCTGAACCTTGAATTGGGCCCTGCTCCAACATTTACTACCTTTGTGACCTTGAACAAATTATTTAATCTTCCTAAGCCTATTATGCAGCTATAAAATAACAGCAGTACCAATCTTATAAGGTTACTGGAAGGATAAAATGAGAAATTTAATGTAAAGCACTTAGCACAGTGCCTAGCATAATGTAATCACTCAATAAATATTAAATAGTATCATTATTCGCTATTATCAGTGTGAAGGTTATTTTTCTTTCTCTTCTTTGGAAAACACCTTATACAAATCATCAGGTGCTATGATTTCTCATAAAATATTTTATATGGAAAAGATTTTAATTGTTTTTAATCCAAATGCTTTATGTGCATTCTCTAGAGATATAAATTTAATTAGTGCCCACGTTAGTGCTATGCACAGTACCCCCACTGCCAGTAGTAGGCCTTTCCATTATACCACTTTATTTAAGAGTTCTATGAAAGGTGCATAATTGGATTATAGTCTTTAAAAAAACATAAGAAATTTTAATCATAAACAAAAATTACAAGCTGAAGCAAAATTTGAATTTTATAATCACTTGTAGCTCACTTTGGGTTCTTGTAGTTATTCAAGATATAATATCAACACGTTTATTTTATTCTATATAGGAAAACCAAATTTGTATTTTCAATGCTAATATTTCTGCCACCTTTCATCCCTGGAGTATTAACTCTTTGCTAGTCTACTGAATTTTCTCCCTTTTAAACAGACAGAACCATTATTATTTTCACAATGAAAGTAATGCTTCTGAAATTTATTCTGCCATATTCCAAATTGCTGTTCTTATATCACAATGAACTTTAACACATACTGGCTTTGAAAATTCTCTTCCACATTCTCTTGAAGACTACATAAATCTTCAACCTCCAATCATAAAACTTTTGATGACAGTATTCAATACTTCAAAAAATAAAATACTTTTTGATTTGTTACTGTTATCTGGAAGATTCATATCCCCTAATGCTCTTTTGGTTAAGAAAAACTCTCATATCCATAAATCCTAATAATAGAACAGGAAACACACATGACTCCACATGAAGCTGGTAATACCATAACTTTTATTTTTTTCCTCCTCTCTTCCTAGTACCAACTGTTACCTGTTTGGGTGGGAAGCTACAGAGATTGACAAGACTCTCCAAAACAGATAGGAATGCAAAATCAACAGTTTCTGGCAGCAATGTGGTCAACGATCTAATAATAAGCCTTAGTGACTCAATCGGTTATGCTTCTGACTTTGGCTCAGGTCATGAACCTTATGGTTGGTGGATTGGTGGCTGGGATAGAACTCTGTGCTGACAGTTCAGAACCTCAAGCCTGCTTTGGATTCTGTGTCTCCCTCTCTCTCTTCCCCTCCCCTGTACTCTCTCTCTCTCTCTCTCTCACTCTGTGTGTCTCTCTCTCTTTCAAAAATAAATCAACATTTTTTTAATAAGCCTTCTTTACTTTGTTACCAATTCTGTAATAACAGTAACTTAATAGCCATCCAAAGCTTAAGGTACTTTTTTTTCTCATTTTATATATTTTTTTAATTCATTATGTTATGTGAATCTCACATAAAATTATTGATATTACATGTTTTATCAGCTTGTCCTCTGGGACTTGGATTCCCACTGAATGGTTAAACATACTATCTACTATATGAAAATAAAACTGACATTTTATTTTGGTACTGTATGGTAGGTAGTATGGCTCTCATTCAGTTTCCAAATACCATCCCAAGAAGCATCTTCAGAACATCCAAGCTACTTCTGAAGATCTGGCCTCAGGCAGGGTTAAGTACGAGTGGAGAGTACCTGAAATGTGACTTAACCGTACCAACGTGAAGGGTAGATAAGAGTTAGGGTTGACAGATGAACATTAAAGGTGTCTGTCTCTCTTATAGATGAGCCTCTGCTGTGTCCAAGAATAGCTTTTAAAATCAAAGCAGTCTGCTGAAATAACCAAGAGTGACAATCAGCTCTTAACTTCAAAAGGGAACTTCACATTCTCTGATGCTTCATTTACAAATGTCCAGTAGTATATTTCAGACAGATATGAGGACTTCTGGTTACTTTATTAGCCATGAACAGAGATATCAAGCCCTTATGCTCTGTCTCATCAATATACTCTATGGAATGAATAACTGTAGACTTTGTAGTATTCAGGGATTCTCTGATCTCAGCTACCACATCTCACCATCTATCGTTTGCCTCTGAAGAAGTGGGTTTGGATAAATGACTCAAGATAGATCGCCCAATGCACATTCACATTTTCCAGACATGACAGACAGAGGAGAGAACCTAGGAAGGCTGGTTTTGAATAGAGCTATGACGAGTCTAAAATGGAGATACCGACTTTTATGAGACATGATAGAAAAAATAAAAAATAAAAAAACCAAAACCAGAAATGGAATCACAGCAGATCACTAATGCAAGAGACCTAACAGAACAAATTATCCCCTTCCTTTTAAGGAGGAAAAAACTGAGGTCCAAAGAGGTGAATGCCATTAACTACGTTTGTCACATTGTAAATCGTAGGACAGCTGGCAGTTCAGTTTTCTGACCCTAAGGCCTCTGCAGTAACAAATATGGTGAGGGGGTATTTTGTTATTTATAATTAAATGTGTGCAGATTTGAAAAAAGTTAAACAAATGTATAAGATGGTGTAGATCTGATACTTAATGACTCCTACATAAATTCCATTTCATGCATTTAACACTACCTGGCAATGCTGCTGATATATAGGTCTTATCATTTGTCATCGTTTTCAGCAATTAGTATGATTCCACTATAGAGAAAAGTTTTGTATTACAGGCCAGTGATTTATATATTGTTCTATCAAATTGCTTTTTGGCCATTGCAAAGCAGTGGGAAATCCCACAGACAGGAAATTTGGGGATCATGGCACAAATCTGTAAGTTTAAATGGAGAAATTTCTTTAAAGAGTTATATTTCATCTTAAAAGAGTCATGAAACATTTTCCATTTGCTTGTTTTCATGGGAAAATAGTGTCTCCTTCCAAAAGTTCGGGGTAAATTAGTGTTCCAAGCATGTACAACTTTAATTCTGCCTAACTTCACAGAATTTTGCATATTCTCAGGAGTTCATATGCCTTTCATATACTAATTATAAGCTATCTCCCTTTCCCCTTAGAAACCTATCATAGACATAAGTAAACACAAAGAACTCAATGAAAAATAATCCATATATAAAGCCCTTTTTCTGGTTCTCTGTTCCAGGTAACAACAATTCTTTTCAAAACAAAACACATAATTTTAAGGAAAGAGAAAATTTACATTTACACTTTAATGGTATATTTTAGTGTTGTCCTAAAGTAAAATAGAAAATATGTTTAACTGCATACCTCCCTTATAATCTAACCTCCCTAACATAATCTACCAACATTTCCAAATCACCCAGTATTGTTAAAGCTAAATATTTATTTATGTTGAATAACTTATGACTATAAACTGACTAATAAAACCAAAAATACTAAATATTCTCTTTAGTTTCTATAGCTCATCTAAAATGGATTTGGGCAGGATGAAAGTATAAAATAATACATATCACATAAATGATAGAATTTTTCAAGAATGGAAAGAACTTTAATCTTCTCATCCTTCCATCTGTCCATGCTTAAAGATTCTTCACAATATTATTTTTTTAGTATTTAGTTATTTATTTTGAAAGAGAACAAGAGTTGGGGATAGGCAGAAAGAGAGTTGGGGAGGGACCAGAAGAGAAGGAGAGAGAGTATCCCAGGCAGGTTCCACACTGTCCGTGCAGAGCTTGATGTGGGGCTCAATCTCACGAACTCTGAGATCATGATCTGAGCCGACATTAAGTTTCCCTCTTTTTTTTTTTTTTCCTTAGAAGCTTAACTGACTAGGCCATCCAATATTAATTTTTTTAACAAATTAATTT
The DNA here is from genome assembly GCF_003009895.1 of Hyaena hyaena. NCBI lineage: Eukaryota > Metazoa > Chordata > Mammalia > Carnivora > Hyaenidae > Hyaena > Hyaena hyaena. The sequence continues at coordinate 919,892 of NW_024081065.1, read as the reverse complement.
TTAAACAAATATTTATGGGATGTTTGATATGTGACAGTTTTAAGATAGTATATCTCTGTTTCCATGAGTTTATAGTGATCACATAGTAAACATAAGTAGATAGTAAATAAAGCATGATAGGTTCACTGCAGAGAATTAAAACAAAGTAACATAATGGGTTTGATTTGTGGAAAGGGGGTTATGTTTTATTGGGTGCTCATGAGAGTCCTCCCTGAGAGATGATATTTAAGCTGAGCCCTAACCTGACAACCCTAACCTGCATGTGATGCATGTAAAATCAGAAAAGAAAACTTTCCAGAAAATAAAATAACTATTTCAAAGTTCCCAAGACAGGAATGCAGAGAGTGCCCTGTAGCTAGAGCAACATGGTTAAGGAAGGTGAGGTGGTAGCAGAAAGATGAGCAGAACAAAATCCTGTAGAATTTCATTATGTTACTAAATGGTACAGAACTGGACTTTAAATACAATGGGGGATGTTGAGTATTTAAGTAATGGCACTATGCCCTTTATTTAACTGTTTTAATCTTAGTAACAACTGTATAAAGTAAGGATTGCAAAGATTGTGGCTGGAAATAGTATGGAAGCTAGGATGGTGGCTCCTGTGGTTTGGACCAGGGTGCTTGTAAGAGCTGGGAACAAGTGAATGCAGTTAGGGCTTGTGTGGGAGGAAAAATCAATGGCAGCAGCTGACAGTTTATAAAACAGTGGGTGAGGGGAAGACAAAAATCAAAGATAATTCCTAGATATATGGCTTAAGCAATTGAGCAGGCAATAGTGCCATAATCTGAAGTAGAGGAAACTAGGGAATAATTAGTTGACAGTGGGAAGAGGGAGGTTAAGAATTCTGTTTTGACTATGTAAATTTTGAAATCCATATTTCATATCAAAGTGAAGATGTCACAGAAGCAGAGACATATTTAAATCTAGAGTTGAAGGGAGGTGACAGGGCTGGAGAAGTATACTTAAGAATCATGGTAGGTACATAAACCACAGGACTGAATGACATCATCTAAGGTAAGTATATTGACAGAAAATAAAATACATCTGGAACACTTCAAAATGCCAAAAATAAGCAGAGGAAAAGTTCCAGTAAAGGAAACTAAAGCTGTTTAGTATATTTACTTGGAAAAAAACTAATGGCATAGTTAAAAGAAGAGAAAGCAATGTGTATCTTATGTATATTCAAATACATCACATATATACATATGCATATAATAAAGGCTCAATAATTATGTTTAAAGATATGTACGTATAAACATATGTGCCATAAGTATTCACATACCAAATGAATTATCAGGCCAAATTAAACCCACACACATACGTAGAACACTTACAGACAAAGGACACATCCCTCCACACTGACTACTCATTGTGTAGTAGTCACACTTGAAAGCTACCTGCAAACCTTTCCACCAGTGATTTTTTCCCTTGGTAGTTTATACTAAGTAGTTATACAGTCTCTACAGTCTCTAGCCTGGAGAGATGGAACTTCATTAGCTCCTCTTTTTTTTTTTTTTTTTTTTTTTTTTTTTTTTTTTTTAGAGGTAGAGAGAGAGTACTAATGGGAGAAAGGGGCCAAGGGAGGGAGGGAAAGAGTGAAAGTGAGAGAGGGTCTCACACCACGGTCCCCACACTCATAGCAGAGCCTAATGAGGGGCTCCATCCCACAGCCCTGGAATCATGACTGGAGCCAAAATCAGGAGTCAGATGCCCAACCGACTGAACCACTGAGGTGTCCCATCTCTTCCCATCTCTTCACCCTCATCATCCCCTTCTAGTTTCTCCTCTTCACTCAACTGTCACATTTCCATCTCTTGAAGATTACACCCTTCTCACTCAACTGTCTCTAAACACAGTATTTAAATCCACCCTCATGCCTCCTTGTGTGTGAACAAATTCATCACTGTGCCTAAAGGATGAAGACCTTTTATTTTATTAGGAGCACTATTTTATGTGTTAAAGGATGAAAAGTGGGCCAAGTCTTTGTAGGCTTATCTAGTACAGTTGGGTCAGAGTCTCACACATTCAGAGGAGCTTTCAGAGAGTCTAACAAAAAAGTAATTGCCTGGAGAAATATGTTTTTCCATCAACTAGAATTTCTGTCAGTGGATGAATACAATAACCATTCAGGGACTCCATTCTGCTTATTTAAATGTGAACACTGATGGCACCAATGATTTTGCTTCATCTCTTAAGACATGGAAAAGTCTGAAATAGTGACTCTCCTTTTCCTATTGTACTGAATTAAATATATTTTTTTGTGAGACTACATCATTTTTATTTTATGCAATTAACTTTTTTTGATAATGAAATATGCAGTACTTCTGAAAATTTTAACAACTTGAAGTATGAGAAGAAAAATGAAAATAGTTTTAAGAAAATATTAATTATAGCTCTGAAATAACATTGTTAAAATACATATTTGACACCTTTCTTCTTAACTTCCTTAATCCTCTGAATAAAAAAAAAATAAAAAATAAAAAATACCTACATATATATATATACCCACACACACATATATATTCTCAATGGCTTTGCATTTTCCCAAATCAGACAAGAACAATATAAATATAAATCTTTTAGTAGAGTAAGTATACCACATGGGCCCCCTGTAAGTTAGTACAATGTATATATTATCTTTTTTAGTTGGTACTTTTGATGGAAATATGAAAAATATTTTGACATCATGTTTTGTTAGATATAAAATAAGGAAGGCCTGTGTGGGATGATGAAATAACACAATAAAATAAATTAATTAATTCAAATGAGAGAATCAGACTATAAAGATAAGGCCCCCAAGAGTAACATAATCAAGGAAAGAATTTTGTTATTCCATAAAAAATAAGAAAAATAATAAATGATTAAATTAAAAACATTAGAAAGGAAAAAAATTAAAGGTTTGGAGCTGATTAGCTAGATTGCGCTCTTTATCATATGCCCTATAGTAATACAAATAAAACCAGTATCAAGTTTTTACCAAATTAGATAAAGTTTAGCAAGTGTGTGATAAAACGGATATTTTCTCAGTTCTGGCAAAACTTTCAGCAACTTTCTGGAAAACAACTTAGCTTCAGGTAGCCAGAACCTTCCAAATGGCCATATCTTTTGCTTCGGTAATTACACTTCCTCAAATATATCCTAGAAAATATTCACCATTAAGCATAAACAATTTTATACCCAAGGACATTTGGCCAAAATTATTCATAATTGTGAAAGTTTGAAATATATTTAAGTAAAATGTTGGAATTAGTTACATCCATAGACTAGAATTATTATACAGTGATTATAGATGTTTGAAGAATTTAGTGTATGAGGAAATATTTATAATAGAAAACTTAATTAAGAAAATCAGTAAGCTTCTCTGAATATACATTATGACTTGACTTTGTGACTTTGTGTCCATGTGTGAGAGAAAGAGAACTATACCAATGAATTGGGGGCGGGGGGGGCAGTAAATTGCAGGTGTTGTTTATAATCTTCTTTATTGACTTCTAGATATTTCTGAAATTTTAGCTCAAGAATTATGTATACATGCATACAGTGAGAAATTTTTAATAAAAATAAAGAAATAATGTAAATTTTCATAATGGATATCAAGATAATGCCCAAAGTAATTCTCAATGGCAAGAGGTAAGCAAATGGTTACCAAAAAAAAGGACATTTCTAGTAAGGTGATAAAAGCAGGAGCTGAGTCAACAGTTGGAGAGCAAATGCAGTTAGGAAAGGGAGACAGCTGGTGGGAGTGGCCCTTTTATAAAACTTGGCACTGAAAAGCAAAGCAGATACAGGTAGAAAAGTCACACCCATGATCTAATTACATAGGACATCCAATCAAGTATGGGATCTGTCCTCAAGAAACATAACGTTTTACAGGGTTTTCCTCTCATATTCGCATCTTCTACCAAAGAGACTGGGGAGTGTGAGTCAGAAGTTACCTTTCAATTCCACACTTTCTGCCCAATTTGTTGAGGGTCATATAAACAGCCTTAACAGTTTCTCTAAGTATTCCCCCATCATCAAACCTCTCTCCACTTTTGACTCTAAATTAGACTATATACATATATCTTGAGCCCTTATAAGACATATTCCTTTTCTTATTAAGGCAGCAAATGTTGGGTATACATTTAAAAAATAAACTTTTTTTATCCAAATTTGTTATATTACTTTAGTTTAAAAAAAGAAAAATTTAATATGAAAAAATGCTAAGAAAAAGAAAGTAGTTACCTAGAAAACAAAAGCAGTAAGCTTCATGATGATAATAATTCAGATCTGACACAAAAGCAAAAGCAACAAAAGCAAAAATTACCAAGTAGGACCACATCAAACATAAAACATTCTTAACAACAAAGGACACCTTTAACACAATGAAAAGGAAACCTAATGACTGGGAGAAAAATATTTGCAAATCACATATCTGATAAGGAGTTAATATCCAAAATATATAAAAACTCATAGAATTCAATATAAAAAATGATTCTGTTATAACATAGGCAGAGGAGCTGAATAGATATTTTCCCAAAGAAGACACACAGAGGGCCAACAGGTACATGGAAAGGTGTTCAACATCATTAATCATCAGGGAAATGAAAATCAAAACCACAAGATATCACCTCACACCTGTTGGAACAGATATTATCAAATGCCCAGCTAGCAAATAAATGAGTCAGGTAACATCCAGAATGGTGACTAGTGTTAAAAGTACTATATTATATATTTGAGAGTTGCTAAGAGAGGACATCTTAAAAGTTCTCAACACAAGAAAAAAATTGTAATTGTGTATAGTGATGGATGTTAACTAGACTTATTGTGGTGATTGTTTCACTATATATATATATATATATATAAATATCAAAGCATGCCTTATATCTGAAACTAATATAATGCTATATGTCATCTAAATAACAATAAAGCAAAGCAAAACAAAACAAAACAATAACACGGTTTGTGAGTATGAGCCCATCGTTGGGCTCTGTGTTGACAGCTCAGAGCCTGGAGCCTGCTTTGGATTCCGTGTCTCCCTCTCTCTCTGACCCTCCTCTGCTCACATTCTGTCTCTCTGTTTCTGTATCTCTCAACAATAAATAAACATAAAAAAAATATTTAAAAAGGAAAGGAAAAGAATGAGGTAAAGATGATGTATCTCATAATTAAGAAGGTACTCCATGAAACTTCCAGGATTACTGGCTGGCCAAAGAAGCAAGCAGAGGAGGGTTTATCATAAAGACAAATAAAGCATAAGCTTCAGGGACCCTCACTTGCACAGGTCCTTTGAGAGGCTCTAAACTTAATTTTATGTTATAATTTTATATTCTTATTAATGAAACCTCCATCTCCATATTGTACAGACTTCAAGTCTCTTATAACCTAGATCTCTCCCTAGAAGCAAATGAGAGAAACAACTGCCATATCTACATTTAAGTTTAATTTGTCATTAAATTTAGGTACAATGTAGATTATGTGATGGTTTTCAACTGTTCAATATATGAGTTTCCATTTCTTAACAATACATATTTTACTTGTGTCAAAGGACAGACTGGAAATCACAACCAGGTATTTTACAGTTTCAATACAGTTGAAGCTAGCTTCTCAGCCAGTAAAGTATTGCCAGGATTGTGCCCTCAAATGGAAATTTCTGGGACTACAGTTAAAAAGAAAATGTTTAGGGACATCTGGGTAGTTTAGTCATTTAAGCAATGATTCTTGGTTTTGGTTCAGGTCATGATCTCATGCCTTCACGGGTTTAAGTTCCATGCAGGTCTCTCTGCACTGGCACCATAGAGCCTGCTTGAGATTCTCTTTCTTTCTCTGCCCTATCCCACTAGTGTTATCTCAAAAGAAAGAAAGAAAAGAAAAAGAAAGAAAGAAAGAAAGAAAGAAAGAAAGAAAGAAAGAAAGAAAGAAAGAAAGAAAGAAAGAAGAGAAGAGAAAAGAAAAGAAAAAAAAGAAAAGAAAAGAAAAAGGAAAAGAGAAGTTTTAACTCCTGATGAGCAACTAAAAATTGAGGTGACTCTGGATGAATGAAAACAATGTAAAGAAGCTGAGTTATCTTTTAATGCCTAGGAAGGTTTCTTCCTAAAATATTGGAGATTTCATTTAACTTTTTTTTCTTAAAATAGTTATGTATACTCTTTTAAGAAAGTTTTTTTCATCTTTTTTGAATTGTCAATTTCATTACCAGTGTTCTGTATTGAATGTCAGTCTCAGATGGATTACTTGGGAAGAATTGTGAGAGGTTACACGGTCTTGCAAGAATTACCACTATATTTTGCTGTCTATCTGGATTACAGATGCAAGTTTCTATAGACATAATTTTTGGGAGAAAACAATTACATTCTGCAGCATAACACTTTAATTCAACAATCACTATATGCAAGGCACTGGTTTAAGACTTAGAGAAAGATACAAAGATAAATTAAGACATGTTCCTTGCCTTAGCATCAAACATAGAGACTATTCAATATCAGTAATTGATTCTTTAGTGCAACAGTTTCCTTGAATAAAAATAACCATTTTGCATTTTGCATGTAATAGGGAAACATTTTATCAGAAAAACAAATAATAATTATGAATTTGCTAACCATACATCCTCGCTGTCACATTCCATTTCCTACAGGAATGTATCACCTGAGGCATATGACAAGGAATCCTAGACAACAGTATCATAGAATACATTATTCTGTGTTCAGTATTTCCTCACAAACTATAAACTAAAATTAATTTCCCTTAATTAAGCATTAAAAACCCTTTATATTCTCACCACAACTTTCTTTGAAAACATCCACTTTGTCTCTGTATAAGTCTTTTGGCTAAGAACTCCCTTGCCCAAACAATTCTACGTCTTGAAAAGTTTGTCCCATTTATTGTTTTTCTAAAACAAACACTATTTAAAAACAAAAAATAAAACCCACTAGGGGCTCCTGGTTGGCTCAGTTGGTTAAGCGTCCTACTTCAGCTCAGGTCATGATCTCACGGTTCGTGGGTTTGAGCCCTGCGTCCGGCTCTGTGCTGACAGCTAGCTCAGAGCCTGGAGCCTGCTTCAGATTGTGTCTCCCTCTCTCTCTGACCCTCCGTTGCTCACACTGTCTCTCTCTCTCAGAAATAAATAAAAAAAAAAAATTAAAAAACCCACTAAATTAAGAACTACAGTCTCCACAAAGCCTCCCTAAATGACAGTAGCCCACGATACACTTTTTTACTGCTTCTTTTTGTGGGGTTTTAGCAGATAATTTAGAACAGAAATAGAAAGAACTGTTAAACTTGATTCTCTTTTCTTAACTGTGATAAAACACATATGACATAAAATATACTATCTTAACCATTTTTAACCTTACAGTTTAGTAGTGTTAAGTACATTCATACTGTTGTATAGCCATTCTCCAGAATTCTTTTATTTTACAAAACCAAAGCTCTATACCAATTAAATGACAACTCCCCATCCTTCCCTACCCTCAGACCCTGGCAACGACCATTGTACCTTCTGTCTATATGGATTTGCTACTCTAAACGTATCATATAGGAGGATGACATGGTATTTCTGTTTTTGTGATTGGCTTATTTCACTTAGCACAATGTCCTCAGGATTACCCATGTTTTAAGCAGAAGTCAGACTTCTTTTCCTTTTTAAGGCTGAATAGTATTTCCATGTATGTATATACCATATTTTGTTTACTTATCAGTCAATGGACACTTATGTTGCTGACACCTTTTCTCTATAGTGAGGAATACTGCTTATGTGAAATTTACTCTTTTAAGATCTAAAATCTAGTGTAGTAAGCAAAAATCTTAGATGGCCCCAAGATTCCCACCCTCTTGTGTATATACTCTGCATAATCCTCTCTCCTTGAGTATAAAGGACTTTAATAGATGAGATATCACCCCATGCTTATGTTATTTTATATAAAGGAATGGATTCTGAAGATGTAAATAAAGGCATTATCAATTGACTTTGCCTTAATCAAAATGGAGATTGAACTGGGAAAAACCCTAACCTAATTAAACAAGTCCTTAAAAGAGGATAGAATTAAAGTCAGAGAGAAATTTCCTCCTTTCCTTAAAAAAGCAAATGATCATGTTGTGAATCTATTAAGGGACTTTGTGGCAAGAATCTAAAGGTAGACCCTTAAGATTTGAGAGCAGTTCTCATCCAATAACATGCAAGAGAATGAAGAATTCAGCTCTACAACCACAAGGAATGGAATTCTGCAAACAACCAATGAGCTTGGAAGAGAACCCAGATGAGAGTGCAATCCAGGCAGACATTTTGAGGTCTTTAGCAGAAGCCTGAGCTAACCTGTACCCAGATTCATACCAAACAGAAACTGTAAGAAAATAAATTTGTTTTAAGTTGCTAACTTTATGGTAATTGGTTTTGTAGCAATAAAAAAAAAATTAAAAAAATAAAAAAAAAACTAATAAATCTAGTTTTGAATTTGGGGTAGCAATCTTTCTTCATTTCCATTATTTCTTAAACACAAACTACAAGCCCATAATTATGGCATCTCTGTTAAATTAAGGTCACCTTTGGGAACATCAAATATATAATACATGACATTTAAGGATATTAATGTTTGTTCAGCTTTTTACTGACATAAAGATAATTGGATTTATACAGAGGTACTTTTGATTGTTTTTCAAATCTATTTTTGATAGTTTTGCTTCCCCTATTATTTCTTGTTATTGTTGCTATTTGTATGCATGTCTGATACTGGTAACCAACTGTATATTGGTGTGTTGTAGTATGTTTTGAATTGGGAAGCTAGAGAATCATGCTTGTTTGCATTGTTTCTATATAGTTAGAAAAGTGATTTTTTAGATTTTTTTTCTGTGTACCTCTCAGTATTTGAAGTTGCCAGCAAAATAAAGATGAGTTCAAGGGAGGAGAGAATATTGTAAGAATACCAACTGATTGTTGATTTTTACCTTATTTTTAAAAGTTTTCACTGAAAGCTCTCACTAGGCGAAATTGCTGTATAGGAGGTAGTGTCTGTTCTCAAATGGTCTTTGCCCTCAGGTGACTCTAGTGAGTCAGAAAAACATATGTGGGCTTCAGACAAAATTATTGCACCTCGCCTTGCAAATAAGAACCATGAGATATGTTATCTACTATTTTCTAAGTCTACACTTCACATATCATATACTGACCCATGTGTTTTTTTTGTTTTTTTGTTTTTTGTTTTTTTTTTACAATAGTGGCAATTGAGTTAAAAGCTTGAGAAAACTAACAGATAAGAACAGTGAAAAATACAATACCAGAAGGGAGTAGGGGAGAAATATAAACCAGGGTCACTTTTTAAGAAAAAATAGGAGGAATTCTGATAACAGATTCCTGCAACTATCAAGTTTCAAGTATTTTTTTAAAAACGTTTTTAATGTTTTATTTACTTCTGAGAGGGAAAGAGAGAGAGACAGCATAAGCAGGGGAGGGTCAGAGAGAGAGGGAGACAAAGAAACCAAAGCAGGCTCCAGGCTCTGAGCTAGCTGTCAGCACAGAGCCCAGAAGGGCTCAAACCCATGAACCATGAGATCATGATCTGAGCCAAAGTTGGAGCTTAACCAACTGAGCCACCCAGGTGCCCCAAGATTCAAGTATTTAAATCTTTAAAATTTATTTTTCATGTTTTTACTTGGTCTTCCTTTACCCCTTCCTTTTTGTAGTGTGTGCTCTAATGTATTCTCTGAACCAGGTCAGGGTATCATTGCCTGAATAACTCTGGGACTAAGTCAAACTCTTACATCTGAAAACTTCCTGGCATGAAATCTAGATTTAGGGTATTTAAAGAGACTTTTTATATACAGGCCCACTTTCTAAATGCACATCTCTAATACAAAATCACTTTATTACTTTAAATTTCTTTGTGAATAAGAAAATTTAATTTCTCCTCATGTTTGCAGACACACCAGGTGATAAAAGTGATAGAATGCTTTGTTAACACTCCTCCCTAGTTGCCGTACTCCTCTTGACTTGACTCTGCTTTTGTTCCTTAGGACTTAAATGGTCTTTCTTGTATAGTACTGGCTAGTTTAGCATTTGAAAAATAAAACAAATGTAGAATGTTTAAAATGGTATTGATAATCAGTAAATTCTATACCTGAAACTAACATTATACTGTATATTAACTCTCTGAAATTTAAATAAAAACTTGAAAAATAAATAAATAAAATGCCATTAATGCTCCTCTGTTGATATTATTTGGAGAGTAAATAATTAAGTGGAAACTAATCCCACCAAATTTCACTGTAAAATTAAGTATTACTGCCTTACTTATTTGAGCTTACTAGTATGGAAACTTACTAGTATGGAAAATAAATAGACTGCAGTTGTGAAGAGGGTGATTTCGCATTTACTTTGGGCTCTTTTTAAGGAATTTTCTTTTGCTCTGATAACTACGAACCCCATAGTTGTTTTCTGTTGTTTTAAATATTAGATTCTTAAATAAACAGGCAAAAATAACCACTACTATCACTCCCAAGTCATCTCCAAATAATGGGAATTTCCGACTTATTTACAAGAGAAGGTACATCTGCAAGCTTCCATAATAGACAACCAGGAAATGTAAAAAAACAGCAGCCTTTCTGTAGCACACCAATACTGTAACTGGAATAGCAATCTGTCTTGCGGAGAACAAAGGCACTGCCACAAGGAGTGCTTGTTCTTTGCCAACATTCCCCCAAATCTACAGACATTTTTAGAAAGAATGCCTACACCTCCTATTCAGCAAGTAAAAGGGAGATCCTCTAAACTTTGAAAGGTAATATTTGGGTTGTGTCAGAGCATAGCATTCTATTTCTTTGTTCTGCTTCTGAATTTGCATCGACACACAAGTCATTTAATCTCTTTAAGTATTTTCAGGTAATTTCTTTAAATTACTCTTTAAGTACTTTATTTAAGCACGCTAGGTATTAAATGTATGAAATACCTTACATGTAAGGATTAAAAGTAAGGCATGATGGCAAATTGTTATCAACTGAGAAGTTTTATTTAAATAGAGTGAATCACATAGTATTCACAAAAGCTTTTATTTTTAAGGCTCCTAAATAAACATTTAAAGAATATTCTCAGCAATTTCCATAGTGTACTTAAAACTGATGTTACTTTCACCTTTTGCATGATATAATTTCTTATAGCAGCTCAAATGAGAAAGCTACTGAATTCCTCCACTGACAACAAAATACCTTCTTACAGTAATCATGGAAACATGAGGATTAGTATATTACACTCAAGCCAAAAAAAATTTAAATACAAAACAACTTCATGTTAAACTATAATGTGATCACCTTCTCTACTTCTTCCTTATTTTTTCTCTTAGGAGCTTCTATTTTTTTTTACTCACTATTTCCTATTTATTTGCAAGGTTAAGTCTTACAGTAGTCTAAATTTTAAGACCTTTTCAAAAAAATGTTTAATGTTTATTTATTTGTGAGAGAGACAAAAACAGAGGGTGTGCAGGGGAGGGGCAGAGAGAGAAAGAGACAGAATTCAAACCAGGCTCCAGGCTCTGAGCTCTCAACACAGAGCCTGACATGGGGCTCAAACCCATGAACCACAAGACCATTACCTGAGCCAAAGTTGGGCGCTTAACTGACTGAGTCACCCAGGTGCCCCCTAAATTTTAAGACATCTTAAATAGAATTACACATTGCAGTTATTATAATCATAATAATGTCCTTCTTGTTATATATATTTGACTATTACTCAAATACCATGATGTTTGAATACTACAAAACAATACATAATACACTATTAATTTGGGACAGAGCCAGACTTAGGATCAGATTCTAACTTAAGCACCTAAAAAAAAAAAAAAGAAAAAGAAAAAGAAAAAGAAAAAAAAACAACTTTGTGGCTTCAGTTTCCTTGCATGTACAATAGGGATAATACTTAACAGGATTGTGGTGAATATGTAAATGGTTCCTCCAACTTAGCTTTTCTAAAACTGTATATAACATTTCCCTTTCCAAACCTGTCCCTTCTCCAAAATGCCTATTTTTAGTAAGGGGCCAAAACATTACATACGTTTTCAAATAAAATTAAGTTATGATTGGGGCACCTGGGTGGCTCAGTCAGTTGGGTGTTCGACTTCGGCTCAGGTCTGATGTCACCATCTGTGAGTTGGAGGCCCATGTCAGGCTCTGTGCTGACAGCTCAGAGCTTGGAGCCTCCTTCAGATTCTGTGTCTCCCTCTTTCTCTGACCCTCCCCCACTCACACTTTGTGTGTCTCTCTCTCTTTCAAGAATAAACATTTAAAAATTTAAAAAAAATAAATTATGATTAATTCCCATTAGCCCAATTTAAACATCCAGTCACCAGAACTGTAATGTTCATACTGATAATATGTCAAAGATCCACTCCTCCCCACTCCCACTGAGGTCTCCCCAGTCCAGGCCAGGAATTTCACACAAACTGGTCTTTACCCTCTTAACTGGTCTTGCTGCCTCTCACCTTGCTCCTTGCATATCCATTCTCCAGTCTGAAGCCAAAGTAGTTAAAAACAAACAAACAAACAAACAAACAAAACCCTACATGTTCCCACCTTATAAACCTTCAAAGAATTCTCTTTGCTCTTGGGATAGAGAAAATCTCCTTAAAAGGCTCACAGGGCACCCTATGACTGTCCCTGCTTCCCCCTCTTCTCACCTCTTTCATTCTTTGTCTCACAGTTAATTAATTCCCCAGACTCCTCAAGCTATAGCTCAGGCTTATTCTCTGACTGGAGGACTTACTCCTGTACCTGGTTAAACTGTACTCATGTTCAGGTTGCAAGCATCACTTATTCAACAGGCTTTTTACAATACCAAGTGTAGCCTAAATTAACATTGCATTCTCAGTGAAGAGTCAGTCCTCAAATTACCATTAAAAACTTACTTCTCCCAGACAGAGAATAGAGGTGGATGGGAGGGACGCTGGGAGAAACTAGGTTGGGGAGGGAGAAAATGAGAATTTTGAGACCTGATGTCTATAGAGTAATCTGGACAGTAACCCCCACTCCTTCTTTCACCTCAAGGTTTACACTGTGCTATGGCAAAGAGTTTATTATATGACCCATGTAACTGGATGGAAGAGAAAAAGATAGCATAACCCCCACTCAAGCAATGAATAGGGTAGGAATAAGCTAACTGCTTTTGTGGTGGGAATACCCTGCCTTCTTTGCTCTGTGTACAAAGGATCTAAGAATTACTTTTTTTTTTATTCAAAAATATTTTTTTAATTTAAAAATATGTGTTTATATTTGAGAGGCAGAGAAAGACAGAGCATGAACAGGGGAGGGACAGAGAGAGGGAGACACAGAATCCAAAGCAGGCCCCAGGTTCTGTGCTGTCAACACAGAGCCCAACATGGAGCCTGAACTCACAAACCTCAAGATCATGACCTAGACAAAGTCGAATGCTTCACTGACTGAGCCACCTTGGTGCCCTCCCCCCCAAAAATAATAAACTTCTTATTTGGAGATAATGTAGATTCACATTCAGTTGTAAGAAAACAGGAATCTTTATAAAAGCATAAGGGACAATTAGAAATTATATATTTTTAAGGAATACAACTTGATGATTTGATATACATATGCATTGTGAAATAATCACCAAATCAAGCTAATTAATATACACATCATCATAGTTACTGTGTGTCTGTGTGTCTGTGTGTGTGTGTGTCTGTGTGTGTGTGTGCGATGAGAACACAGGCATACTCTTTCAGCAAATTTTAAGTATATGGTGCAGTACCTCAGTACCATTAACTACAATTAAGTTGTACCTCAGATCTCTTGTATGTTAGATCTTTTATTAGATAAATAGAAAACATTCACCTTGCACAACTAAAACTTGTACTCCCTGACCAATAACTCCTCATCTCCCCCTCCTTCTAGCTCCTGGCAACCACCATTCTTCTCTCTGGTTCTATAGTAACATTTCCCCTGGGTTAGATACGGGCCATAAAGAATAGAAAGAAGAGGTCCAGAGCCATTTCAAGTCCTGTTTCAGAGGAAAACTTGGGAGGGAGAAGGATTTTTATAAGCAGGAGATAGGGTGGAGTGAGCCATCATCAAAACAGGCTAGGAGGACTGAATAGCATAGGGACTGGGAAGCATCCTGAGCATCAAGAGAGTGTCCATTGGAGAGGAATCTAGTGACAGGAATATTGAAGAATTCAGGATAGAGGGCTTCTGCTGGCAGGCCTCAGGCCATCCCCAAGGAAGAAACTTAAGGGCTTCTACTTTTCCTTCTTCCATCTCAAATGTCAGTTGTAGAGGGGTAAAGCTGTAGCAAGCAAGCTTTTGAGCCAGAGCTTCTAAGAAAAAGAGTTCTTGTACTCCCTTTCTGGAAGACAGTGGAATAACAAATGGTACCCCTTAACTTGCAGAGAGAGGGGGGAACTTTTATCTTTGAATGAAGATTAAAGTATTAATGAATACTTGGGATAGATCCTCTCAGTTAAGTCAGTCACTTAATCATGACTGTGGAATTGCATATCTCAGAGTAAGCAGAAAAGTCCTGGGTACCTTACCTATGTCTCCATCCAGGGTCAGTAGACAATGGCACCAAATAAATGTTAAACAGACAATGAGAAACAACACGTGTGTTTTCTTTAGGCCATCTTTTGTGCTTGTTAGAATTCTTTGTATTTCAACACCCATTTTAATATCCATCACACCTTCCCTAAAATTAGTCATTGTAGAGGCAGTTTTGTGAGGAGTAGGGGTTGATATGGGTGGAAACCATGAGGTGGACCTGAAAAATGGGCCCTGAATACCACATTAGATTATTTATTTTATACTGTTGAAAAGAATCCATCTGTTGAAGTTATGAATTCATACTTTGTTTTAGATGTGCTCACTATGAGGAGTAATCAGAATCCATTCTAAGTGTTTTTACATTACAAATTTTGATTTTCTTATAAGAATAGTATAAAAGACATGCCTTTTCTCAAACGCCTATATGTACTTAATTGAGTAGGATGTAGAAAAGGCAGCATTTCTAAATATCTTTATAAATTTAAAAGTGAGATTAAGATGTTAGACTCTTAATTCTGCTGACAGTAGTCTCCCTCTAGATTTCCCCTTCTCTCTCCTGGTCTTCTCAATTTTTTAAGAAAGAAAATTCAGTAGCTCAGATGGAGTCAACTCTCCAGTATAACTGTAGGGGTCCTAGATCAGGTGGAGAAAAAGATAAAATGAAGCATTGTAAGGGGACCCTGACTTTGGAACAGATTGTTTTGTGTATAATATGGTCTCCACCTTTTACTAGCTCCATAGGCAAGTTAGTTAACTATTATAAGTGTCAGTGTCTTCATAAGTAACACAGGGTTATTGCATCTATCTCACAGAGTTATGAGCATTAATTGAGATAAAATATATAAATTGTTTAGCACATTGCCTAACAAAATGGAAGTGATCACATGCATACATAGGACACCTACTTAAAAGCAGGATTAAACTAATAATATGCCCCTTATACTCTATTTTAAGCAAAAATGAAACTCTGTCTATGTCTTCCATCCAAACCAGGAATCTTGCTACCAGACATAATAAATTATTCCCATTGAACTTTAAAAAGAGAAAAAAAAAATAGTGTAGGAATGATGTGTTCTACCAGAATCAAAGCAGATGATTTAGAATAACAAAATACATTTTAAGAAAATTTTAGTAACATAGAAATAAGTAAACCCATTAATTTAAAAGTGTGTGTGTGTGTTACCTAAGATATTTGAGGTACAAATGGGATATTCAGGTGTAAATAATTCTGGGACAACTGTCTAGACATTTGAGGAAAAATCAAAATTCCTACTTCAGTTGTTAAACAAAAAAAATTTCAGATGTTAGAATGTAGTATATAAAAAGAGAAAACATTTAAATATGAAAAAAAATGTAGATGCATATTTTTACAGCCCATAGATTTTATCCCATTTAAAGCATGATATTAAACCTACAACCATAGAGGGAAGAATTATAAAGTTAAAAACATAATAATTAAAAATTCATAATGGAAAAACAAACAGAATTTAAACAAAACCCTACCAGAATCAACAAACTAAAACTTTTAAAAGCCATAAATAGGTTAAACATAGAAACCAAAAGGAAAAGAAAAAAAAAAAAAGTATACATCTGACTGTTGCAAAAACATAGGAGCGAGGGATTAATTCAGAGAGCAATGTTAGTTGTGACTCCATTACAATTTGGCAGAGGGTTCCATCTATCCTTACCACTGCTTTGAATAGGGCTTGAATGGCTTTCCTCAGGAGTAGCAGCTGCTAAGGAACATTAAAGTCAGAGGTGACTTTAGAGATCATCCAGGTTTACTGTCTGGGTTTTACAGACAAGATAACTAAGACTTGGTGAACAGAGATATGTGCAAGGCTAGTAAGAGCAGACTAAAACAAAACAGGACAAAACTCCTCTCTCCTCATTTGGAGAACAAGGAGGGCAAAGGAATCTTTGCTGAGGAGGGGGCACTCCAGGCTCAACTTAGAAGGATGAGTAATAATTCCTCCAAAACACAGGGAGATTCCAGGCAAAAACACAAAACAAAGACAACAAGCATCCTGTACAAAGGCCTGAGGCACAACAGAAAGGGAAATCCAGCACATTGTAAGCCATTAGGTATAATTGAAGTTTAGAGTCTTAATGGCGTTAAACAAAGTTTCAAATGTGTATCATGTGTTAAATAAATATGTGTATGCCCTGCTAAATAATTGTAATCCCGCACTATAGTGGACACAGAAAACTTTTACAATAAGGGACAGACATTATGAGGCTAGTGTTTAAAAAGGACCTTAGGGGTACCTTGGTGACTCAGTCAGTTAAGTGTTTTACTTTTTTTTTTTTTTTAATGTTCATTTATTTTTGAGAGAGATACAGAGAGAGACAAAGAGAGAGAGAGAGAGAGAGCCAGTGAGCGAGCAAGCAGGGGAAGGGTAAAGAGAGAGGGACAGGGGGACATAGGATCCCAACTGGGCTCTGTGCTGACAAGAGACAGTTGGATGCAAGGTTTAAACTCACAAACCATGAGATTATAACCTGAGCCTAAGTCAGACACTGAACCAACTGATCCTCCCAGGTGCCACTAAGTATACTACTCTTGATTTCAGCCCAAGTCATAATCTCATTGTTTATGGAATTGAGGCTGGAATTGGACTCTGTGTGCTGACAGCAAGTAGACTGCTTGGGATTCCCTCTCTCTCTCTCTCTCTCTCTCTCTCTCTCTCTCTCTGTTCCTTTCTTGCTCAAGCTGCTCTCGCTCTCTCTCTCTCTTTCTCTCTCTCTCAAAATAAATTAAAAAATAAACTTTAAAAAGGAATCTTAGTGGCTGTTTGAAGGATGGAGAGGAGAAGAGAATTTTAGAGATTAAAAAACAATCAAGATTCTGCTAAAATATTCCAGTAGGCTTTAGGGTTCCTTGTTGGAACCCATGTCTTCCTTCCCTTTTTCCTCTTTGCACTTTGTGTAGGTCTTATTTTTATTCTCTAACTAAACTGAGATTCCCCAGAAGGGAAATGGTTACAACCTTTCTACAAAACAAACAAACAAAGACAAAAACAAAACAAGAAACAACCAACCAAACAAAAACAACTACATAACCAGATAACCAGCATTAAAATATTCAGTCAAATACCACATGAGATTAACTTCTGTATGAATTTCACAAAGGAATAATGCCACATCCTATGGCAGTGAGCTTCTTGTATGTAACATGCAGCTTGTAAACAGTAAGTATAGTCTAAGACTATATGATCATTTATGTCATATACATGCATATGCAACTATAGTATTAGAAAGGCAGACAGATGAATGAGTGAGGGTGCAGTGTTTACTTTCCCAGGTGGAAAATAAAAGGGCACTCTGTAGACTCTGTAGACAATATGCTATTTGAAACAGGCTTGACACACAGGCAGAGTTGGAGTGTAAAGTGACTTGGTAGAGAAAGGAAAGAGAGAAGGAGGAATAGCACAAGCAAAGGCACTGAGACAGAAGAAGGCAGAAGAGGAGAAGAAGGAGGAGGAGGTGAGGGGTAGGAGGAGGAAAAAACAAAAAGAAAAAAAATACTGTAATTCCTTAATACCAAATATCCTGTTAATATTGAAATTTCCCTGATTTTTGCTGTTTTTGTGATTGGTTGTTAATAGTTTGTTTGAATACAGATACAAAGTTATATAAATACTGTGATTGCCTGATGTGTCTTAACTCTTTTTTTAAACTATAGGCTTCCTCTACATAGTATCTTTTTTTTTTCTTTTATTCAATTTGTCCTTTGTTCTTTCACTGACATGATAGAAGACAGTTCACTTAATCCTCTAGATGATATTACTATTTTCCCCTTCTGGACAAACCCTTAGAAAGTGGTTCCTCACCAGGATTTTAGAGACGAGTATTCATTTGCTTAGTATATTCAAAGAGATAAGGTAAGACAGATCCTCTCTGGAAAGTACATTGTACTAGCGGCTATCTCTTATGAGCAGAAAATGATGTAAATTTGATAAATGAATATTTTTAAATGAAGTTTACTTATTTTTTTGAGAGAGAGAGCATGAGCAGGAGAAGGGCAGACAGAGGGAAACAGAGAATCCAAAGCACAGAGCCTGGTGCTAGGCTGGCTCTCACAACTGTGAGAGATCATAACCTGAGCCAAAACCAAGAGTTGGCTGCTGCTTAATGGACTGAGCCATACAGGTACCCCATGGATATGTTAAATACCTAGTGTCTGAGCACCGAGTAGTTAATTTCATTACTAACAATTTCCTTTATAAAATTCCAGTCTATATGCCTAAATCTTTGAATATGGTAGAGGAAACCATATAAAATTGCCGATAAAAAAGAGCAATTTCACTTGCTAAACCTAATGGAAATGAAAATGATTTTATTTCTTCATAATTTAGTCAAATCAATATTATTTATAATTATCAAATATATTTGATATGTCATATTCCCATGCATTAATCAAGCAGATTTATAAACATTTAGATTAACATCCAGATTACTTTTCAAAGACAGATTACTGTTTTAGTTTCTATGTAATTCTCTGATTCAGTGTCAAATTTGTGCTTAAAAGGCAACTGGATATATTTGGCAAGATGTGAAAAGGGAGAGGAAGTGGAAACTGTGTGAAAATGTCTTTAATGACTTAAACAGATTATATATCATTAGGATCCTTCTGGGATGTCAAGGTCAAAATAAGTGAAGGTATTCACTGCTCATCAGTGAAAGTCAGGGAGCAGAGTATAGTCACTTTCTAAGAACCATTATCTAACCCCATAGAACCAGGATTAATTTACAGAATTTAATGCTTAGCTGAAATAAAAATGTGCTTGTTCTCAGTGAATTGAGGATGAAGGTACATATAACAATTGTAGGTCTGAACTGGAATTATTTAATAAGCAGTCTGGTTGGAAGCAATTGGTCTCCAAGGAATGTTAGGCAATTTTCCCTCAATTTGAGTTTAACATCATGCCAGAAAAAGAACTCTAATGACTAGTTACAAAGTGACTGCTGAACAGACTTCTCTCTACCTTAACAAAAGGCAAAAAAGAATATTCGAGATGAAAGTAGCCACTATTACTCATTTGATTAGGTCTTAAAAGGTTCTTACTCTGGATGTGGAGCAACAGGAGCAAATTTAAAGCCCTTCGGCTGGCTCTGATGTAGGCCCTAAAATTCTCCAAAAAGTATATTATAGATGAATAGAGTTTTTGCAGAAGTAGAATAATTTGGTGGCTTTCCACAGCCACTTAACAAACCTCAGCCTCTCATACTTACCTAGAAGAAACAAAAATGTTCTTTCTTTGATAGGGAAAACAACTGGTAAACAAAGGGGGAAAAGTATTCATATGTTATTTTGTAGAAGATCAAACATCCATATATGGATCTCAGATTTCCAGCTGAAAGTATCATAACCCCAGCAATGGCTTAATGTATGCACTGGGAAGAAGGTAGTGCCCTTGATCCAGAAAGGAAGTTACTCCAATGAAGACACTAAGGCCTTTTAATGTTTTCTGATTTTGATCGCAATAGCCTCTCTGTCATTACATGAATCATGGAGCAAAAATATGAATATGTGAATGCATCGATGCATCAAAAAGTTTTTGAGAATCATATTTGATCTGTTCTTAGCATTATTGGCTTTTGTTGTATTCAGCTTCATTTCCAAGAGGGCACACAGGTGAAATATAGCAAAGTGTCATCTTGCCTTTGGCATTCTGTTTCAAAAGAAAAAAACACCGGCCTGGTATTCAGAAACTGATGTGATAATTTCATATTTGTGACTTTTCCTGTGACTACTGAGAAGTCATTGAAACTCCCCATGACACAGTTTCAAGATATAGGGTAGATCAATAGCATCAAAAGCTACAGAAATGCCAAGAAAAATGAGGCCCAAGAAACCATGCAGTTCTTTTGCACAGTGAGCTCACATTGGAGAGATTAACAGTTAGGAATGAAGTCTAATTGTATGGACTTAAGAACGTAGGCAGTGAGGGGCGCTTGGGTGGACTTAGTCGGTTAAGAGTCCGACTTCAGCTCAGGTCAAGATCTCATGATTCGTGAGTTTGATTCCCGCATTGGGTTTGTTGCTGACAGCTCAGAGCCTGGAGCTTGCTCCAGATTCTGTGTTTCCCTCCCTGTCTGTCCTCCCCCCTTCACACTCTGTCTCTCTCTCAAAAATAAATAAACATTAAAAAAATTTTTTTGAAAGAATGTAGGCAGTGAAAATCTAGAACTGTCAAAGATAACCACCTGAATCATAGAATCAGTGCAGAAATGAATGGAGTCTTAGGATCCCCTAGTTGGCAACTGAATTTTTACAGAAAAAGAAAGTAAAGACACTGAGGTTAAATGGCTTTTCCAAGGTCAAGAGCTCCTGAGAGGCAGAACTGGGATTAGTTCCAGGTTTCCTAATTCCAATAAAATATTTTTACTACTATATAATAATGACTAATTAGAAATGGGGGGAAAGGATAATTGTAGTAGACGGAGATAAAATTTCATTAATTACATCATTTTCTGAAAGTTCTCTATAATCTTAAAATATCAACAATAAGACTAGTTCTGAGATACTGCAACCTGGTATGGAATACTTAACTTCTGTCCAATTGGAGCGATCATCAAGTATGTCATTCTTCTCTAAAATGAATGAATTGCGTTGCAGTTATCTGTTAAAACAAAACTTGTTCACTTATTATTACATGAATTGGAAAACAAAACCAACATTTTAAATAATTTTTTATGTTTATTTATTTTTGAGAGAGATAGAGAGTGAGAGCGAGAGAGAGAAAGAAGGAGAAAGCATAAGCAAGGGAAGGGCAGTGGGAGAGGGAGACACAGAATCTGAAGCAGGCTCCAGGCTCTGAGCTGTTAGCACAGAGCCCAACACAGGGCTTGAACCCACAAACCACAAGATCATGACCTGAGCTGAAGTCAGATGCTTATAACCGAAGGAGCCACCCAGGTGTCACAAACAAAACCAATTTTTGAGCGAAAAATAAAATGATAAAAATTATTCCACAATCCTCTAGGGGGTGTGACTTTACAAATGATGCAGTAAGGAGTTATGCAGACCGTCTCCTCCAGCAAAACAACAGTATAACTGGTGAAAATCACTAAAATACACCATCACTTAAAATATCTGGATACTGTCCTACAAACACAGAGCAAATGGAGAGACATTTATATTAGAAAATATACCATATCTCTGTAAGAACAGGAAGTGTCTATGGCATTTGAGCCATGTCCAGATTCATTACCTGCACCCAGCTCTCTGAGTTATGGAAGATCTGACAAAACCATGTTCAGCTCCTATTCTCCCAGCTGCCAGTCTGGGGCTACAATTTTACCCTAGGAGGGCCAGCCTGCTGACATTATCATCTTCTCACCTCACGCCATCCCAAGTTGCAGAGGCTCTGTTTCAGTTATAGCCAGGAGGACCAGGTCTCTTTCCCTCACCTAGCTCTTCAACAATATAGCAGAAGTTCTACTCCAAGTACAGGAGACCAAGAATACGGGGCCTTAACCACCCTCCCCCAAGGACAGAGGTTTCATGTCAAGGAGGGCAAATTGAGACTAGGGCTTTACAGTCTCCCTTCATTTCCCCACTCAGGGTAGAGTGTCACTCCTGGAAAAGCAGATCCCCACTCTAGTTCTGTGCAGTGATACAGGGATTCTACAAAGAGGAAAGACAGGCCTTTAGAACAGAGCTCTGCAAGTCTGCCTTTGGAAGGAGAGTAGAGAGCTCCATGCCAGGAAAGGTTGGTAGGTCTGACACAAGCAATACAGAAGAACATCTAGAAGTTTAGAAGACTGAAGGGGGAGAAGATAGAGCCAACAAGAATCCTCTCAGGGTTGTGGGGAGAAAACTATAACTCAACAATAATAGTTGGGAAAGTTAATTACCCACTTATAATGGTAGATAAAATAAGTAGGCAGAAGGTTAACAAGGGAATAGAGAACATGGACAACACTTAAAACAACAAAATTTAGACATCTACATTCCACACAATGGCAGAATGCACGTTTTTCTCAAGTGTGGATAGAGCATTCTCTAGGATAAACCACACATAAGTCTCAATAAATTTAATAGGATTAGAAACATGTAAAGTGGGTTTTCTGACTAGAATATTATGAACTTAGTAATCAATGATATAAGGAAATCTGAAAAATTCACAAATATGTGTAAATTAATAAAATACTCAAATAAACAATGGGTTGAAAAAGAAGAAATCACCAAGGAAATCAGAAAGTATATTAATATTAATAAAAACAAAAACACAAAAGATAAAAACTGAAGAGATTTAACTGCAGCAGAGCTCAGCACCAATAATAAGAAAGATTTCAAATCATTAGCCTAACCTTCCACATAAACGAACTAGTAAAAGAAAACCGCACTAAACCCACAACAAGCATAAGGAAGAAAAGAATAAAAGTGGAAATAAATAAAATAAAAAAAAATCAACAAAACCAAAAGTTGATTCTTTGATAAGAACAGTAGAATTGATAAACCCTTAGCTAGATTGTCCAAGATAAAAATGAAGAGACTCAAATTACTACAATCCAGAAAGAAAAACTGAATATCATTGTTAATCCTATAGGAATAAAAATTAACTAAGAGGATTCTATAAAGAACTAACTATATGCTCAGAGTTAGATAATTTAGATAAAAAGTCCTAGAAAGACTCAACTTACTGGAACTGACTCAGGAAAAATTCAAATTCTGAATAGACACATAACAGAGGATTAAGTAATTTAAAAATTTTTCACAAAGGAAAATCCAGGCCCAGCTGGCTTCACTGGTAAATTCTACCAAACATTCATGGAAGAACTAGTACCAGTTCCTCACAAAACCTTCCAAAATGTAAATAAGGAAGGATTACTTCCCAGTTATTCTTTGAGGCCAACATTAACTAAATGAGATATCATAAGAAAAAACAAACCAAACCAAACCAAAACAGTGCAATATGCCTTATGTATATAGATGTAAAAGTTCTTAACAAAACATTAGCAAGCCATACAAAGCAATCTATAATTAGGATTATTCACCATGACCAAGTGTTATTGGTCCCAGAAATACAAGGTTGGTTTAACATCCAAAAATCAACTAATGTAATAAATCATATTAATAAAGGATAAAAAACATATAATCAACCTAATTGATTCAGAAAAAGCATTTGACAAAATACAATACTCTATTATAATAAAAATGCTAAAAAAAGCCACCTAGGATTACAATGGGGCTAACTCAATCTGAAGAGAAAATTGTTTTTTTCCTAAGTATTATTTATTTTTGAGAGAGAGAGAGAGAGAGAGAGAGAGAGAGAATGAGCAGGGGAGGAGTAAAGAGAGAGGGAGACAAAGAATCTGAAGTAGGCTCCAGGCTCTGAGCCATCAGCACAGGGCCCATTGTGGGGTTTGAACTCACAGGCCATGATATCATAACCTTGGCTGAAGTCAAACACAACCCACTGAACCACCCAGGTGCCCCTGAAAAGAAAATCTTTGAAAAATCCACACTAAATCATATTAATGAAAAAAAAAAAAAAAAACTGAATGATTTCCGTCTACAATCAGGAATATGTCAAATATGTCTAATCTTGCCACTTGAATTAAATATTGTACAAAAGGTTCTAGTCAGTGCAATTAGGTATTTTTAAAGTATTAATTCATACTGGAAATGAAGAAGAAAATGATTTCCATTTGCAGATGATATGTTCTTACATGCAAATAATCCTAAATAATATCCACATATGCACATATACAACTATTGGAACTAAAGAAGATGGCAAGATTGCAGAATACAAGACAATATAACAAAACAATTTTATTTCTTTCACAAGCAATACAAAATACAACAATGAAACTAAGAAAATACTTTAATTTACAATAGCATCAAGAATTACTTAGGAATACATTTTTATCTATTTATTTATTCATTCATTCATTTACCTTTTTAATTTTTTCTAATTTTTTAACATTTATTTATCTTTGAGAGAGAAAGAGACAGAGCATAAGCAGGGAAGGGGCAGAGAGAGAGGGAGACACAGAATCCAAATCAGGCTCCAGGCTCCGAGCTGTCAGCACAGTGCCTGATCCAGGGCTTTAACCCACAAACCATGAGATCATGACCTGAGTTAAAGTCTGACACTTAACCAACTGAACCACTCAGGCACCCCTAGGAATATATTTTAAAAAGGGAGCTCAAGACTTCTACACTGAAAATTAAACTATATTTTTTGAAAAAATGAAGATCTAAATAAATGAAACAAAAACCCTCGTGCTCTTGAATTGGATGGTAAGATGGCAGTGCTTCTCAAATTGATCCACATATGCAGTATAAACCCTATTAAAATACCTGTTTGATTTCTTGTGAAAACTGACAAGCTGATGTTAAGATTCATGCAGAAAACTCAAGGGACCCAGAATAGTCAGAATAATCTTTACAAAGAGCAAAGTTGGAGGACTCATACATAAGATTCACACTGCTAAAAAGTTATAGTAATTAAGGCAGTGTGGAACTGACATAATATAATAGGCAGTTAGATCAGCAGAATAGAATAGAGAACCCATAAATAAACCCATGCACTATGGTTAACTGATTTTTTGATGAGGGTGCTAAGATAGTTCAACAGGGAAAGAAAAGTCATTCTAACAAATGGTGCAGAGACAAATGTGTATTTACATGCACAAGAATAAAGTTAGATCCTACCTCGCAATATTGAAACAAAGAAACAAACAAAACATCTAAAAATTGATCAAAGGAATGTATGTGAGATCTCAAACTGTAAAAAACTTAGAAGAAAACATAGGAGTTAATCAATAAAATCTGCACCTTGGACATGTCATTTACCTTAACTTCTCTGAATACCAGTGAAGAGATGTTGACCAAGACCCCCTAGATATAGTTTCTTTGGAAATCTGTAATTTTATAATGCTGACTGTACCTTGAAATATAAAAATATTTGTTGTTGAACAAAGATCTCCATGAATTGATCCATACCTATATTTCTAAGCTAGCACTGATTTTTGCATGGATGTGAAACACCTTCAATTAAAGCAAACAGAAGAACTTAAACAAAAAAAAAAAAAAAAACCTCTGAAACACAGTTTAAATCAATATTCAGTGATTTATGGGACACAAAATTCAAAGTGCAATTAACAGAGAGGTTCCTAAAAGAAGTGGCCACAGAGACACTAATCAAAGAGATAATACATTTACAAGGTAATGCAGTCTCAAGTTCTTCAGGAACATTTGCATAATAAGGTAGTAGAAGCTTCATGAATGCCATGTTTGAGTACAAAAGACAATAATCTTCCATCAATGTCGAAATCATTAAAAGCTATACACTGTTGCATTAAAGTACGTAGTTTTAGATAATGTTCAATCAAAATATTTATTCATGAGAAAGAATACCTTAATGATAGACTCACAAAGTATGTCATTTGTCTTTCTGTTTTTGTCATTAAAGCAATTTGCTCTTATAAGGTTATGATGACATATACGACGTTTGAAGTAATTGTGACATTGGCTAAATATTCTTCTCCCAAATGATTCATAGTTGGAAAGGCACATCTACTTTTCTAGTGTGGGTAACTCATTTCACTTGGTTGGAGTACATTAATGAAGACAATAGACAGCTATTGAATGGCATCCATGATAGCTGCTCTTTGTTGTTATATTTAATTTTCCCAATAACACTGCAAAGTTGATTTTGATAGTCCAGTTTTATAGAAGGAGAAACTGAGAAACAAGGGAATTAAATACCTTGTCCATGTCACACAGCTAGCAGAATGGAAAGGCTTACACACAAATTAGTTCTGACCCCAAATTTTGCTCTGTTCATTGTATTTTTCTAGATAGTAACTTCCAAATGTTTGCATTCAGGCCAAAGGACAATGATGGAAGTTGTAGTTCCATTCTAATTCTGTTGAATGTGACAGATAACTCTGTCCTCATCTGGGATTAAGATTTTTTTTAAGAGGATGGGGGTGACTGGGTGCCTCAGCTGGTTAAGTGTCAACTTTGGCCCAGGTCATGATTTCATGGTTCATGAGTTTGAGCCCTGTATTGAGCTCTGTGCTGACAGCTCAGAGCCTGCAACCTGCTTTGGATTCTGCACCTCCCTCTCTCTTCCCCCACTTGTGCTCCATCTCTCACTCTTTCTCAAAAAATGAATAAACATTAATCATTTTTTTTTAAACTAAAAGAGGATATTATTACCTCTACTTCTGCAATGCTTGTCTTAGGGGAATATTATGTTATTTCTTTGAAAGAGTCCAAGTCACGCTCCTCTAGCTATCATGGTAGCAAGACAGTGATAGGACATGTCACAGAATGATGATAATTCTCCATATCGAAATTGCATAAATTCACAAATTCTCAAAGCTTAATCTTTCTGAATCCACGGTGTATTCTCCCTCTGACAGCTCCATCTGTTATGACACAGAGTAGACCTCTGAGTGTAGAAGGGACAAACAGGACAATTCTTCTGGAATGAGTTCCCTGGAGAAAGATGCATGCTTGCCAAAGCAAGCAAGAGGGGTTGGCAATAAGAATTTATTCCCATTATTAGCGTATTGCAGAATTGCTTTAGATCTGATAGACAAATCTTATTATAACAAAATGCAGAGCTTTACATGAACTTGCACTGCTACTTAGCATTAGCCTCCATGCCCAGCTTTTACTTCTTTGCCTAGTTCATCAATTCAGCCACTCCACTGAGGAGATGCTTAAGTGCTCACTAAGTGTTAAACCTGGGCTAGGCACCTGAGATCCAAAGGTCTGAGAAAAAAGAAAGCCTCTATTTTTGTGAAACCTGAATTTACTAGGGGGAATGGGGTTTCATCACACAAATAAGCAAATAAGTGTATATTTAGAAATTGAATTAGTGCTAAGAAGATGCATACCTACTATATAGATGCACTCTATATAGTGCTTAACAAATAACTAGATACTGTGTCAAATATCACCTTAATGAAAATTCCCAACAGTCTGGGGAGGTAACAATTATCAGTATTTTACAAGGTGATTAATACTCATAGAATCCAAGGGCATTAAATTACAAGAGATGTTTTAGAGTCCGTTTGATGGTGTTTTTCAAGTTCATATTCTTTAACAATTAGATACTGATTTTGTGGCTCCGTGGAGGAACTCGTATTTGTAAGCAGTTTAAAGGCGGTTCTAAAGGGGTGCTGGGTTCTACAATTTGGTCCTAGACTCTCTCCTTTCACCAAATAATCCTGGAAACCTTGTTTACAATTTACAAGAGGCATTTCTAGAGGCATTCCAGGATAGCTCAGGGCCATGTTAACTCATGCAAGTTCACAACTAAACTATAAAACTAACATTAAAACCCAAGCCTTACTTTCCATTTAAGGGCTCTTTTCATCATTATACATCTTTTTGTCTCTACACATAATGAAAAATGAGCATAAACAATATTTTTTCTTAAAATTAAAGCACACAATACTAAAGTCCTATGCCTTAGAAATTTTTTTCTAGAGGATTTTTAAGAAGTATTAATTGATGGCTTTAGTTCATCCAATTTTCACTCAAGACAAGCTATATTTATTTTGTAAAAATGTTTTAATTGGTATAAGCTATTGAGGGTTTCATTCACTGTCTTAAGACATTAAATATAATAATATATATTCTAATGGTACAGTATAACTTGGATGAAAAACAGAATAAAACTGTATAATGATTGAATTAATTTTACATTAAGCATTCTTATTAAATAGCCTTAAGCATTTCTCGTAATTACTGGGTCACTTGAAAGGAACTGTATACTAGACACATCTCTGTGGGTAAGATATTCCATTTTGGGTGGTATTTCTCAGAGTCAGTGGATCAGAAAAAAATAAAAGAAATTAATCTCACATATCTTTAAGTATGAATAGAAAAAGACAAGAAATTTAGTTCTCTAATCTTTAAAGAAGTATATAGTTTATAAACTTTGTGATGTAGAGAAATATATTACTTTTTGTTTATACATTGTTCATCAGAGTTCACTGAATCGAAAGACAAATTATTGAAATAGCAGTCATGGGGCATGCTAAGAAGACATTTTCAATGTGATTTCATATACTTTTGAATTTTAATCCCAATATTGTATGTGAAATGTTCCCTTCAAAATGGAAAAGAACACAAATAAATTTCTTATGGTTCAAAACTAAAGTTTCAGACATTCAGATTTTCTCTACTGTTATATTTATGATGATACCATATCAATTTAGAATCTAGTCGCCAGGAATATGTTTTCATTTGCTTATAAATTTAACCAGAGAGTTTTAATTTATTCTATTACTATATTTAAGCAAAATCAGAATTTAGAATAACTAAACAACTAAGAAAACAAACACCAAAAGAAGGAAAATTTTTATATTTGCATCTGTTGGTATATTAATGATGAATCTATTATCTAACTTAATTAAGACATTTAAAAATATTTCTGAAGGGCTGTAATTAATTAGTCCATATTAACCTAATTAAATCATAGTTTATAACTGAATTAAAAAACATTTTAAAATATTCTATATTTCATACTTTACTTCGACTTTTTAGATAATTCATTAATTATTTATTTGACAAGTGTCTTCCATGTAAAAAAGAAAGTGTTAGATCACAAAAGAGATAAAAATGAGTAAGACAGATGCCTTTCCCTATTTGATTTTACTGTATGATAAAGGAGACTGAATCAAGTCAATTTAATGCAACAGTATAATTAAGTGCCTATTTTAAGCAATAACTAAACCAGGCTAGACATCAGAAAATGAATAAAACAGAATTTCTTGCCCACGAAATATTCTGAGGCTTAGTGAGGGAGACAAAAAGGTAAACAAATAATTAGAATACAGCATGATAGGTGCTCTAGTTGAAATATATATATTTTTGTGGGGCACCTGGGTGGCTTAGTAGGTTAAGAGTCCAACTCTTGATTTGGTCCAGGGCATAATCTCATGATTTATGAGTTCGAGCCCTGTGTTGGGCTTTTCACTGACAATGCAGAGCCTGCTTGGGATTCTGTCTCCCTTGCTCTCTGCCCCTCCCCCACTTGTTCCCTATCTTTTTCTCAAAATAAATAATAATAAAACTCTAAAAAAATTTAACAAAATTAATTATATATATGTGTGTATATATATATATGTTTTTTTTTTTCACTTGAAGTCAAAATGGAAAGAAAACTGAAACGCCTTAAGAAACTTAAGATAATTCATAGATTGGTGAAGCGCCAAGGGAGGGGTGAGGTCAAGAACCAGATTGCTTTCAGTAAAAGGGATCTCTATGTGCAAAGTCACAGAACACAAACTTCCCACTGAAGAATGGCTTGTGGAAAACAGTTTGCTTCTAAGAAATAAGATTAACATCCACACTTCAAAATGTTCATTCATCAAAAGACAGCTGGGGCGCCTGGGTGGCTTAGTCAGTTAAGCGTCCTACTTTCGCTTAGGTCATGATCTCGCGGTTCGTGGGTTCGGGCCCCGCGTCGGGCTCTGTGCTGACTGCCAGCTCAGAGCCTGGAGCCTGTTTCAGTCTCTGGCTCCCTCTCTCTCTGACCCTACCCTGCTCACGCTGTCTCTCTCTCCTAGAAATAAATAAAAACATTAAAAAAAAAAAAAAAGACAGCTTAAAAGATAGAAAATGCAAGCCACAGACAGGAAATGTATAGTTGTAACACATGTAACCTCTAAAGGGCTTGTAGGCAAAGTATTTAAATTAGTTTTATAGTTTAATAAGAAAAAGAGGATCAACCCAATTAAAAATAGACAAGAGACCTAAATGAGCATGTCAAAAAATAGGATATCCAAATGGCCATGTAATACATGAAAATGTGTGCAATTAAAAATCTGAGAAATGAAAAATAAAATCACAATAAGATACATACCTACTATTGTCTAATATTAAAATGATCCACAGGGGAGCCTGGGTAGCTCAGTCGGTTAAGTTTCTGACTTTGGCTCAGGTCATGATCTCAAGGTTCGTGAGTTTGAGCCTGCTTCGGGCTCTGTGCTGACAGCTCAGATCCTAGAGCCTGCTTCCAATTCTGTGTCTCCCTCTCTCTCTACCCCTCCCCCACTGGTACTCTGTCTCTTTCAAAATAAACATTAAAAGAAAAAAAAAGAAATTATCTACAATAGCAAATTAGCAAAGATATGCTTATACCTATAAGTATGTATCAGTACTATCAAATTGAGGAAAGCTGTCATTGTCTACCAAAATTTAACTTCTGCATATTCTAGGACCCAGTAATTCAACTCTTAGATACATACCTGACAAGATAGATATTGCAAGATATATACAAAAATGGTGACAGCACTGTTAGCCATAATAGACAACATTTGGAAACAATGCAAATGTTCATCAACAGTAGAAATAAGTATAACAGATACTATACAACACCTTTCTTTTAAAATTAAGGTTAGATAAAACAACATGAATAGAAATCATAAAAAACAGCAACTAAGGCCACATGAGGAATGCATACAATATGATATCACTTACATAAATGTCAACAACAGAAAATATTAATCTACAGTGTTAGAAGTCAGGGTAGTGGTTATTTTGAAAAGGAAATAAGACAGCAATTGGGAATGTCATGCAGGAAATATATAGAAAGCAATGTTAAACTTCTTGACGTACTGGGGGTTAAGAGAGTGTCCACTTTGTTGTAATTCATAAATTACTGAATACTTGTCTTTCCCATATACATTCTCATCTTTCAATAATGACATTTTTTATTTCAGAAAATATTAACGTGCTGAGCACTTTCTGTGTTTGACTTGGAATGAACCTATTATTCTGTTGGCACTCAGTAATTACCAAATTACAAAATTAAAATGGCAGTAACTCAGTTATTGCATCCCTGACTAGGGATAATGTAAGGCACAGTCTACCAAGAGAGAAAGGACTGTAATTCCAAGACAAGTTAAAAATTTCCTTAACAATTAGAGAAAATCATATTCTAGGAAAATAGCATTATCAATTATTTAAAAGTCAATTATTTGAAAATGTATTGCAAACATACTATGCTTTTCATCTCAGTTATAGAGCTGGGACACCTCCTTTTGATGAAGTGAATTTCCTTTCTGTTTGTCTCAGGAGCTCTTTTACCTCACTCTTTATTTTGATGCTGTATTTTCTCTTTAGTTTCAGATATTTTATAGAAACAGGAGCTTCGTGACATATGGTTGATAAAATCGGCCCTGAATTATGTCTCCTCAATTTTATATGTTACTTACTTGAGAATAACACGATGCACATTTAAATATGATTGTCATAATTTATTTTATTTTAATTTTTAATTTTATTTATTTATTCTGAGAGAGAGAACAGGGGAGGGTCATTGAGATGGAGAGAGACAGAGAATTCCAAGCAGGCCCTGCACAGTCAGCCTGATGTGAGGCTTGAACTCACTGACTCATGAACTGTGAGATCAGGACCTTAGCTAATACCAAGATCAGGTGCTTAACCAAATGAGTCACTCAAGTGGCCGAAGTTATAACTTATTTTAAATATAGTGTTTAACATACTGTCAATTCCACATTTCTTCATTAGCACTGAACCACTATAAGCAAATGTGTAATAATATGATATTCCTATAGGTCTCTCTGAACATGAGACTTCTATAGTATTTCACAAGCCATAGATTCCTGGGTTTGTATTTTAGTTGCTTAGTGTCAACAAACAGTTCTGAAATCACGCTTCTCTGTATATTTTTCCTGACTATCTCCTTGCATCTCTCACAAAACTGTTTCTTTGCTTTGAATATTTCATTTTCCCTGATGCCCAAGGAACTTCATGATTCCATATTGAGAGAGATTTTCCTCTCCTTTGAACTTTTATTCTGCTTCCTAGGTATTTTGGCAGTGTTGTATTTTTTCCATATCTCTTAATAAGTAATAACAGCAACAATATTGCAACAACAAATCATTAATATTTATTGAGTGTTTCTGTATACAAGGTATATTTGATTCTACAGAAGATTATATATATGTATTTGTGAAGATTATATATATGTGTGTGTGTATATATTATGTTATATATGTGTATGTTATATATAAGAACATATATGTTACATTTATAATTTTATGCATCTCTAATTATTACATTTAATGAATGTTTCCTATATCCCAGCCAGAATTCTAAGTGTTACATTTTTTAACAATATCATATTTTTATTTAAATTCTAGTTAATATACAGGGCATTATTGGTTTCAGAAGTAGAATTCAGTGATTCATCACTTACATACAACACTCAGTGCTCATCACAATAAGTGTACTTCTTAATACCCATCACCTGTCTAACCCATCTTCCACCCACTGACCTTTATCAAACCTTACTTTGCTCTTTATCATTAAAAGTCTCCTATGGTTTGTTTCCCTTTATTCTCTTTCCCCACTCCTACCCATATGTTTATCTGTTTAGTCTTTAAATTCCACATATGAGTGAAATCATATGATATCTGTCTTTCTCTGACTAATTTCACCCAGCATAATACCCTCTAGCTTCATTCACATCATTGAAAATGGCAAGATTTCATTGTTTTAGATGGCTGAGTAATATTTCATTGTATATTTTACCATATCTTCTTTTTAAATGTAATACATGTATTAATATCTTAACATTTATACAGTCTTAATAAGGTAAGTGCTAACTCTCACTGTCATTTTTTCAGGTGAGGAACTCAAGACTTGAAGAGTTTAAATAATTTGTAGAAACTCCCACAACCTGTAGGCTACCAAGGGAGGTTGAAAATCCACATTGGTTGATTCTAAACCTCAAGTTCAAAGATAAACAAGTGAACAAAGAAACCTCAAGCTCCTAGGTACCTACTCTTGTCATTTTTAATGGTAGATATAAATTTATTCATTCTAAGGACATCCTATAATTTAGTTAGAAAGAGGTAGACTTCTTGACACTTCAATAAGGAGGAAATAAATCCTCTAACACAAATTAGATACCAGAGTTTGCATCTGCTCTAAAAAAACTGGCAGTCAACTTCGCAACTAAAGTTAATTAATTATTAAAATAAAATAAACCTCAATGCATTATGGCTGACTGAGGTTATCATTTTACATTACCAAAATATAAGACTTAATCTCTATTTCTCTAACAGCACAAAAGTATTTTCCTCCATTGGCTTTGGTTCTACTAACATAAACTGTATCTATTCCTGACCAGGTGTGTGTGTGTGTGTGTGTTATGTGCTTTCAAAATGGAGACAGCTATGAGTATCTTAAATGAAACAGTGTAGATCATTATCTATTATTGAAAACAAAACTTAAATGAATATTTACAACGATTAATCATAAAAGTGATACTAAAAAAAAAATATTATTCAACTAAAAAATCTTTGGGAAGAAGAAAAATCAGAAAGCATGTTCAAGCTTCCATACACATATATACAACTTATCAGTGGTCTCTTTTTTTCCTAGAATGATAATATGAGTTCATTGTACCCATTTAAATTACACTGAAATGCAGAACATGAAACATAAAAGCTCACTAAGAGCTCTATCTCTAAAGACAACTACACTGCATTACTACAACTGTATTTTTATTTGTTTATAAACAATTGTAGATTTACAAATAAGAATATACTAAAACTAATGTATTTTAAACTATTAGCATTATTACTATTAACTTTTTACAAATAGAGTAATATACATATTGTTCTATAACTTATTTTTTCACTTAATATACAGTTATCTTTCTGTGTAGGTGTTTATAGATCACTCCATTCTATTTTACTCTTTCATTTTTCTCTCTATGTATGTAGAACACAATTTATTTAAGTATCTTTTACTGATCATTGTGTTCTTTCCTTTTTACTATTAAATATAATACTATAGGGGTGCCTGGGTGGCTCAGTTGGTTAAGCGTCCGACTTCAACTCAGGTCATGATCTCGGGGTTTGTGGGTTCGAGCCCCGCATCGGGTTCTGTACTGGCAGCTCAGAACCTGGAGCCTGTTTCGGATTCTGTGTCTCCCTCTCTCTCTGCCCATCCCCCGCTCATGTTCTGTCTCTCTTGTCTCAAAAATAAATAAACTATAAAAAATTTAAAAAGAAATTAAAAAATAAATACAATACTATAATAAGTGTATGTGGTGTGTGTTTGGGGGTGAGGGGCAAGTTGAAACATTAAGTCAGGAATTTAAATAACTCAAGGTGCCGAGGTGGTGTGCTGGGGTAAGCATCCGTCCCTACTCTTGATCTCAGCTCAGGTCATGATCTCACAGTTCCTGGGTTCAAGCTCCATTTTATATCTGCACTGATAGTGTGGAGGCTGCTTTGGATTCTGTCTATCCTTCTCTCTGCCCATTCCCCACTTGTGCGATCTCTCTCTCTCTCAAAAAAAAAAAAAAAAACTTTAAAAAATAATTTAAAGATCTCATTACTGAGAGATATTGCCAAATTCCAGTCCCCAATATTATATCTATTTTTGCCCTTTATGCTTGCCAGAATATCCACTATTACTTGCATTCTTAATAGCCCTCTCTATATTTCTAAAAGCCTATGGCCTCACTAATACAATTAACAAATCTAGAGAAATTAACTAGCTAAGACTAAAGAGCAAAGATGTATCCTACCAAAACTGTCTTCTGTTTGCTAAGAAAGCAACTTGAGGTGCTCATGCCTTTAATAATTTAAGTTCTGTGCTGTACAAAATTTGATTTTATTTTATTCCTCTGTATAACAACTCCTATAGTCTTCTAATAACCTCCATTACAGAAAGTTAATTGTAAGGATGTTACAAAGTAACTTACATGGCACTATTATAAATCATAAAACAAATACACATCATCATAGAAGTTTCAGGTTAGATAATGAATCTTTGTACTTGCTAAGTACATTTTTACAGAGTATATAAAACAGAGGAAAAAGCATATACTTATATATGCAGAGAACATTTTTGCTACCCTTTCATAACTAGGTTCAGATTTCCTGAGTCTTATTTCATATGCATATATAGTTCCAGCCCAATAGATAAGCATCTGAGGATTGTACAGAGGATTTTTCATTGACTATTGTTCTAATTGCTGTAGACTTGTAAAACTATAATCACCTCTATTCAGCTCATCAATCATAAAGAGTACCATCTCCTCATATAATGGGAATTTCACATAGACCTGGTATCCTTCAATTTAAAGAAAATAGTCAAGAAAGGATAATACATTTGAGGGGGTGGCTTAATAAATCTTCTAAGGTTAAGTTCAGTAATAAAATAGTTTTTCAAGTAATGGTTACTCAGTCTTAAGTGTGCCATACATTATAAATGTATTTCTTTCGAAGGTCATGTTTTTAAATGTAAATTTGCATGTTTTCCTTTTTAAAAACACCTACAGCCTCAGAGTTCACCAGTTCAGTTCAACTGAAGATGTATTAGAAACACTCCATGGGTCAAAATCTAGCAAATGAGTCCTCAATAGGATTTTATCTCATTTTATGATATATGGTAAATAGCAAAAAGTAATTCCTTACATTCAAAAGTTTTCTAAAGGTTTACATTGTAAGCTTTTAGGAATTACTTTTGAACATTTCTTTTTAATTTTTGAAACTATCATACCCTCTGTCTGCATTGGTTCCCTTCCTATGTCACCTCTGAAATGACAAAATAGTGAAATATACTATATGGAAAGGATCTCCAAGATGCTTTCCTTTTGCTTGCTAAGACCCTCTTAAACTGAATATTATTTCTAGATGTTTCATCATCATTTAATAGGTCACTAAAAAGTGTTTCTAAAAAATACTTTTTGAAAAATTCTTTATGGTCTGTTCAGAACAAATGCATCAACTGGTAGTCTAGTGTTAGTATAAGACATTAATGTCTATTCTACCTTTTCATTTTTTCTGTCAATAAGAAAGATCCCCTCATACAAAGTTCTAAAATGTTTCTGACATTCATGGCTCACACAACAAGGGTTTCAAGAACTGCAGAATTATGTTGATTAAGGAGAGACATCTTCTATTAATCGATTGCTGAACCAAACAAAAAGGGAGGTGGTGAAGAAGGCAGGAATTTGTTGCCTCCTGCACTCAACAATCACGGATGAAATGCAATTGAACATCTTAGGATGAAATGCTTTTCTAGAATGTTCTAAAATCTTCTGCAATATCACAATGTCATACAAAAAGGAGAAAGAGAACTTTTCCTTTGGGCCATTAAAAAACAAACAAGAAAGAGAAAACAATAAGTTTTTTCTTTATAATTTAGGAATAATCATGTAATGACATCGCACTGTATCAAAGGTACAAATCATAGTGCATCAATCAAAGTCATAATGCTTCTTTTGCCATCTGACTGGTATTAATATTAAACATGTCAGTGAGAGCTCTGATGCAAGTCTTTACGGAGAGGCTCATCCAAAAGCCACACACATATCCTTATTTCACTGTTTCTAACATTCTAACCCAACAGGATGTAGTATTTTGGATAAGTCTGTTTAAATGGCCATTGACTGAAACTGAATCTATAAACATTTGCATGCCTTGTATGCTTAAAGCTGAATAAAATATTACATTTCCAGTGAACAGTTAAGAATTTATGTATGTATTTAAGTGTCTTTCAGTTCTGAGTCTTCCATATGTGACATTAATTCTTACAGGCAGCAATCATGAGATAATCATAAAGCAGTCCACTTGGCAAATTTCAGCCTTCATTAAAATTAAGATATTTTGTTTTACTTTTGATAGTTAAACTATGGCCAAAAATTGGCTGTATAACTGTCTTATAAAGGTTCCAATGAACAATTATAATATTAAAGAAAGAATACCTATAAGATAAAACAAGGTAATTTTTCATGTTTATGAAAAACAATTTTATAACTGAATAAGCTACTGTAAGTCCAATGATCTCCTGAAAGGGAGAACTTAATTTTGTAAAGAGAACACATTCACATTTATGTAGAAAAGCAGATGTTTACAACTTTTAGTGCTAGACTTAAATTATATGTGTAGCAATTAATTCACTTAATTATTAACTATTAAATATTTATAGTCATATAAAATATTTCTGTTAAAATATCTTGCATATTTTAATTTAAAAAAACAAGGAGAAAATTCAAGGAAATTTTCATTTGCTTGTTAAATGTAACAATATTGTTCAAATGATGTTAAAATTAAAGTAATAAATGCAGATTCTGACCAAAGAAATTGAGAAATAAAGATGACTATAAAATAATATTTCATGAAAGCATTTGCATATTTTGGCATAGTAAAATGTCATATGTGAGTATAGTACAGAGGTTTCTTTCTTTTTTAAATTAAACACTATCATAAAAGAAAATAGTTGCAGTTTTTCAAACTATTTGTGACTTTCTAGAAGAATAGCCATTTTCACAAAATAGATTCAGATAACATTCAGTATTAAAAACTTGAAAGGGACAATTTTCTTGACAGTGATTTTAGGAAGATTATGAAAAATTATGGTGTCCTTAAAATGTTAGAGAAATAAAGGTGAGACAATGTCTCAGGAAAAAATACTAACATAACAAAAAAGTGAAAAAATATATTTAATATACATGTACATGTAGTTATAAATATATGCTGGAATTAGTATATTACTAAAAAAAAAAAAAAAGGAAGCTACATATCAGAAATTCCTTCTCTGCTCTTGACCAAACAAATATGTGTCAGCTCGAAGCGTGCTCATTTGTTGCATAAAGATTTGCATTAGAAACTCATCCAGTAGGTCAACGACATCTACTCATGAAAAAAATGAATGAGTCAAACACCTCTATGATTGATCATACAAGAAGTAACCTAGTATCATTTGTTTTTACTAATAGAAGCCATTAAGATAAAGCATCTGTACATGGAAAAAGATAAGGAAAGGCCCATGAGTAATAAATGAGCAGTATGGTTATATAAAGAACAAATCATGACAGACAAACCTGATTGCTTTTTCTGATAGAAGTACAAAATTAATGAATAAAGGGAGTGCACTACAAGTAATATATTTGGGTTTTCACAGAGTATTTAATTCAATGTTTCATAAGCTCTGACTTACAAAATTAATTCAAATTGGCTTGGAGATGATTATTCTCAGATGGTCTGAAAACCATTTAAAGAGCTGTAAACAAGGGGTAATGATAAATGGCAACAGACAGAGCTGGGGGGAGGAGTGAACTGCCACTAAGGTTGATTTAGCTCTTAGATTTTAGTATCTTCATTGCTAAAATGCAATATGGAATAAACAACACACAACTGAAATTTGAAAACAACAGTAAATTGGAAGTTACCATAAACATAGGAACAGTAAAATAGTCAAGAAGATGCAAGCTAGAACATAAAAAGGGACTATACAAAAGATTGCCCACACTAAAAAGGCAAGTGCATGTTAAAGGATAGTTTGGATTTATTATAAGCAAACAAAGCCAGACAAACCTGGCAAAACAGGTTAACAAAGTAAGTGAGCACAATCCCATAAGTAATGCATTATGGAAACTCCTTTAAATAATTATGTACAGATTCTGATGCATGGCTCAGTATTGACAGATCTATAAATGGAAAGGAGTCTTGGATTACAGTTTAATGCAAATTCTGATGTTCAATATGGTACTCTAAATAGGATAATATATATCCTTAAAGAGTACTTTACACATTCCCTTCTCCATTTTTCTTTAGTTAGATTATCTGCAGGAAAACAAGCACTATAATTTGACTATTCTTTGACATTGAACACACTTACAGGTCTTCTCTTCCCTCATGAGTGCAGTTGAAAGGCATGTAGGGAATATCACCTACACAACAGATAATCATGAAGGTAAATCTTCTGTAAATGACTTTTGGGTTATCAATGGCATGGTGCTCCCTCTACACCCATGCAAATAATTGAGAGTCGATTGTATACACATATAAGGAAAGATACATAGGAAGACAAATGACTTCCATGAGAAGATTATTATTGGACTCTACTTTATCCCCTTCTATTGGATAACTCAACAAATTAGAGAGAATTCAGAGCACTGAAACAAAAATGAAAAAAGGCCATAAAGTCATCGTCTTATGAGAATCAATTAAATGAGCAAGCCCATTGAGTGCATCTGACAGACATAAGCAGTGTTCAAGGGCAACACCTAGTTATAGGCTGAAAATCTATAAGAGAGGAATTCTTTTCATGGGATAGAACAGTTTCCCTCCTACTCTAATACTCAGATACAGAAAACTATAATTTAGAGAAAACATTATTGTCCAAGTATTGTTAACAAATTTGATTAGACTTTTATTGCAGAACTACAAGGACTTAATAACCAAGTCTTGATTACCCAGGGGGGAAAAATTCCAAATTAGACGATATTAGTGAAAATCATAGTGATTTTGAAATTAGTTAGACCTAGGTTTCAATATTGGCTCTGCTACTTACAGAATACATATGGATGTGATCAAAGCTCCACATCTGAACAAGAGAGTTAACTTAAACCATAAATGTGTTAAATGAGAAAAATAGACACTCACTGAATGTTAAAGAGTGGAATAATACATATTAAATAGTGGGAAAATCACATGTGGTTTTCAAATATATACAAAAATGTCTATACTTTCCATATTGAAAACTTAGTGTTTTTTTTTTTTTTTTAACTGTCATCCCTACTTGGAAGGAAAGATGGTAGAAAGATCATGATACCTGAGATCATAAAGTGTTAGGAGTGACTACTACTTCCCCATCTACAAATTATAAGACTTAGTTAATTTATTTGAAGTCTGAATCTCACAGTTCCAATTTATAAAACTGCCGAAGTGCTATGTGGGTCAGTAGACTATAAAGCACAGGAAAGGATATATAGTGGATACAGAATAAATATTTATCTTTCTTTATCTCCATCTTTCTTTCTCCACTCAATACCTACTTTCACTATCTGTTTGTTTTATTTTCTTTAATGCACATTTTCTCTTGGGGCATATTCAACATAATCAGTCTTGACATCCAAACTCAATTTTGGGTAGAAAGTACATCTTGTTTACGTTTTCTTTTTTACCTTCTAATAGTTTAAAAATTACCAAATAATATATTTGAAATTACTCTAGTTCAGAGTGTTACATTAATGAAAGATTACATACTATTAGCTTAAATATCCCTACATGTGTTGTCTTTGTTTCATGAAATCTCAGAGATAGAAGGCTATATTTATATCGCTCAGTCTTTCATCACTGAATACAAACGGGTGATGAATAAAAGCTTTTTGATAATAGATGACAATTAGGCATATACACAACCTCTTTCTGCTCATCCCTGACCCTTTCAGTTTGGCACCAGTATGGAGAGCCTGACATCTGACTGAAGAGTGAGGAAATAGACAGCTGGGCTTAGGTCATCTTCTTTACATATTTATCTTTGACAGTTGTAGGTCATCTTCACAGGAAAACCTATTAAGTAATATAAACCATATTAAAAATAAAACTGGGAACTTTAAGAGCTGAAATTCCCTCTTCTCAGGAAATGTATTTTATTTATGTCCTTTAAAAAAGGTACCATGCCTTTACAATTTCTTTACCAAGTTCCTTTCTTCATAAAGGAAGATGTGGCCTCCTCCCTCCTCCAAAACTCAATACTTTCCCCACTGTTTTGTTCCATTGAGTTCAAACATTTCTTAAACAGAAAACATTTCAATTACCTGGAAATATAAACTTCCTAAGAAATCCAGGTGAGCAATGGTAGAATAGTTATCTCTTAGAGTAGTGTTTTTCCATCCCCAGGAGTATATAACCCATATTATTAAAAGAATGGAATGAATATTGAGGAAGAGAATATGTTCTGAGTGAGAGAGAGTGAATCAATTCCAAGGAGTTTCTACCACTAGAGGCCTCAGAAGAGAAAAGGGACCCCCTCTATATTTCCTGAACATTCTTGAATTGAAAATGATTATTGAGTACCAGGTTATGTCCTAGGTATTGTAGTAGATACTGAGAATACGATAACCAAAGCATGGTTTCTTGCCCTTCAGAAATCCTAATGAGGAAGGAAAAAAAATGCAGAGGATATTGTAACATGATGTGGTAAGTGTAGTGAGACAGATATATATTTGGGGGCAATGATAGCATAAGGAAGTGGCACTTAGCTCAACAAGACATACCGAGATAAGATATTGGAAATATCTTATTTCCAATCTTTCATAACACAGGAGCCATATATTCATGTGTAAGAATTTTTAACATCTTTTACTCTGTTAACTTTCTGTTTTGATGTTAGCTAAGATAAGTCCAAGAAACTAAACTGAATGATGCCATTGCTCAATGCAAAATATAAAGTATTTTAGTTTTCTAGTAACAAAAGCATACATATTCATTGCACAAAATTGGCAAAGAGACATGGGAAAAAGACAATAATAACCACTATTAACATTCTTGTGCTATTTTTATTCTAGTCTTTCCCTTTTCTCTCTCTACATATAATCAAATAAATAATTATAATAAAAAGGTATTATTATAATACATAATGTATAATGTATATGTATGTCCGTGGGCATATGCATGTTAAACCTATAGTAACACAAATAATTTTATACTCTAAAAAACCAATATTATATAATATTTATAAACACATATTATGTGAAAAGTAATAGTTGTGCCTTGTTCATAAACTTTTGATAATTAAAGGATCCTACATACGTAAAGAATTTAGAACAATATCTGAGGTATAATGTAATGCCGATAAACACAGCTGATATTAGCATTATTGTAGTGCCTTCAATATCTTTATATCAGGGTCACCTGTTTCCACAGATAATAAGGGATATGAACACTCTATTTTTCATGAAAAATATTAAAGGTGATAAAATAGATATATATTATGTCTGCCCAGAATGCCACTTCTGAAAATTTCTCCAGTTCTCTCCTCCCCATAACTTAATTCATTGCCATGATTATGTTGGGAGTTGCTGTCATCTGGCCTCTGTTCACATGGCCAGGGGTCAATTAGACTCCTTCCCTGAGATTAACTATGAAAAAGAAACAAGCAAACAAAAAGTCATTCTTATTTTGGGTCTCTCAGTTGAGAGCTATAAGCATGGGAGTAATTGGCAGTTGGATTTTCCACTATGTGGGTAAGAAAAGCAGATGACATCAGTGTTTGAAGAAAAAAAAAATGAAGCCAATTCTCAGAAGTAGAGATGAGATATGGCTACAGTATTAAGGTAGTCTTTATATTTAGGATTTCCATTTTTCCTGAGGCTCTACGGCCCCCCAATAAAAAGAGAAAAAATCGTCCTCAGGTTTTATGAAATAATTTTATATTACTATCATACATTCTTTTTTTGCCTAAGCTACTTTAGGTCTAGCCACTTAACTTTATGGCTGAGGTAACAAAGACCCTGAATAGCTAAATTACTTGTGCAATATCACACAACTTTTAAGTTGCAGATGTGAAACTGCAAATAAGATAAATGTGAGTATTTAATCAAGTCTTAATTTAACAGAATTTCTAAGACAGCAGTTGCCTAATCAGGCAGGTAGAGAAAGGAAGAGGGAGGGGACAATGCTAATCCATTAAAGCAACAATTTGCCCTGCTCTTCCAAACCCACCCAGAAATGTTGAGAAAAAGAGATCATGGCCAGATGATAACTACAAGTCATATGAGAAGACTCTTATATATATATAAATATATATATATATATTTAAAATGTTTTATTTTTAGTTTCAAGTTTTTATTTAAATTTCAGTTAGTTAAATATATAGCTTAATATTAGTTTCAGAAGTAGAATTTAGTGATTCATCACTCACATACAACACCCAGTGCTCATCACAGTAAGTGCCCTCCTTAATCCCCATCATCCAATGTAACCCATGCCTCTGCCCACCACCCCTCTAGTAACCCAAAGTTTGTTCTTAATAGTTAACAGTATGTTTTATGGTTTTCCCTGTCTTCCCCCCCCCGTATGTTCATCTGTTTTGTTTCTTAAATCATATGAGAAGATTATTTAAACCTGATACAAAGTACACGGGTAGGAAAACTTTCTCTAAAGATAAAACTCCTGAACTCCAAGAGCCAAACAAACTGTTCACATTTAAGATATGACTACTGGCAGACTTCCAATAGTCTCAAATGCAGCATGCCAGGGACTTTACTCCTACCCTAACATTTGTTTCACCTAATCACATGAACTTGTATCCTCTAGGAAAGACCTGCATGTACCAGGGACTGTGCATCAGAGATAGAGAGCAATGGTATCTTAAAGAGATCATCCGTCAATTTTTACTACCACAGCCC
Organism: Hyaena hyaena; assembly: GCF_003009895.1. Lineage (NCBI taxonomy): Eukaryota > Metazoa > Chordata > Mammalia > Carnivora > Hyaenidae > Hyaena > Hyaena hyaena. The sequence goes on along the minus strand of NW_024081065.1, from coordinate 876,219 downwards.
TCTATACAGGAAATGTGTCCATAAGCAGGAAGGTTTAACACATGCACAAAATCTCCTCTAAAAGCCATTGACACAATACACTTCATTAAATAATGAGTACAGAACTTTTTTTTTTGTTTATGTTGCATAGAGACTAAAGAACATTTCCATAAAGCAAATAACAAATACTTTACTGTGATAAACAGAATGTATATATAAATGTATGCAAGTCAGTGAAACAATTTATAACATTACTAATGTCATTGATATCTAAACTACATCCTGTAGCTATACTTCTGTCATCATTCTTTGTTTCCATACCACATCATCATGGTTCCTGGCATGTAGTAAGTGTTTAACAAATGTTTGGTGAATTAATAAAATCTATTAACAATCCTCACCCTGCTGGGTTTCTCTGTGACACTTCCAACAGCTCAGCACTCTACACAGCCCAAACAGCTTGAAAGGTGAAAATTTGCACTCTAGTGAAGAGAGTTCTAAACAGGAGGCCAGGAGAAGAGATTCTTAGACTTATATCTATCTAGACAGTGGCATTAACTTTCCTCATCTATAAAACATGTTTTCTGCTTTAGGTATTTCTATGAGCCAAATTCTAATGACTTTCTATGTTTTTTTAAATGATAAGGAAGATGTCATGGGTACATTTTCAAAGCAGAAAAGGGTGAGACTCCTAGCTTTACCATTCATTTGTGACCTCGAGCAATTTATTTAACTTCTCTAAATTTTATGTTTTTCTTCTGCTAAACAGGAATAATATTTACTTTCCAGAACTGTATGGGAGTCAATTGAAATAATGTGTATAAAACACTAGGCACAGTGTCTGACACTAAGGGCTCAAAAATCATTACTTGATGTTATTGTTCTTACTAGTATTCTTCATTTGTTGTTGTTGTTATTTATCCACTCTCCTTTCTCCTTTCTTAGCTATAATCAAGTGGCGATTTCTTCATCTAATTAGAATTTAGTGGGAAAAGGTCATCAAGGAGACTAAACCCTGTAGCTCTAAAACATAAAGGACACATCAAGTAACAATATCCAAGTGTTATTAAACCATGTGGTCTTTGCACAGTTTAATAAACAAAAGTTTTCTATTGCAGGTATCTTATAGTGGGGCATAAACGAAATTCTAAATTATATTAAAGGAGGCTGGAATGGTTATGTTTATTAAAGAAAGGCATAACTTTTAAAGATTAAACATCAGTACTGGAAGCACTTTGTGGAAAAAGGGTTGTATAAAGGATGTATTCATCTATCTCTTCCAAGGTACAACCATCATAACAAATCTGATATTCACACAAGAGCATCATATGAGAGAGATGATGCACATCACTAAGATGTGGATGTGCAGCAAACTTACAAATGTCACAAAACCAGTGAATGGCAAAAGTGAGACCCAAAACCCTGGCTGGCAGTTCCCTAACAAATGGTTAGGAGTGTCAGTGTCCAATCACCTGCTTTCTCTGGCTGGTATGGTTCTGTCACAAGAAACACTACTGGTGCAAGGGAACAACCAACATGGTACTTAATGATGAGGAGCCTTGGCATCTAACACATGAAAAGGCCCATACTCCTAAATACCTAGCAAAAATGTCTTTATGTGGCTCAGTTGGTCAAGCTTCTGACTTTGGCTCAGGTCATGATCTCACAGTTTGTGGGTTAGAGCCCTGAGTCAGGATCTGTGGTGACAGCTCAGAGCCTAAAGACTGCTTCGGATTGTGTGACTCCCTCTCCCTTTGCCCCCTCCCCACTCATGCTCTGTCTCTCTCTCTCCCACTCTAAAACAAGTAATAAACATTTAAAAAAAAGTCTTTAAGTATCTGAATCATTAGCAGATTGATTTCAAAATAGTTCACCATAATCCTTTCAAGTAAGAATGTTTGTTCGGGGGTGCCTGGATGGCTCAGTTGGTTAAGCATCCAACTCTTGGTTTCAGCTCAGGACATGATCTCGTGCTTCCTGAGTTTGAGCCCCACATCAGGTTATGCACTGACAGCGAGGGAGTCTGCTTGGGATTCTCTCTCTCTCCCTCCCTCTGCCCCTCTCCTGCACACAGTGTCTCTCCCTCTCTCTGCCCCTCTCTTGTGCACAGTGTCTCTGTTTCTCTCAAAATAAATTAATAAAGTTAAAAAAATGTATTTGCTTTTTTTCCCTGATAGCTTAGAACATCTTCTAAGATAATTAAAATTGTCAAAAAAGCTCTGAAGGAAATAATCCACTACTGTAGTCCTCTTTTTTAGAGCCCCATCTTTCCTGCGGAATCTCTTTTCAGGTAAATACACCTGTGTAAGAGTATTTACACATTATTTTTAAAACAAAAAAAGTACCTGAAAATTGTTAGGAGTAATTGTAAAATATTTTCCAGTTAAGTTTAGTGAATTTGTACTATATACTTTGAAAATCATTCAAATATGTCTATTTTGTGTGATACATGTCATGTAGAAACAAAGACTAAAACTACATTTCCAATTTAAACTTATTACTGGAAATAATAGATACACCATTGCTATTAAGTTCAACATACAAAGTACAGGAAAAAATACATAATCTCTAAAAACAACAAGCTTCACTGAAAGATATATTCTGAATAAAGCAATGTAAAGACTTTGATCATTATGAGTGGATATCAATTAAGGACTAACGATGAGAACATATTCTGCTGGTTACAGACTAGGGAGAATATCGAGGTCCTAGGAAACAGTGCGTGTGTGTGTGGGGGGGAGAATCAGATTCTTAGTTTGGAAAGGATGTAATTAATAATGCAAAAGTAAAATTATGCAACTTTTAAAACATTTGCAGATTATCCTTTAGACAGAATGTGCTTTTTGGGGCTACCAAGGAGTTTTGGGGTACTGTAGTCAGTTCATGTGTCTATATCCAAAGAACTTTTTCTGAAAGAGCTGAGTTATACCCTTCTATGAATGTCTGAGCAAGCAAACTGTCCCACTCTTTAAAACCAATTCTTTTAGGGGCGCCTGGGTGGCTTAGTCGGTTAAGCTTCCGACTTTCGCTTAGGTCATGATCTCGCTGTTCGTGGGTTCGGGCCCCGCGTCGGGCTCTGTGCTGACTGCCAGCTCAGAGCCTGGAGCCTGTTTCAGTCTGTGACTCCCTCTCTCTCTGACCCTCCCCTGCTCACGCTGTCTCTCTCTCTCTCCTAGAAATAAATAAAATATTAAAAAAAATAAAAAAAATAAATAAAACCAATTCTTTTAGCTTCCACCATGACAGAATATGAATTTGATTTTATAAGATTCTCTCTTTTGTATCCAATCATGTAGTAACCATTATGTTGTTTTCAAATGAGGCATTCATCTTATAAATTAATCAATGCATCCTTTCTTTAGACAAAATAAATAACTCAGATCTAAATGACTTTAACAAACAATACAATACATTGAGAAGGTCAAGATGATAGAATTTTTCTTTTTCCTGACGGGGTTGGTCATAAAGGGGTAACAAGGAGGAAAGATAATGGCTTATTTTTTGTACTTTGTTTCATAATCAAAAACTTGTTGAATTCTTCCAAACATTTAAAAGTCCAGATTAAGTATCTTTTTTCTTGAGAAACCCTTCTGTGATTTGTCTATGCTTCACTGATTTTTCTCTTTCATTTTTAAAATTTTTTATTGCATTTATCTGGTAAACACAGCAGAAGATTGCCTTGGAGGTAGGTCATCTAATAATATATGACCCTCATTTTACATATAAGTAGACTGAAATGACTAATATTTTAAAAAGCTGTCTAAAATTCCCAGTTTTTTGTTTGTTTCTATTTATACATTCATTGAGTTAAGCATTTGACCCAAAGCCGTAGACACATAAGAGAGAAATGACAAATATTCTTAGTGTCAATGAAGTAGTAGATGGGAGTCTCATAGAGCATTCTACAAAATGTGTCCCTTTGTTCCACACATTTGACCAGATTTGTTTTATAATTTCAAGTATCTAAGTCACCACCATCTCTCTCTTCAACTATTGGCAATGGTGTCCTTACTCTACTCCTCCTCCTCCTCAGTTCATTCACAGCCAGAATTACCTTTATAGAGCATATATTCAATTATTTTCCTTTCCTACTGTAATATCCTAAGATTGTCTGTTATTCATGTTACACATTTCACACTCATGTCAATTGTATCCTGACCTACCTCTCCAAAATCAAGTCAAGTTTAATCCACATTCAGGGCTTTCATATGAGTTCTTATGTTACATAACATCCCTCTGTGTGGGATGATCTCTTGATCTTCAAACAACTGGCTTCTTGACCTTCTGGCTCCACCTTAAATTTCACTTTCATTATAGCCCTTTCTTGACCCCTCAATCTAATTAGCTAGAACCATTAAACACCTATTACTTCCATTTTGATGCTTTGGATAACAATTGTGGTCCTAAAACTTTTTTTTTTTTTTTCTGTTTACATATTTGGTTTTGTTTCTGTATTTTCTTGTCTCCCTCACCTTATCCTAGAATTTGAACTTCTGTGAACAGGTATCCAGCCACGTTTAATCACTGCTGTAACCTCAGTGTAGCATCCCTTATAGATAGGAAATATTTAACATATATCTGTTACATGAACTGATGAATAAACATATTCATTTTTCATACATCATACACACTTGGGTCCAAAATGGAAAATGATGCATTGTGTAGCAAATACTATGTTAATGACTGGATGCCAACCACATTTATGATTACCAGGTTAGCTCATACTTATGGAAACCATAGAGTGACGCATTTTCTGATAAATCTATTATTCAATTTTAAATGCAAATTTAAATGTAAATGTGTGATTATCTTTTTTTTTAAATTATCTTCTAATTCCTTTTTTTTTTAATTCTTTTTTTTTTTTTAATATTTGTATTTATTTCTAGGAGACAGAGAGACAGCGTGAGCAGGGGAGGGTCAGAGAGAGAGGGAGATACAGACTGTGAAATAGGCTCCAGGCTCCAGGCTCTTGGAAGCCAGTCAGCACAGAGCCCGACGCGGGGCCTGAACCCACGAACCGCGAGATCATGACCTAAGCGAAAGTCGGAAGCTTAACCGACTAAGCCACCCAGGCGCCCCATTAAATGTAAATGTGTGATTATCAAAAGTAATTATTTCCCTTAGGAAAACTGTTCACTGCCACCATTTACATGTACAAGACTGCACAGGATAGATGAATGTCAAAAAAATACTGTACTAATAAACATGTAAGAAGCAATGCTCTAATAAGAATATATTATTATTTATTTTAAGTAAACAATAAATTAAAATTATTTCTGTGTGTGAATTTATAATAAATTCTGTCTGTTATAATAATAATGAACAATCTGAGCTGCTATGTGCTACTAGTGATTCAGTTCAGGAAAACAAAACAAAAGAAAAAAAATAAATAAAACTCAACCCTTCTTTTGAGTCCTGAATCTGTTTAATTGAAAACAGAATTATAAAATAATAAGAAGACTGGTTACCACATCTACTATCAATATGTGTAAATACTAATTTTGCTAATTATTAGCAAGGAAAAACAAATAGAAAAATAAATTATAAGCTAATATAAGACTGTTTATAAATATCTTGTAAGTTATACCTCAATAAAGCTGGAAATAAGACTTCAAATGTCAACCTGATTTCACATTTTACATTATTTAAAATATATCAGTTTTTTCTGAGTGCCTTTATAAAAATATGAATTTTAAACTATAAAGTAAAATTATACTAATAAAATGGATGTCTGGAAATTTCACTTTACATCATATGGAAGAAAAGTTCCAATAAACATTTAAGCAACTTTTAAAACAGTAGTCAGTATTAGAGTTTTAGTCTTCCTGGCTTAATTGCGCATTTTTTAACATTGGGAATATTTTCTTTACTTTTTATTTGTCCACATTCCATAAAGACACATCTTGTATAATTTGTACCTAGTGAGTATTTTAATTATTGTGAAATCTCTTTCTTTCAGAAAAACAAGCTGGTTAGAGGAACCTAGTACAAAGTTTGGTACAAAGCTTTAACTACTAAAGGTCTGTGGACATCATGATAAAGTGCAGTCACTTCCCGGTCAGATGTCTTTCCTGGTCAGATGTGTTAGCTCTATTTGCACCTGTTAGATTCTCAGAAACTGACACCTGATGAATGATGCCATCAGAACACATGCTAGTCAGCCAACATTCAACCCAGCAGTTGTGGCATCTTAATTTACTCCTCTGAAAATAAACTCTTAGAAACCTTCACTGAAGAATAATAAACATAACACCCTTCAGTAAACTTAAACATGCAATGTAATTTAGAAGCAATATTCATAAAAGATTAAGCCCTTTATTTGTAATCACTGTTATTATATCAACTATTCAATGCTTACACTTTATTTCTTGAAACCTCCCTGACTTGTAACAATTTCGATAATCTCCCTATACGCCCAACTTGGACACATCCAAAGCTCTATTTCTCCCTAGCTTTTCAGTATTAAATAGCCTATGCACCCTGAAGCTTTAGTGACAGTGAGCTCAAGCAGGTCTAAGCCTGTAGAAGCAGCTAATCTTGGAAGCCAGTCCCAGTGCCCGGAACTCCTGAAAACTGACTTTCTCGGTCTGTCCTTGAAATATCGTAACTGGCTGTTCACCCACACATGTTTGTTCCACAGTTCTCAATCTCAGATACAAATTATAATCATATTCAGAGCCTAAAAGCAAAACAAAAAACTGATGCACAGGCCACAACCCCCAGAGATTGTGATTTAAATCTTCTAGTGTCTGTCTACTATAGATGTTTTGTAAAAAAAAAAAAAAAAAGTCCCATGAAAGTAACAATATCTTCACTAGCATCTCAAGAGATTAATAATTAAAACAATGGTTTACTATTAGCTAACACTGACTGTAGGAGTCTTATTTGTTTCCTATGTTTCTTCTCTCCACAATCTTTGATGATTTCCTTCAGCTTTTAAAATTAAACTACTGTGGGAGCAGATGTAATTCTTCTCTTCTCTGACATCACCCCAATCAATTCTAGGTCTATCTTACATTGTCTTGGTCCCTTTCACTCTTTTGATGTGATTTTTTAATTTGGCTTTAAAAGCAGCCACCTGGTTCCCAGCATAAGTTTATAACGAACATTTCTCCAAAACTGACAAAGATATCCATATTGAAAATATCACAAGTATCTAAAACTAAGAAAAACAGAATATGAAGTATAACTGTATTTCTTTAGCAGTAAGAAAGAGGGGGAGAGGAATGGGAGAGCAGGAAAGAGGTAAAGAAGGTGTAGAAAGATAAATTAAGGTTGATTGAGGTGGCCAATACAAATTCTTTCCAAAATTCAAGTAAGGAAGACATGACAACTTCAGTTTTTGAAATAAACTGAAGTTATCTTAACCTAAACTTAAGTTCTATTTTAAAAGCCCTTTTCCCCACTAGTCAAAAAGACTAAAATCTCTGGAGCACTTGGGTGGCTCAGTCAGTTAAGCATCCAACTCTGGATTTTGGCTCAGATCATGATCTCATGTTTTCTCAGTTGGAGCCCCACATCAAGCTCCATACTGACAGTATGGATTCTTTCTGTCCCTCTCCCTCTTTCTCTCTGTGCCTTCCCTGCTCATGCTCTCTCTCTCTCTCTCTCTCTCTCTCTCTGATGCTCTCTCTCTCTTTCTCTCTCTCAAGAATAAATAAATAAAAATTTTTAAAAAAACACAAAAAACTAAAATCTCAAATAATTAGATAATTACGCACACCCACTTCACTGACTTTACCTTAGAGATTTACCTAGTTTCCATGAAACTTAAAGAAACTAAGAGGAACTGAGGTAGGGTATATATACATTCAGTATTTTAACAACCTCTCCCTACCCTCTGTATCACCAAATACTCTTACAGGTTTTTTCATGACCCTTGTAGGGTGAGATATAATTCCAGGTTCAGAACCATTGGAAGCTGGAAGAGGGAATTGGCAAAGGGTTTAAGGAAATATTGGACCAAAAATTGGTTGAAAGTCTAAAAAAGTTTTATCCCACTTATTTATATATGCATAGAAAAAAAAAGAATGAAAAAGATATAAACATGAAGTTAACAGTGGCTAATTTTAGATGGGTAGATAATGTAATTTTAAAAATGGTGTTTGTTATCTTAATTACCCATATTTTCTAATTAAGGATTTTTTAAAAATTTTATGACATGAAAACATTTTATTAATGCATATTTTAAAAGTTAGTAAAGAAAAAAAAACTTATTTATGATTAATTCAGTATTTAGGACAGTGATCTCACTCATTTTTTAAAAAAAATTTAATGAATTTATTTATTTGAGGGAGAGAGTGAGAACACAAGCAGGCAAAGAACAGAGAGAGAGGAAGAGAAAGAATCCCAAGCAAGCTCTGTGCTACCTACAGAGCCCATGCAGGTCTTAAACTCATAAACTATGAGATATTGACCTGAGCCTAAGTCAAGAGTCAGATGCTTAATAGACTGAATCACCCAGGTACCCTACTACTCTTTAAATTAGTAAAACAGTATACTAGTTGGCAACCAAAAGTTCATTCCTCTCAGTGTTTTCTCTCTTTCTAACTGTATAAAGTTCCCACACATGCTATTCTTTCTAGCTCCACTTCATTTAAGGAACCTCTGTCACCTTGGAAAACTGATTACAACTCCAGGTCACAAGTAGAAATTTATTAGTGATATCCAATGGGAAACAAATTTCTTTCCTAAAACTGATTATGATCATTGCATATACATAATTTTCAAGTATTTTATGAAAAACATGTAAAATAGTTCCACTTAAATGCCATTAGAGAATTATACATAGTTATCAGAGTTGTAGAACAAGGATAGAAAGACTTTTCACATAAAATTAAAGTTTTATTTGTACATTAGCAATTGCATTGATTTAATACTGCTCTTGCTCAGTATTTAGAAATTAAAATTTAGAGACTTTAAAAAGAAACACTTTCTGTTCCCTGAAGATTGGCATTGCACCAGCATTTATGTCATTATTATATTATAATCAAGTTCGCTTTAACAAAAGCAGGTGAGGCCAGAAGCTGAAAGAGGTAAAAGCCACTGCAATTTTTCCAACTTGTATGCCTATTAATAGATCAGGAAGTACAGAATCATGAGACTGAAGAAACTATATTGTCTCTAGGAAGAGAATTTCAACATATATTTGAATATATATATTTGTGAATAACACCAATCTAGCCTGCCTTCTATAATATTCCTTTATGACTAACATAATAGGTCATGCACATTCATTGAATAATTGAGCAGGTTATATATCTTGAATGAAGTGGGATTAATTAGTGGAAATAATTTTAGGATATTCATATACAATAAAATTAGTCATTAGAGAAATAAAGGTAAACTCTATCAAGAAAAACTCAAGTTTACTTATCATGTTTGTCCTGCTCAATTTATTCAACTGCCAAATTTTGAGTTATGTAGTCTTTCCTCTCTTTTTCTCCACATGGAAAATCCCTCCAGATTTTATCTGTTCCGGAAAGCAGGCACTGTAACTTTAGAACAGACTCTCTAAGATATATTGTAGTATAACCTGATGGGAAACTATGTCCAGAGAAGGTCCTATGTAATAATAGAATAAAAATACAACACCGTTGATTTCACTTATCAAGTACTTATCACTGTGTTAAGTGCTTTTAAATATAGTAGGTCACTGACTTCATGAAAGGTCTATGAGGTGAATTTTATTACTGTCCTTCTTTTACACATGAATAAAACGTGAGAGAATGACTGTTATTCAAGCTTGTAGGAAAAAGAAACAAGAAATGAAACTCAGAATGTTCTAACCAGATTTTTGGGTCTCAAATGGCATCTATAACTCGATGGTGGCATCTATAACTCGATGGTGTGAGAGAAATCTATCTCAAAAAATTATATTGCAGAGAATTATAACAAAGAAATTAAAAGTACAGACAATGAAGCCAGTCTCGTTGAGTTTGAATCTTGGCTCTGCCATTACTAAACTGAAATCTCAGTCTACTTCCACAGCCTTTTCAGTCTTCTGTGCAAAATGGGGAAATTGCTAATTTGACCTTACAGTGTTATGATAATGTGAGTTAACATATATAAAGTCCTTAGAACTGTGTCATATGATCAGTGTTCAGTATACCATTATAAATATGTACATGCTTTCTTTTATTATTACGACATTTGATTGCTTTCATGTTAGAAATGAGTTGATATTAGTGATTACTGGCAAAAAATACACACTATAATTCTCTGGTACATTAGGAAAAAAAATGGGTATTTCCAGAGAAAGAAACTATCTAAGTTATTGCACTGTTACACACTGTGAGACAACTTGATGCAATCACAAATTAGCAGTTTAAAAACGGACACTTGTTTCATAAATATACATATATATATATATCACAAAGACTAATCATTAAATTTAAATGTTTATGATATAATTGCATTGTGTGTATTTTTTCTTCATTAAAACAGATCAGAAAATGGGGCTTAAAGCTATGTATGCAAATTCTCCAGGCACAATTCCTAAGATTCTGAGAGTATGTTGTTGTTATTGTTGTTGGTTTTCTGCAAAAACACCAGAAATACTGCCTTTACCCCAGAGCACTCCCCACACCTCACTGTCTTTGTCACCTTGAATGCTGCATTATAAGAATTTGCCTGAGAAAAAGCAATTGTGAGACATTTCCTTAGTTCTAATATAAGATACGTTTTAAAATACTGAAAGCAATCGGCATTTGGCTTTGTGTTACTCTATGCACCAGAGGCATGTAGTTATCAAAACAACTTGTGTGTGTTATTCCCCTACTTATTAAATTGATTTTATTAGACTTGTTCCTGGCTGATTTGCTGTATGCCAAGCTTTCTCCTGGGATCTATTTCTAAAGAATTCATAATGGAGGTGATAACTTTTGATGGGTACATTTCAGAAAGTTCTCAGATTCTAATAAACTCCCCAAAGTTTGCTTAAAACCCTAGAGAAAACATCCAAGTTATATAAATGTTTTGGAATTTAGTGCTAGGAAGATATAAAAAGCAACAGAATATTAATTGTTTTGTGATACAAATCAAAGGAAGGAGAAAAAAGGCTTGTGACTCAATTATTAATGCAATTTTATTTTGAATCTGTGTGTCAGAATGCAGAGAATTTATAACTAAACTTCTCAAAAGGAAGGAAGCTTGATGTACAATGGGCAGAATTTCACAAGAAACCAGAGCTATTTTCTACATGTCCCAATATTTTGACAAAATTGGAAATATTCATGGAAAGAGAGAGAGAGAGAGAAAAAAAAAGATGACATTGACTGCAAATGATGTTGTGGTTTAAAAAAATAATAGTTCAGGAAAGGAAAATGTGAATTGTGCTTTAGAGGAAAAATTCAGGTTGGGGCATGAAATGAAGAGAAGGGGTTTAAGAGGTCAGTTAACAAATTACTACAGAGGAGGTAAAATCTGAGACACTATTGAAAAGAAAATCCTAGACTTTAAAATTAGTAGACTGGTAACAGTGTAGCCTGTATATGAGTAAAGTTACAAGTTTAAAGTTCAAATAGGAAAAAAGAGAGAGAGAGAGAGAGAGAGAAGGGGGAGAGAGTGAAAGAAAACAAAAGAAACACCATAGTAACTACAGGACATCCTCAAGGAATTTGGTGAAAATGTTAAATAACATATTTCATATGTTATTTATTTGGACACATCTGTTGTGCTCATCTCAGTAATGAAAACAAAGCTTAAAGGACCATTCTATTCCTCAAAGTAAAATAAAGGTGGTGGGTTACTCAAGGTTTCAGATTTCCTAAAGTTCGCTTCAATGACTAAGCCACTGAAACTCACACAGTACATATTTCATTCATTCTCAAAAATGCACTGACCTTTTCACATTCTATTGTTGCTAGTTGCCAGCTCATAATTTTAGCATAGTGGAAAATGAATCTCTGGTTTCAGTTATCTGCTTAGTCCTTATAAACCAAGAACAACCAAAAGGCCATAGAAAGGCAGGAAAATGTGGGATGAAGATGCTTATAGATACATTGGAACATCAGATGATGGACATTTGCTGGAATCTTGAATAGGTTACTTTCGTTTTGCCTACCTCTTTCCTATATTGATCCCATTTCCATTTCTCCATTATTATAATGTCTAATTGTCTACTCACTTTCCTACTAAGTTAATGTTTAAGAAAAATTGTGTGTGTGTGTGTGTGTGTGTAAACACACATACAGATACATATAAATGATATACAGGAAGTTCTTATGGTTGTGGTTTAGACAGTTGCATACCACTGAGACACAGCCTGAGGAAGTAATTTAACAAATGTTTATTTAGTGCCCACTTAACACACTGAGGCAATGTGCTAAGTACTGGGATTACAGCGATAAAAGACAAATGTTGTTCTCACAAGAAAATCACAGTTTAGAGGCTAGGGTTGGGGTATAGAGACAAGAGAAAAATCAACAATTATAATTGATTATTGTTGTAATAGTACACCCAGGATGTTCCTGTAAAGAAATAAGAAAATTATGTCACTTAAATGTAAGAGGGCAGGGAATATCTCTGAAGAGGTGACATCTGTGGTTATTTGCTGACCTTGGATCTAAAGGGAGATTTTTCTTCTAGCTCCAAGGAGAAATATTTTGGATATAAACAATTACAGGGGTAGGGCATTGAGGGCAGATGTGAGAAAAAATTCTACTTGATGTCCTCCAGTTTCTAGAAACTCCAGTGAGGAACTGAATGTTTATCCAGGGTTTATCAATGTACTGGAATATAAAAGTAAGCAGTTCTGTTGTTGACAGACTTTGATAAGATGAAACCTCCACTTTGATGAGAATTGATTATTTAGCAGGCAATTGGAAATGGAGTGTTGCTTTTTAAAGATCTTGTCAGCCTCCTGAAAGATGCTTTGGGGAAAAAAATAGATTTTTCTTTTCTTGTCCAGTCTCTTATGGACGTTATAATATTTGTTTTAAAAGGTGGTATACAGATGCATTTAAAAAATATTCAATAAAATATTCTAGATATTAATACATTCATAAGAAAATCTGCCTTTGAATTTAACTAAAACTCACTCATTTAAGATTGATATCCTATAAATGGTTCAACTGCACAATGAATGACTCTTATGTTTATCCAGATATATGAAATAATAGAAACACTGGGTGTAGGCAAAGAACCACTTTACATCTACTTACTGTAGTACTCATATAATTGCATACTTATAAATATTTGGCTATACATATTAAGAGGCTACTGATAAATAAATTCTATGTCATGAAATTCCTCTTGAGATATAAGGATATAATGTGTAGTTTATGGCATTAAATATTAAGTCACATACTATCTAGTTACAAGAAATTTTATAAGAATAAAAAAATCAAGACCTTTTATGTAGTAAAGATAATAGCCATCTCTCTCTATTGACAATACTTACAGTGCATTTTGATGAATGTGCTTTTTAAAATAACAATAGTGCAGGTATTCTTTGCCATAGTTTTACTTCTATGGCCTTGATAGCAAGGCACAATTAATGACACATCTCTAATTCACATGTAACAGGCACAGATATGAAATGATTTCCGAGGTAATAAAATACATTGTCTTTGCTTTCTTACAAGCTCTACCTTATCTCAAAGTTTTAGCTTGGATCTTGGACAATGCCAATTTATAATTATACTAGACCACTTTAGAAGTCATCTCTACAGAGCTTTATTTAGTTTTTTTTTTTTTTTCCTGAATGATTTTACTTAATTACATTCTTTAAATCCCTCCTTTTCTTTTCCCTGTCATAAAATTACCAGTATTGGGGATAGAAGAGATTAGAAGGGCTATCTATAGTTAGAGAGATAGCTAAAGCATGCTGATTCTATTTTAAAGATAACAATAATCATCACACAACTACCTCTATCAAATCTATGCATACAGGTGAGATAAATGATAAATATATTGTAGCTTTAAGACAGCTGGGTCATTGAGATTGAATGATTATTTCTATATTAAAGTGAACCACTGACATGGGATTGTATATCAATGGTTTCCCAGTCATTACTGACTATTAGAATACAGTTTTGTTTTGTTTTGCTTTGTTTTGTTTTGTTTTAACCCTAGGGTAAATCGACAGCCTGCGATAGATCTAATTGACAGGATGGCTGTTTTCAGCTAATGGTTTGTTACATCAATGGACCTCATCCTGGCCTCAATTATAGACATCAACATTTATTGCACAAGAAAGCCACAACTAAAAGTGGAAAGTAAGGTAATGAAGAGTGGGTGGGGGAAAGAAAGCTAGTCTCATTTCCATTCCTAGTACTGAGCCCAAGATGCTGTTACAGTTTTTGAAGACAAATTCCTCTCCCTTATTACTACTGTATCTGATAAAAACAAACAAAAAACAAACTAGTATTATTACTTTCTACTTGTCTTAGAAATTGATGGAATGGTTCAGCCTTAATTTTGTCATTCTCACTGATAGTTTTCCTTCCTATTACTGTGTGCACATAAATATTTATAGGAGTTCCTCTCTTACACAATCAGAGTAAATCAGTTTCACAAACCACAAATGCCCAACTATATGCTAGGCACAATGCTAAGGTGCAAGATACAAAACACAAATAAATCTCAATTCACAATTCTTTACCTCAAGGGAATGACCAAATAAATATATAATTGCAATATGGTATGATAAATAAAAGAAGTGGATATTGGGAATAGAGGGGGCATAGGAAGAAACAATCATTCTGTTTAAATTGGTGTGGGGAAGGTCTTACAGAAAAAAGAAGTCCTGATCAAATGCAAAGAACCTTTTAAGCATTTAGATAACTAGGTCTTGAGTTCTGTAGAGTCATTAAAGCAGAATTCTGGAGGGCTGCTATTCTCCAGAGATTTAGGTTTTTGCTTATTCTGCTTATTGTAAGCCACGGGTAAGTAGATAAATTTGCATTGCTAATCATCTTATTTCAAAATCTGCTGACATTTTTGTGTTGTTGTGTATGAGATGTGTGGGTCAGTCAATGTTTAATAATTATTTGTTTATCTAGATTTGGGGGGAGCCGAAGGACTGGTCCCTGATATCTGACACTGTTAGGAAATCAGCATTTTCCACAATGAAACTTAAATGTGAAGAGCTAATTTATGAGCTTGCATTAATAACATTAATAGTCAGATGTGCAATGAACCAAAATGAATTAAAAAAGATAGGATTGGAGTGTGTGGCACACAGTAGGTATTCAAATATGATTATTGAGTGAATAAATTTAAGAATAAAATTATAAATGACTACTCTGAAAAATGCTTTGTGTTTGGATCAAGATAAAAACATATTTATATTCAAATTACTTTTAACATAAAACGTTCTTTAAAGTATTCCTCTTCTACTTCTTTTTTTTTTTTTTTTTTTTTTTTTTGGGTCAAAGATTTCCCAGCTTTCAAAAGAGAAAGTATTAAGTTATGTGAAGAAATGAGTGATGAAACCATGCATATCACAAAAACAGTCAATCTATCTACAGAAACAATATCCAAGTGATCCCAGAGGTATAAGAATTAAAGCTGAAAAAAAAAAAAAAGTTGAAATGCTTCTATTACCTGAAGCTGAAAATAATATATGGCAAAGGAAGGTTAGTCAAGCCAGAATTTTGTTTTAACTGATACTCAAACACTGCTCATTGCCCATGATTCTTATTTCAGTCCTTTAAAAAATTGTTCCTAGACTGTCTTTAATAAACATGTTTGCAACAATCACAAAAAGGTTGTAAAGAGCTCCTAGAAGTTTATGCAGACACCTTACTACCCTCTCTCCTCCCCACAACCCCATGATCCCAAACCCCACCCTTTTGCTTGGGGGCTAGATTTACCTTTTCGACTCACAGATTTATCTTTGTTGCCATGGTTTTAGTTCTCACTATAGTTTTCCCAGGTTATGATAATTCCCTTTTCAAATCAATCACATCTATAGAATTCTGTAGTTTGAACTTGCCTTATTTCTTGCCTTCTGGAAAAACTAGAGTAAATTTTAGAAGTACAAACATTTTAGGTTAGATCAACTTATTTTATTAATTCTGTCTTCCTCTAAAATATATATCTTTGCTCTTTACTACTGGTCATTTTCATAATTTTATTTTATATATATCTGATATTGCAATTGTTTTACTTTCTGACAATTCATTTATCTAATGATTTTTCATTTTCTTTTCTGTGCTGACTAAAATTCCAATCAATTTGCTTCTAAAATTAACTCCTTTGGATTTCAATAAATTTGATTAATATTAGCCATTTTATTTCATTCATCTTTTTGACTATAAGGTGTTCATAGCTTAATACAGCTTTGGTGTTTGTTTTAGTTTCATGGGCCATTTTCATCTTCAGGGATAAGTTTTTTAGTTTCTTTTTTTTTTTTTTAAAGAGAATTTCTCCTGTTTCTTTTATGATTCCTTCTAAAATACCATGTGATTGTTTACACAATTAATAAACACTGGTAACCATGTGCATATGGCTATACCATTAGTCATGATATGGGCATGGTTTAAACATCATAGGTAATAATACTGAAAGCAACTTGACATATATATCACTTTGAGAGTTTCACTGGAATCTCAAATACAACATTTCCTAAATTGAACTACAGATTTCTGTCATCAATTCCAAGTCAATGTCAGTGGAAACTCTTCCACCAGACTGCCCTTCTATCTTACTCTTCATCCTCAATATCCACCCACACTCGACAGCAAATACTCTTTAATTGTCTCCCAACCATGTTTCAAACGTGTTTACTCCTTCCCAATGACTTTCATTATCCAAGCCAGTATTATCTCTTATATAGATTTGTACAATAAACTAACCAATATTTCCATTTCAATTTTTGTTCCTCTCTACTTCTACACAGAGCTTCCTCAACTTATAATGGAGCTACATTTTGATAAACCCATTGCAAGTTGAAAATAATATGTTAAATGCTTTTAATATACCTAACCTACTAAACATCAGAGCATAGTCTAATCTACCTCAAACATTCTTGGAACACTTACATTACCCCACAGCTGGGCAAAATTAGTTAACGCAAAGGTTATTCATAATAAAGTATGAACTATCTCATGTAATTTATTGAATATGTACTGAAAGTGAGAAAAAGAATGGTTGTATAGGTATAGAATGGTCATAAGTTTATTGGTTGGTTACCCTCATGATCACGTGGCTGACTGGGAGCTGTGGCTTACTGTCACTGCCCTGCACCACGAGAAAGTATTACACCACGTACTGGCAGCCAAGGTAAAAATCAAAATTCAAAATATGAAGTACGGTTTCTATTGTGTATGGCTTTCACACTATAATAAATTTGAAAAATCATAAATTGAATCATTGTTAAGTTAGGGACCATCGGTACCCTATACTCCACATATCAATGTTATATCTGTCTCTATCAATCTGTCCATTCATTTATGAGCTAACTTGCCCACCTACTTATACACTCATCCATCCATCCATCTATCCATTTATTTCAGTATATGATAAAAGGAACTTGCTAGTCATTTTTCTCTTCTAGAAGCTTTAGCCATACTAAATACTCAGATCCTTTTAGTTACCAGAAATTGTCTGGCTTCTTACTGCCTTGAGATTTTACAAATTCTGTTACTTCTGTCTGGGATGTTCTTATCCTATTTTTAACTTTGAGGTAAGCTGAAAGGACAATCATTTTAAGAAGTCTTTCTCTACCTTCTAGACCAGCACTGTCCAATGAATATAATGTGAGTGAATTACTGCAAGCTGCATATATAATTTAAAATTTTCTCATATGTATATTTAAAGAAATAGGTGAAAGTATTTTTAATAATATATATGATTTTGATACAATATATATGAAAATTATCTTTTAAATATGTGATTGATATAAAATTATTCATGAGATTTTTTTTCTTTTTTGTTTATTAAGTCTTCAAAATTCTGTGCATATTTTATAATTATAGCATGTCTGGATTTTGACCAATAGCCTTCTCTCTTCTGTAGTAAAAAGATAAATATAATTCTAAGTGGATATACAAAAAAGTTAATTAATTTATTTATTTTGAGAGACAGAAAATGTGTGAATGGAGGAGAGGCAGAGAGAGGGAAAGACAGAAGAATCCCAAGCAGGCTCTGGGCTCTCACCATAAATAGAGCCTGACATGGGGTCAAACTCATGAACTGTGAAATCATGATCAGAGCTGAGATTGAGTCGAATGCTTAACTGACTGAATAATCAAGGTACCCCACAACAAATTTTAAATGTGTTTTTATGTTGCATAAGGAATAGAATGGCTGTTATAAGAGTGGAGATTATCTTTGCTGTTACATAGGTTGGTTACATATTTATTTTTTTAGACAATGCATCTATTCTATATACTAAGTTAAAAAGACATTTACATTTTGAGAATAATAATTATACATGATTTCAAAGGGAAACTTTCCAAAAGTTAACAAAAATTCAAATTATGAATTACCATAGATTTAATGTCATTTGAGAATAAATCTTATATTTTGAAAGAGTCCAATGGTTAAATACATGTTTCTTTTTCTGTACAACACAAAATAGAGCTGGATAATTATACTTAAAGGCAAGTCATGGTTCATATTCCAGCACTGAGTAGTTCTTATGAACTGGGAAGGGACTGGTCAATCAGGAACAGTTAAACAAAAAGTGATTTCCTTTGAACTAGAAATGCAATGTACAGAAGGCTATCCCATTACTTAACACCCATTTTTCAGATTTGTGGATCTTTCTTACCCTATTTCATGCTTTCCAGGCATTTTGTTCACAAATCTATATGATTAGTACTCTACCATATTATAATGATGCTTCTCTTATTCATTGAGAACTCTCGAGTTCAAAGAACTGGTCCTGTTCATCTTTGTACCCTTAGTACCTAACACAACATCCTGCACCTAAAAGAATATATAGTTCAAAGTTAACTATTTGGAGTATGTGTTTATGTGATATATTTTTACTGACTTTGAAAATAAGCAATACAACTTTTCAGTTCTGTTCTATACTTGCTCAGTTATTTAAATTAAATGATAATACTTCACAGTTCACTTGCAACTTGTCATATCTGTTTGTTATAAAAATATAAAATGTATACAGAAGCACGTACAAAGAATCATTTCCTTTTTTTAAAATCTTGTACCAACTTCATTTATCATTCACATTATATGAGACTCTCAGTAATGTGCAGCTTAAAATGTAGATTCTTCTGCAGAGAAGCTGTCCCTTTCTACGTTTTCCAAATAGCCACACTTTCCTCCCTAAACAATGACAAAATCATATACTGGATGAAATATGTCCTCTGCCAAAATGTTAACATGTTTTGCGTATTAAACATTAGAGGTAAAGATTCATATATGTTCTTATTTATTATTCAATGATTTTTTTTAATGTTTATTTATTTTTTAGAGGGAAATAGTGTGTGCAAGCAGGGGAGGGGTAGAGAGGAGGGGGCAGAGGATCTGAAGCAGGGTTTTCATTGACAGCAGTGAGCCCAATGTGAGACTCAAAGTCATGAACTGCAAGATCATGACCTGCATCTAAGTTGATGCTCGACAGCTCAACTGACTGACTGAGCCACCCGGGTGCCCTATTTGATGATATTCTTAAAGCCAGGAAACATATTTAAAGTAAGATATAGTCATAGTTTCAGGTTTTAGTAGTATGAAATTATCAAGGTATTCATCTTAATAAAGGTATAAAATGGTCCCAAAGTTTGAATCTAACCAGCAACCTACAAATTTATGTCATCCTGCTATGGTTAGAAAAATAAAGATGCTGGTGTCCAGTATCTTCTGATTTTCTCTCCTCCTCAAGCTCTTCTCCAGGAAGGAAAGATCCAAGATTATTTGATATGTGGACAATTTGTTCTATAGGCCTGTTTAAACATTCTCTAACACTCACTGTTAAAGAGCAGCATGGGTCAATAGTGTCCCTAGGTTCTAACTACCCACCAAGGTAAACCATGAGACTTGTACAAACCTATCTCCACTGACTCTGGTGGATGATGTGGTGGATTGCTGATGAGCCTCCCCACTATTACCCAAAAGTTACTAAGACAGGTAAAAGCAGAGTCACTCTGGGTAAAGAGCAGCATGTTATTGTTGAGGTTAAAGCAAGTTTGCACGGTCTCTTGCCAATCAGATGACGACCGATATCTACCCCCACTCAATTATTTCTGCTTGAGCACTGACCCCTAAGGTACCTTGTTGATCAATATCGGGAGTGACTTGTCCCCTTATTCCGGCCCTGGTATGATGATTGCACCTTGTGAAGGAACTTATTGTGGGAACTTCTTCTTTTGATTATGGGAACAGACATCGTGTCTCCAGCAGGTCCTGTTTCCCTCTATACTTTCCCTTGAGATATGAACAGGCTAATGACCCTTATTCATAAAAGATTGACCTTTGCATGTACAATTCTGTTTCTACCATTGCGTTAGTCCAAGATGTTCATACAGCTCAACATGTAAATCAACTAACCAAAAATGTCTTTCATGCCCTAGCTATTCAAGAAATCATAAAAGCAGACACAAAGGTAAATGCACTCGTAGAGGCTATTCTACTTATTGGGAATAAGCTAAACTCTTTAAAGGTATGGTTGGCTCTCTGGTGCAATAAAGCATATATCTGGAAAATCAAGTCTTGCCCAGAGACAAAGAGCCTAACTTAGAGAAAAGGAACAGATAAGGGCAGAAGATAAGTTAGTACATACACCTTTGCTAACTGATGGTGTATAGCAGCCCCTTCCCTAAGGCCTACTTTCCACAAACACCTTCCCTGACCCTGGCAGCTGTGATGAGGATGGATAAGAGTATCTACAAACCTATGACTTAATCTTAGTGTTATTAAAATGTGAACACCTTGTTATTTTCTTAGTTACTCAACCTCACTATAATTGGGGCAGTTCTGCAAGAAGACTTCTGTAAATCCTGTTTCTGTACATTTTCCAAAAACATCTTATCACAAAGAACTATCCATTGTAAAAATTCCATTTCCTGATGCCATGTTAACATTTGACCTATAAATAAAGACACCAAAACTGACAGGACAGAGATGCCTTACATTAATAAATGTAAATAGCAATTGAAAACATATAAATATTAAACATTTTATCATTGATGCTATATGTCAAAGGTTGATATGTAGTGTTTTTTCAGTAAGGAGCCTGTTTAGGGATATTTATTGTATTGTATTTTGCATTTCAACGTTCATAGATTTTAATTTTACAGCAACTTTTGTTTATCCACTAGAAAGATAATAGTACAATAAAGTGTTTCCTAGAAACATTTTTCTCTGATAATTATTTCACTTTTTAAAACATCATTAGAGGTATGAATCATTAAGCATTTATGATATACCCATTATATGACTATTAATGTCCTTAGCACTTTACTTATATTAACTAATTCAAATTTCATTACAACCCCCAAAGTAGGTGTTATTAATATGCCCATTGTTTACATGAGGTTAAATACTTTGTCCAAATTCACTCAGCTCATAAGTTAGGACTCAAACCATGCCATTGACTCTAGAGTCCATGATCCTAACCACAACACTCTAATGCTTATCTAAAGTCACACAAATGCAATTTGACATTCTTTATAATATTAAGATATTTAATAAGTAAAATAAATTAGATTTGTACTTTACTAGACTATTTTGATTCAAAATTAGATAAAAAGGTATATTTTTAACTTCTGTTACGTATCATATGCCATGGTAGATATTCCACATTTTACCATTTTATTTGAACCCCCTGTGGATGTTGGCACTCTTATTGCAAAGAAGAAATTAAGGCTGAAAAAGGCTAAGGAATTTGTTCAAGGTCATAAATTAGAATTTATGAGCCACCAAAGTCCTTTATCTTTCAAAAAAAATATTATTTTTCAAAGTAACTGGGGACTGGAGGGCTCCATTAGGAAATTACCTAAGAAATAAGATCAGATGACTTCTGGAAATGCCACCAGTTCCAAAATATCTCCTTCAGTAGAATTCCCTAAAGCTTAACGTTCATGGAGAAACTCTAATCTGAAAACTAAACAAAACAAAACATTGAGTCTCCAACTACTGAAACTTCATTATAAATTAATTTGCCAGATCATGGTCTCTAAGCTTAGAGACCATATCTAGGTCATTGCAGATAGTTGAGTCCAGTGTTTCCCTAAGGGTGGTAAACAAGACAAGTTTGGATGTATAGAGTACATTAAATAGAACTGAATTAGATTGTGTGAAACTTCTTCCTTCTTATTACACCAAAGAGAAAGTCTCAGTGTGCTGTCTCCATATCTTTAATACTCTAACTCTTGCTATTCTCCATTCCTAAAGGAGAGAAAAAGAAAGCTTCATTCAGCCTCCAATTCTTTGGAAGTCATGCTTTTCTTAGCATTAATGTTTTATTATTTTATATTTATGTTGGAGATATTGGAGTTTCATTTTTGGTAGTAATTTTGAACTTAACTTTAAACTAATATTTAATTATGTAGAATAATGATTCAATAAAAATTTTAATGAAAATAAGAATATAGTTTTATGTGGGTAGAACAAAAATTATGAAGACATCTTAATATTGACTAATGCGATAAAATACTGTCCTAATCTAATATTTTCATTTTACAAAAGAGAAACAAGAAACTCTGAGAGTTTAGTAATTTGCACTGTATTATACCATCAGAGAGTTTAAAAAGCTAGGTTTTCTGTTTTCCCATTAACTACTTGAAATTAGCACTGTGGCAGAAAGAAGTCATAAATATGTAAATGTTAGGCAGGAAAGTGTAAAGACACATCAAAAGCAAGAGTAACAGGAAACTTATTTGGAGGATACTCAAAAAGTAGCTCAGGGAGTAGATCTAGGTGTTTTCTGTGACATTATTCAACAAACAAAACTGTTAGTCAAGAAAGATAACAAAATGTCAATGAGCTCCAGTTAAGATGAAATCTAATAGCTAAGATGGTGATTAATAAATTTTAACCATCCCGAGACAAAACACCTAAGTGTCTTGACATTTTAGTAAAAGACTGAGAAGTGAAAAAGATTCAATACCAAAGAAATGAAATTTTAAACTTTTTTTTTTTTTTAATTTATTTCTAGGAGAGAGAGAGACAGCATGAACAGGGGAGGGTTAGAGAGAGAGGGAGACACAGACTCTGAAATAGGCTCCAGGCTCTAAGCTGGCAGTCAGCACAGAGCCCGACGCGGGGCTCCAACCCACGAATCGCGAGATCATGACCTAAGCGAAAGTCGGACGCTTAACCGACTAAGCCACCCAGGTGCCCCAGGAATGAAATTTTAAAAAAGATAAGAAGTATGTTCAGGGGCCATGCTAGTATTTTCTATGCTGTACCTTAACACTCTCCAAATCCCTGTTGGATATAACCTACATAAAAAAATGTCGTAAATAAAAAAGTTATAGAGGAAAATCAGGAGGAGGTTTTGTGATTACAGAAGTGCATCAATTATTTCTAAACAGCTTGCCTAGTCTATCATTGAAAGGTTAGAAATGTCACTACCTGCCTTTTGACAAGTCAACTTATAATTGAACAACCAAGAGTATATCCCAGGGAAGTAGCAGGACTCCTAAAGCAAATGGAAGAGTAAAAAAAATAAAAATATACAAATTTTTGCTACCAAATGTGCAAAGTTTTGTCCCTCCTTTCTTGATGTCTCTTAACTGAGCATCCACAGTAGAAAGAGAGAAAAAAATTATGGCAGAGATGTCAGAGCACAGCAGAAGATATGTAAGATTTGGACATAGATCTGGATTCAAGTCCTAGCTATTTGCTGTTTGACTTTGATAAGTTGTCTTCTCTGAAAAACGTTGACAGTAACGACAATGTCATTGGATTGTTGTGAATATATTAAAGAAATACTCAGGGAAAGAAAGAGAACATTACAAGTGGGAGCTTATAACATGCCAGGCTCTTTGAATTCATATTTTGTGGGGTTTTGTTGTTGTTGTTGTTGTTGCTGCTGCTGCTGCTGTTTTATGGAACTAATGGCCCAGTGCCTGGAAAATACAAGGTGTTCAATTAAGAGTTCCTGTCTATTTTCCCCATCTAACAAGGCACTCATTATATTGTTAGAGTGCTCTAATTGTTAGCAACATTTTTATTTTAAGCCAAAATCTGCCTTTTAACTTCTGCCTAATTCTGTCTTCTGGAACAACTCAAAACTAGGCCACTCCCTTTTCTAAGAGAGCCCCTTAAATATCTGAAAACAATCACCATGCTTCCCTTTAGTACCCTCCTCACCAGGGTCAACACACCCACTTCTTTCAAATTGTTACTTTTGAGACTTGGCTTTCTGGAAACATACTGTCCCAATTGCCTATTATAAACACAATCCAAGTCAGTCAATTTTCTCTTTAAATATAAGGTCTTTATCTGAAAATAATAGTCCAAATATAGTCTGAAAAAGAGCTTTTGAATCTGTGCTGAGCAGCTTACTGACCAGTGAATTAGACTATCCTTTGAGTAGCATTCATGCTAGTGGGATATGTGATTTCTTCACATGCATCTGAGCATGGGGCAGGGGGTAGGTCTGTTACACAAGATATAATTAAACAATTAAATATCAATAAACACTAGCTCTATTTCTGTTGGAAAACATATTGCAACAATTTTCTGTGGAGTTTCCCTTTCAGTTAACTACAGATATAGTAAGAATTCCATAATGAATATGTAGAGGGCGTTAATTGGGCTTAATTATCTGTAAAGTTAAACTTTGTTATGAGTTCTTAAGTAAGTCTCTTCAGAATGTTCTGAGTTTAAGTTCTGCCAGCTACTGATGCATGACCCTGAGCAAGGCAGTTAACCTTTCTGTGCCTCAATGCCCTCATCAGCAAAATGAAATTGTCCCACTACTTCACAGGGATAGTGAGAATCGCTCAATTAAAAAGATAAATTGTGCATAAACACGAAGATACGGAGGCAAAAGGTGCCTTATAAATCTTGAATGGAGGAGTCAGAGGTTTGTAAGGTGAAGCTCTCTCACTCAAAAGATTAAAAATCTAAGCAATTTGGAAAGCACTGTGGAGTCCTTTTACATGTGCTTTATTTATTAGCATATTCCTGCACCCTTGGCTTCCTCTCAGCTTACCCAAACCCATCCTGTCCACAAACTTTTATGTATTATTTGCTTCCCTTTTTTTTCTAAGCTTTTAAACATCCCCTATCTCTTTCTAAAGGACTCAACTTCTGTTCTTTTACATATTCGTCTTGATTTGTGTCACATGTTAGTTAACTTGTACCTTTTGCTTCCTTAGGAAGGATATTAGATTGTCAGCCCCATGAGTGCTAACACCTTCCCATCAACCTCGTTCATGGGGATTAATAAAACAAACGCTGTTGGTACTGCTTCACCGAAATAAAATGAGAACTTGAGACAAACCCAACTGAGTCACACTCCAGTGACATCTTTAACTAATAAGGAGGAAAATCCAAGTGGGACTTTCCCAGAGAATAGTTATCTGTGAATTTTCTTACCAGTTTAGTATTTTTGCTAAGTGAATTTTGCTTTCAGTTCAGTTCCTGCAATAAAAATGCGGCTCCCCGTCTTGATTATAAATGTGTTGAAACTACCTTCAGTAAACAAAAAGTCAAACTTTTCGGGGAACTACATCTCTTAGAAAGAACATGAGGCTTAAGCACAATCAATCATTTACTATAGCTTAACTTTCTCTGGTGAACCTCTATCAGAATTAAAAAAAAAAAAATCAGCAGTCACCCATTTCTTGTAAGTAAAAGTTATACTGATAAATGGTTTGCTAACTCCTCCATTATCTGGCTACCTTCCTACCCCACATTTGCCTGTTCATCTCTCTTTGCCTCTCCATCTTGCCCACCAAGAAACAATGGATATATTTATTATCGCCATAGTTTTGTCTTTTCCGTAAGGTCATATAAGTGGAATCCTACATTATTCAGGTTTTTCAGTTTGGCTTCTTTTACTTAGTAATATGCATTTAAGATTCCTCCATGTCTTTCCTTTCATGGCTTCGTAGCTCATTTCTTTTAAGCACTTAGATATATTTCTTTATCTGGATGTATCACAATTTATTTATCCATTCATCTACTGAAAAAGGTCTGTTGCTTTCAAGCTTTGGTAATTAAGAATAGCTGCTATAAACATCCATGTATAGGCTTTTGTGTGGACATAGGTTTTCAACTTCTTTGGATAAATACTAAAGAACACAGTTGCTGAATCATATGGTAAGAGTATATAGGTTAGTACAAAATCACCAAACTATCTTTCAAAGTGGCTGGCCTTGTACCTGATCTCACTGGAAGAGCTTCAAGTTTCTTCCCATTAGGTATGATGTCAGCTATATGTTTTTTGTAGATAGACTTTATTAAGTTGAGAAAGTTCTTCATTATTTCATGTTTCTACAATGAATGGGTAAATCTCATCATGAATGGATGTTGGATTTCATCAATTTTTTTTTTTGCGTCTATTGATATGATCATGTGATTTTTTTTTTTTTTGGTCTATTGATGTGATGGATTACATTAATTGATTTTCAAATGTTGAACCAGATTTGCATTGATAAATCCCACTTGGTCATGATGCACAACTTTTTTTTATACTTCTTTGGATTTGACTTGTAAATACACTGTTAAGGATTTTTACATCTATGCTCATGAAAGACCGGTCTGTAGTTTTCTTTCTGTATAATACCTTTGTTTGGTTTTTAGGGTAATGCAAGGTGCAGAATGAGTTAGGAAGTATTCCCTCTGCATCCATCCTCTGAAAGAGACTGTAGAGAATTGGTATATTTCTTTGTTAAAAGTTTGGTAGAATTCACCAATGAACTCATCTGGACCTGACACTTTCTGTTTTAAAAGATCATTATTATCATTATTCAACTTATTCAATAGAAATAAGCCTATTGAGACTACCTGTTTCTTCTTGTGTGAGTTATGGTAGATTGTGTCCTTGGTCCACTTTATGTTTTCAAATTTGTGTGTATGGAATTGTTCATAGTTCTCCTTTATTATCCTTTTAATTTCCATGATATCTACAGTGATGTTTTCTTTTTTCGTTTCTGAAAAAAATGTGTCCTCTTTTTTTTCTTAGCCTGGATAGAGGCTTATTGATGTTACTTACTTTTTCAAGGAGTCAGTTTGTGTATTTGCTTATTTTCTCTATTGATTTCCTGTTTTCAACTTCATTGATTTCGGCTCTAATTCTCATTATTTCTTTTCTACTACTTACTTTGGATTTAGTTTGTTGTTTTCCTCTAGTTTTCTAAGGTAGACTCTTAGATTATTTTATTTTTTTATAATTTTTTAAGAATATATTTTTAAGTAATCTCTACACCCAGCATGGGGCTCAAGAGTCCTGAGATCAAGAGTCACATACTCTACTGACTGAGCCAGCCAGATGCCCCAGATTAGTGATTTCCAATCTTCTTTCTTTTCTAATACATGTATTCAATGCTATTAAATACTTTTGAAGCACACTTTTGCTGCAGCCTGTAAATTCTGATTAAGTTATGTTTTTATTTTCATATAGTTTAAACTATTTTTTTTAAATTTCTCTTCAGAATTTTTTGTTTAGAAATGTATTGCTCAATCTCCCATGTTATGGGAGTTTTCTAGCTGTCTTTCTGTTATCGATTCCTGGTTTAAATCCACTGAGGTCTGAGAACAGACACTGCATGGTTTCTATACTTTTAAATTTCTTAAGTTTTTTTTTTTTTTTTATGGCCCAGAATGTGATTCATCTTGGTGAATGTCCCATGTGAGCTTGAATGGCAGAAAAATGTGAATTTTGCTGCCATTATATAAAGTAGTCTATAGATGTCAATGACAGCCAGCTGATTGATGGTGTTGTTAAGTTCAACTATGTCCTTATGGATTTTCTGCTGCTGAATCTGTTCATATCTGAAAGAAGAGTGTTAAGTCTCCAACTATGAGAGAGGATTGATCTATTTCTCCTTGAAGTCCTATCTGTTTTTGCCTCATGTGGTTTGAGCCTGTTGTTAGGTGTTATATACACGTTGAGAATTATTATGTCTTCTTGAAGAATTCACACCCCTTAACATTATGTAATGCCCTTCTTTCTCCCTGGTAACTTTCCTTACTTTGAAGCCTGTTCTGTCTGATCAATATTGCTATTCTTGTTTTCTTTTGATTAGTGTTAACAGGGTATTTTTTTCCTTCATACATTTATTTTGAGTCTAAATGTATCTTTATATTTAAAAAGTTTTTTTTGTAAACAACATATAGTTGGGTTGTACTTTTTGATGTACTCTGACAATCTCTGTCTTTTAATTGGTATTTTTGGACCACTTACATTTAAAATAATTATTGATACAGGTGGATTAATATCTGCCATATGCATTACTCTTATAGAATTATTGCCCTTGTTCTTTGTTCCTACTTTTGTCTTCTACTCTTTTACTGTCCTTTGTGCTTTTAATTAAAAATTTATATGATTTAATTCTTTTATTTTTTCTTCTTTCTTAGCATATTAGTTATACCTTTTGTTTTGTTTTGTTTTGTTTTGTTTTTTAGTGGTTGCCCTGAAGTTTGCAATGTAACTCTACAATGAATCCAAGTCCAAATTCAAATAACACGGGTAGTGTGAGTACTTGTTTTTTTAAATATTTATTTTTCAGAGAGAGAAAGAACAAGCAGGGAAGGGGAAGATAAAAAGCTAGGGATACAGAGGATGTAAAGTGGGTTCTGCACTGACAGCAGAGAGCCCAAGGAGGGCTTGAACTCACCATGAGATCACGGCCTGAGCTGAAGTCAAATGCTTAACTGACTGAGCTGCCAAGTTCCTGCAGGTATTGTGAATACCTTAAAATAAAGTAATCCAATTCCTCTCATGTTCCTTATATTATTGCTGGCATTCATTTCACTTACACATAAACATGTGTCTTTGTGTGTGTGTGTGTGTGTGTGTTTTAAGCATACATAATTGAATATATTATTGCAATTATTATTTTGAATAACCTGTTATCTTTTAACTCAATTATGATTAAGAAAATAAAAGTTTTTATTTTACCTTCATGTATCCCTTCTTCTTCAGTACTCTTCCTTTATGTAGATCTGACCTATACTAGCTTCCTTCTCTTTAAAGAACTTCTTTTAATATTTTTTGCAAGGCAGGTCTCCTGGCAACAAATTCCCTCAAATTTTGCTTGAGAAATTCTCTTTCACTTTTGAAAGATGATTTATCAGGGTGCGTGATTCTAGGTTAGTGGTTTTGTTTGCTTGTGTTTGTTTTGGTTTTGTTTGTTTTCTCTCAACACATATTTTACTCCATGCTCTTCTTGCTTGCATGGTGTCTGAGAAGTCAGACATAATTCCTATCTTTGTTCCTCTACAGGTAATGTGTTTCTCCTGGTTCTTTCAGGATTTTTTTCTTTATCTTCAATTTTCTGTGAGTTGGAATGACATGTTAGGTGTATTTTTTTTTTTTTGCATTTATTCCTACTTTGTGTTATCTGTGATTTCTATATTTGTGGTTTGGCATACGACATTAATTTGAGGACCTTCTCAGTCATTATTGTATCAAATACTTCTTCTATTGCTTTCTTCTCCTTTTAGTATTTTCGTTATATGAACGTGACACCCTCTGTCTAGGTTCTCTTTGCTTTTCAGTTTTCAAAACTCCTATTGAGATATCCTCTCAAAGATCAGAGATTCTTTCCACAGCCAGGTCCAGTCTATTAATAAGCATATCAAAAAGATTATTCAGTTAGTATTGTGTTTTGTTTTGTTTTTTCCTATCTAGCATTTCTGTTTGGCTCTTTCTTAGGATTCCTATCTCTCTGCTTACATTGCCCATCTGTTCTTGCATACTGTAAAATTTATCAATTAAAGCTCTAAACATATTAATCATAGTTGTGTTAAATTCCCAGTCTAATAATTCCAACAATCCTATCATGTCTGGTTGTGATGCTTTATCTGTCCCTTCAAAGTGTGTGTGTGTGTGTGTGTGTGTGTTTTGCCTTTATATGCATATATATGTATATATGTATGTATGTATTATATGTATATGCATATATATGTATATGTATATATGTATGTATTATATGTATATACATATGTATACATATAAAGGCAACACACACACACATATGTATATATATGTATAAATAGTTGCCTTGTATCAATTCCTCAAAAAACGTACTCTAAGTAATACATGGGTCATTGACAAATAGTGGGCTGTACTAAGGCAAAATAAAAGTGTATGAACTAGGGGCACATGGGTGGCTTAGTCGGTTAAGCGTCCGACTTTCGCTTAGGTCATGATCTCACGGTTCGTGGGTTCGAGCCCCGCGTCGGGCTCTGTGCTGACTGCCAGCTCAGAGCCCGGAGCCTGTTTCAGTCTGTGACTCCCTCTCTCTCTGACCCTCCCCTGTTCATGCTGTCTGTCTCTCAGAAATAAAAAAAAAAAAGAAAAAGTGTATGAACTAAAAGTGAAAGAACTGGGTTAAAATGCTTGCTTTGCCTGTTAACAGTACAGTCCTGAGAAAGTCACTCAATTTATCAGAGCCGAAGTGTTATCACTTATAAAAAAGAAGTACAATAACACTTAGACATAAATTTATAATAAGGAGTGGAAGATAGAATCAACATACTGCCTTCTATCTCAACAAATGATATATATCAGGTATTAGTTCATGACAACACAAAGGTAACTCTAAAAACACCTATAGAGAAGTGTTTCTTATTACAGAGAATACAGTTTCAATATAACAAAATTCACTGAGAGAAAACCACTTAAGCCAGTTTATCTTCTCAAAGAACAAAAGTTGATTGAACATTTACTCTTATCTATATAAATTGATAAGAATTCAAAGTACATCCCACAATCCAACCATTCCTACACAGGGTGACATATGCTATCATACAGATATATACTAAGTATATGGAAAACACTAGTTTTGTTTGGCTTGGTGGTAGGGAGAGTGATGGGGATACAGATTAAACTTTGGGAACATGTTAAGGTCTGAGGATTTTTCCAAAATGAGAAGAATGGAAAGGCATTCCAGAGATGGAGAAAACTGCATACAAAAGCATAGAGACCTGGGGAACCCGGATGGCTCAGTCAGTTAACATGGCCCAGGGGCTCGAGCCCTACATTATGTTCTGTGCTGACAGCTCATAGCCTGGAGCCTGCTTTGGATTCTGAGTCCCCCTCTCTCTCTGCCCCTCCCCCATTTGCACTCTGTTTCTTTCTCTCAAAAATAAATAAATATTAAAATATTTTTAAAAGAAATTCACCATTAAAAAATAAACAAAAACAAAACAAAGGCACAGAGACCTTAATTTATAAAGAGAAACTATATATAGGGGCACCTGGGAGGTTTAGTCACTTAAGCATCTGACTCTTGGTTTTGGCTCAGGTAATGATCTCATGTTTCGCGGGATCAAGACCCACACTGGGCTCTGTGCTGACAGTGAAGAGCCTGTGTGGGATTCTCTCTTTCTCTCTCTCTCTCTCCTTTCTCTCTCTCTCTCTCTCTCTCCCCCTTCCTCCCGCTCTCTCATAATAAGTAAATAAACATTAAAAAATAAGAGTAACTGGATATAGGGTGTCATGTTAATGGACAGTACCTCAGATATTCAAGGTGGGACAGAGAAGAAGATATTAAAAGTTGTGAAGTTTTCGTGACTTTTCTTTTTAAAGATTTTCTTTTATTTTTTATGAGAGAGAGAGAGAGAGAGAGATTGAGATTGAGCAAGTGGGCATGCATGGGAATGAAGGGCAGGAGGAGAGAGAAAGAATCTTAAGCAGGCTTCAGCCAAGCATGGAACCCAACACAGGGCTCTATCTCATGCCTGTGAAGTCATGACCTGAGGCAAAATAAAGAGTCAACTTGCCTTGGACACTTCACATACTAAGCCAACCCAGTGTCCTCAACACAGCTTTGATCTTCACACAACTGAGTCCACAAAATAGGCTGCTTATCCACCAATTAGGTTCTTAATGTATAAGTGTTAAGTATGTAAGTTAAGATTCCCATTTTTTGACTATAGGTAGCATAATATTTATTATAAACCAAATCATTTCATGAAACATAAATAAAAGACACCATTGATTCTACTATACACCAGGGAGAGGAGGTTCAATTAGAAAAGCGAAAAGCTTAAAATAATGTTAAAAAATGCCAGTACAATTATTTTCTTTCCATGACTAAAGAAAAAACAAATAAAAAGAGTTATGAAGAGCATTAGAATCCATTTTTATTGTTATTCAATTTACTTATTTATCCATTCCACAAATATTTGCTGAACAGTTACTATATGACAGACACTCTATTATGTGCTAGAATTGTACAGTGAAGTGAACTAGACATAGCCCTTTGCTCTCAAGGTATTCATTACTTAGAAGAGTAGACAGAAATTAAGCAAATGCATTAATTGCTATGAAGGAAGTCCTACAAAGAAGCATAGAATGCTATTAATGTAATAATGGAAAAAATTCAGTAACATATTAGAGTCAGGAAAACTTCCCTGAAGAAACAGTTTTTAAAAAGAGACCTGAAAATTAAAAAGAACTTAGTCCACTCAGGAATAAATGTATGTATTTATGTTTGTTGGTAGGGAGAAGATCTGAGATTGAAAGGAAGGGCAATCAAGTTAGAGAGAACTTGATATACAAAGGAAGTTGGCTAACACTGAAAGGTAGCCATGAGTTTCAGTGTCATGAGCAATAGTGAAGGATAAGGCAGGGGCCACGCAATATAGGAACTTAATAAGAATTCTGGCCATTGTTCTCAGAGGATGAAAATTTAAAGAAAGTAATATAATACAGCGTATAGGCCAATTTGTTTATGCTTTTTTACCTATTTTCCTTTCATAAATTCTTCCCAATGCCTTCATTGATGCCTCATTAATGTCTTTCATGAATGCTTTCAATGATTCCATTAGAGGATGTCTTTTAGATTGTTGAAACAACTCTCATTGACTATATAGAGAGTTTGCACATTTTTAGCTATTTATTTCTTCTTACAGCCAAGTGTTTGACTTGAAATTTCACCTCTCTGAAAATTCAAAATCACTACCACCCAAAACCTCTAAAAAACTTTGTAAATATTTATTGTCAGGTCTTCAGAGCATGGCTTAATAGTTGCTGCCTACGGAGTGAAAGAAGAAACCTAGTAGGGTTAGATAGAGTCACCTCTTACTAATGGGCTACCAAGTGACAGGCATGCTAATAGGTACTTTCATTTTTGGAAATACATGTGGCACCAAATTGCTTAAGAGGATTTACTTCAACATTCAATTACATATTCTGATTTCCATGTAGAGATTGAATAGAAATGATTTCAAAGAGGCTTATATTTACTAAAACAGATACCTTAATTTTATCACTTTCATTATGTATTTTAATATAATATTTTACAGTTAAATTGGTTCAAATTAGGGATCAGGAGAAATAATTATAATGTCTCTAAATACAACTGACTTCATGTTTTATTTTCACACTTTTGAACCTTAAATTACACTCTGTGTGACTGAACTGAGACCTTTAAAATTGATTTGGTTTCATACAAAAACTGTTCATCTTTCCTTTTTTGAAGAAAACAGTGTTCCATGTTAAGAGTCAGAGGAAAATGAAGCTAATTAAAATATATACAGTCATACATTTTTAAAGGTTTTATTTGATTATATTCTACTATTTGGATTTTAGAATTAAAAGGTAGCCCATTTCCAAAATGCTTCAAGTTAGTCTTAAAAACTCACATAAATATCATTTGTTCTATCCCTTTGAACCAAGGTCTTTGCTACTTACAAATAAAAGAGATAAAGAAATAACCTTAATACACTCAATTCCCCTAGTAAAGAGTATCTAAGAATCATAGACTGAAATGGGTTTGTTACTTGCATATTTCTCTAATTAAGGTTACGATAACCCTGTAAATTCATTATACTCACCATTTAAGCCAAATTTAAATACTACAGCCCCCAGAGATATAAAGTAACACTTTGCATCTGCTCAGCATCCTAATAAGTTCATTTTTAATTTAAGTATATTTGCAACAAGGGCATTTTTTTTCTAGAAAATGCATTACAATTTAGTGACTTAAAAACTTATTGTAAGTAGTTTTTAGTAATAGTCTCTTAGAAACATTATATAGGTTTAATATTTCATAGTAATTTGATTTGGTCCTAGAAAATCATTAAATATATATATGCATATATATATATTTGCATACATATATACACACACATATATATGCATATATAAAAATATGTATAGGTATGCATATATTACATATCATATATATATAGTCACTAGTCACTAATTTATATTTGTTATACATATATATTTGATAGAATTATAAATTATACTGCTCTATTTATTATTTCTATCTTTCCAATACTCCTTCAAATATTTATTTTCTACTAAATGTATATCTTTTTCTAGGCACTACTATTTTTTTGTTTTTAATATGTAGAGAAAACTGTCAATCTTTTCTATTTAATATTTCATTTAAAGGATTTAGAAGAAAGTCTGAAAAATATGCTTGTGTTCCTGTCTAAGCAAAAATATAGACATTTTTATATTTTATCATGTAAGATTGCTGAAGAGCATCAGGATTTTGAGTCACGCATGTTTTCAGATTAAATGGTATTTAACCTTTGAGGAAATTTTTTTTTTTTTCCCCTAGGCCAACTGTAAATTGCATAGCTTTTTAAAATGCAATACAACTTCTGTGATTAGACTTAGTACAAAATCAAATTTCAATTTGAAGCCAGCTGTAAATACATACATACAAAATTCCATATGTATTACATTTAACAGTCTTAGAAACAGCTTTCAGAAACTATCATAGCTTTGAAAATTCCACTTAACCCTGAATATCTGTTTTGGCCCAACAGACACATTTAAATATTATTCTACTTCCTTTTTGATATTCCCCATCTAAATCACTAAGATTTCATCATCTCAATACAGTATATGTTATATTTTACCATAAATGTAGTTTACATGATATTCAGACAGAAAGAGAAAATCAAGTAAAAAGTTGAAATACCCTTAGTCAAACACTTGTTTAGATGTTTTTCTTAAAGGTGTAGCTTCTTTGAACCTAATGATGATTCATTCTAGGTACGTTAGATATTGAACCTCATAGTCTTTTCTTGCTACCTATCCCAGTTTGTGGCATTGAAGAAAAACCTCAACTTCTGTGTTCAGTGAGTAAATAGTTAAAAAATATCAATATTTGATATAGGAATACTATTTACTTATCTAATATCTAACAAAGTTACTAACATATCACTTATTTTTATTCATTTATCTTTTTATGTCTATCTGTTGTTAAGAGAATGAGGGAGAATGTGAGTGGGAGAGGGGCAGAAAGAGATGGGAGACAGGATCCAAAGTGGGCTCTGTGCTGACAGCTTACAGCCCACAGCAGGGCTTGAACTCACACCCTGTGATATCAGTACCTAAGCCAAAGTCAGACATTTAACCTACTGAGCATCCCATGTGCCCTACAAATATATTGCTTATTTATGTTGCGAAGTTATTCAGGAAAACTTAAATTGAGGCTTGTTCTTCCTTACTATGCAGTCCAATAAGAAATCTGTAAACAGCTGAAATAAATGTGCTGTATAAGAAAATAGTGCACTTATGTCATCTTTCAGGCCAATGTGAAAATATACATATGAACCTACCTTATTATGTCATAGATATTTCATCTCAATGGTATTTTCCTCTTCAATTTTTTATGCTTCTAAAATATAACTACTTTCCACATCCTGATTCTGATCAATCTTTCCAACACAATGTCTCTTACACAAGTCATTCTAACCAGTATTTAATGAGCTAAAACCAGACAAAGGCAATGGTCACCATTGTTTAAACAAACTGTTCAATAAATTATTTTCTAAACCAAAGGAATAAAGTATGTCACATACCTATTTATTTATTTTTAATTTATTATTTCATTTATTTTTAGAGAAAGAGGGGGGACTGGGGGGGGGTCGAAGGTGGGGGGATAGGAAGAGAGAGAGAGAGAGAGAAAGAGAGAGAGAGAGAGAGAGAGAGAGAGAATATCTTAACAAGCTCCACACTCAGCATGGAGCCCAATACGGGGCTCAATACCAGGACTCTGGGATCATGACCTGAACTGAAATCAAGTGTGGGATGCTCAACTGACTGAGCCCCCCAGGTGTCCCTAAATTACCTATTTGTTTTTTGTTTGTTTGTTTGTTTGTTTTTAGTATGAATTACTCAACATAGCATTTTGATAAATCATGCTATGCAGAAGGCAGCTTAACCCAGGCATAGACAGAGTTAAATAGGGATGACGAAGATATGGGAAACAAATGCAAATATAAAAAACACTCCCTATACTGTTGGATTTAATTCTGGTTATCTGATTTGAATTGCCAGAGGCCAATAAGGTAGACCTGAAGCTAGAAGTAGGTTGAAATGTAAATATTTCGGAATTTTATATGAAGCCCAACTGGTTACTGAAAACAGCTAAGGAATAGGCAAAGGCAGAGTTACCTGTTACAACTTGAAACTCATTACTGTCAAGCAGCATCCCTGATTACATTGTAACAAAACCATGCTAATGATGCCAAGGTCTTAGGTTCCAGGGAACAAGCCAGTCAGTATCTTGCAGTCTCTGAGTTACAGCTTCATCTACCTTCCTACAAATATGTGTCCTTACTCAAAAAAGGAATGATGTGTGAGTATAAAATAAAATAATATGGGTCCATTACTAGCACTGGAAAAGCAACACAAATTTCATGCCCAATGGAGAGTGGTTGAAAAGCAACATCTCCAAACATAAAAATCCCATATATATCCTAATAAATGAAGATGATAGTTCCGTGACATTATAAGATACTAAGTATTAATGAAAAACAAAGATAATATTTGAAATTAAAAATAAAATATTTTCTTTGGTAGAGAAAAATGAACTATTTGATTTCTATCAAGAAATATAGTAGAGTTTCATTTTTAAAAGTAAAGGTTTAGATGGCATTTTTTCTTATATATACAAAAAATTCCCTATAGCTTTGTGCCAAGTATACAATAAAAACACTATTGTTTCAAAAAAATGTTTTCTCATAAAATTTACTTTCCCATAACAACATGTGTTATTCATCATCTGAGGGAAGATGTGTAAAATGTATATTTGCTTTATAGAACTATACTTTCTGACTTTTTCAAAAACATTGTCTTTTGCTATCAATAACAAAATATTAATATTGCTGTTTATTAATGTCGAATGTCTTTATTTTTATTCATTGCCCATAATAAAGACATCTATATTTATGTCTTTAATCATCAAGATTTAATGCTTCTACACTACAGCATTAACAGGTTCAATGAATAACTAATATTTTTAAAATCCCAGGTCAATGGATCAACTTCTAAAATAAATTTATCTCTTCATAATCCTAAAAAACACTATGTACAAAGCAACTTTCACACAACTAAATTCAAGCTACAAATTAAAAATTATTACCTATTATATAAAAAATATATACCCATTATATGCCTATTATAACTATACCTGTTAAAGATAGTCATTAATACTCCTCATATATACTCTACCTTATATATCACACTGTTTTACACTTAGTTGACAATACTTATTTGCTTAAAATGAATATAAAACAGAGAAAATAAATGTAAGCCATAAAAGCTGAGTTACTGAACACCAGCCATAGCAAAGAAGACCAATAGAATGACAAAAGAGAGAAAACTCTCAAGAATTCTAATGAGGGTAAAAGGTCCAAAAGTTCATTCCCATTATTTGCTATATTTCACCTTGTTTGAGAGAGTTCACAAAGTGTAAGACAATAACACAAAATCTGTGTTTTTTATGCCTCACTGTTTTCTATTACATCTTAACCTTGTGACGGTGATAAAGTACACATAGTAAATAAGTTTTAGGGCCTTTTTCTACCCAACGATGTGGTGTCTCAGGGGTCTAGTGCTAAATATTGTCAACTATTTTTTTTTCCCAAAAAAGAAATGCAAAAACATGGAGGTTAAAACAAAGCTGGGTGAAAAGGTGCTTACAGAGATAAGCTCTAAGGTTGATGTAATAAAAGCATCATGGAAGTAATGCATTTCAAAGTATTTCAATAAAATTCATCTAACAAAGATTAAGGAAGTAACTTTAGAACATTTTAGGGTTTTTTTGTGATTCTTTTTGTTTTAGATTTTTAATATATAAGCACATCTTCCATTTCAAAAGCATACTTTTTCAGTGTTCTTAATATCTTGAGAGATGTAAATGTTTTGAGAGATGGAATATTTTAGTTATAGTAATAGAAAACCCATCTACTTTAAGGGGGGAGGGAAGGAAAATCGCTTCAAAGTTACTCTCAAGTTCCAGGGATATCCTATGGACTCACTGGCTGTAATGCAACCAGTCATGAGAAGCAGACTGCAACCTGGAAATGAAGGATTCCCTCACCAGTAATCTGGGGTGAATGGTCATCCTCTCTTTGCTCTCTGTTTCAGGGTGCTGGCTCCCTTCTGCTGACTGCTTCTCTGACATTCCAACCACAAGAAAAAAGATAGCTATATTCTGGTACCTAAATAATCAAGAAACTATATATCTATATTGGTCAAGAAACTGATACAGAACTCACGGGAAGAGATTATGATTGACCTAGTCTGTGTCTATGCCCACACACCTGATATGGTGGTGTCATAATGAAATAACATAAGGGGAGATGAACATATTCATGTAGAGAAAGTATAATATACAAAATAGGAATCTATAAAGTATTAAATTTTATGGAATTTTATTCATTTATTTGTCCATAAGACAAATAATGAAAGCTTATGATATTTTAGACACTGTCCTACACACTGACTATTCAGATAGTGAAAGAGGTAGACAGGGTACTGAGCTAAGTTGCTCTCATGAATTATAAAAATTAGAGTGGTTTCATCAAAACAAATAATAACACAAAATACTACCAACTCACTAATTAGAGAAAAAAAGAAAGATGCAAAATCTTTTATTTTATTTTATTTTTTTATGTTTTATTTATTTCTAGGAGACAGAGACAGCGTGAACAGGTCAGGGTCAGAGAGAGAGGGAGTCACAGACTGAAACAGGTTCCAGGCTCTGAGCTGGCAGTCAGCACAAAGCCCGACGCGGGGCTCGAACCCACAAACCGTGAGATCATGACCTAACCGAAAGTCGGATGCTTAACCGACTAAGCCACCCAGGTGCCCCTGGAAAATCTTTTAAAAACACAAGTAATTTCTTATGTTCTTAAAGACAAAAATTAATTCCAGGATTAAATTTAAGATCCTTACCTATGATATCTCTCTGAATACATTATAGGTTTGAGTCATTCTTACAGCAGAGAAAAGTGTACACCTGTGTTAAGAAGTTGTTCAGTGAATTACAGTCACATAAATATATCTGAAGACTATATAATAAATAGAGTAGGTTAATGTAAGACTACTACTTCCTCATACAATTCAAAACTTGTGGAACATGACTGCATAATGTAAAATAACTAGATTTCCTTTACATGCACTGAATTTATTGTAATGTCCCAATATTGGACAAATTAGGTGCTTCCTTCGGAGGGAAGCCACAAAGAACATAAACGAACCATAAGGTATTTCTCAGGAGCGAAATTTTCATATGAAAGTCTCCCCCTACTATTGAAAAGAAGAGTGTTCCTATGAAGCCCTTCCTACTCTGAAATAGCGTGAAGCAAAGAGGCAATGACCATTTTGTAAAAGTGAAAATCCTCTTCAGATTTCTTTTGTTTAGCAAAAACAAGTAGTATCATAGGTTTTAGACAATGGTGAAGTGACATGAAAAGCAAAGTTTTGAATAATGGAGAAAACCTGGAAATGGGGAGCTTTCAGCATAGTCTAAGGTACAGTTAGAGATGGCTCATCCAATAGTCCTTGTTTTAACGGCTCATTCAGAAAAGTACTTCTAACACTGAGCTCACCAAAAAAACAGAATAGACATCTGGAGAGTTCAATCTTTGGGCTACTTTTTGGTCTAAATCTTTTCAATCACCCTTGATGATTTTATCTATGCCCCAAATGTTAAGTAGTTAATTTGGAAGCTGATATCCCCTGGATACCTATCTATGGTATAATGCTCTCTACCTCTCCAATTTAATACTTTATTTCATGCCAAGTTTATCTTCATCCACACTATACTACAGCTTCCATGAAGGTGAAAATGATGTGTTATTTACTTACATACATGTGTCTAATATCTAAAGCAGTAAACATTAAGTACACATGTATTAACTTTGACTTAGAGCCTTCTTTCTAAGCCTTCACTTATATTACTTCCATCAGAATGCCTTTCTCTTCCATACACCTTGTAAGTCCCTATTCATTTTCTCATGATTCAGTTTAAGCATCTTTTTTATGAGATCTCTCCTGAATTCTTCAGAATTAGCCACTCCTTTCTTTGCCCAGCACCCACACCTACTATTAACAAAAGACCATACCTTCATTCAGATTTTGGTATCTTATTTCTGTATTAGCAACTAAAAATCTTTTATATATGCATATATACATACTATATACATTACACACACACACACACACACACGCACACATACATATACACAATACTTAACATATCACACAACCATAACCCTCTACAAGACTATAAGATTGTTAAAGTCAAAGACAATAGATTACTTGCTATTGTATTCTTGGGCTAAGACTATTTACTGAGTGAATAAATAAATGTCAAAATTAGAAATAGTTATTTTCCAAAGGAACAACAGATAAGTGAAATAACAACAAAAAAGTTGCTTTTAGTAAGAAAAAAAAACATTAAAATTACCTTTAAATAAATAGATGAGAATAAAGATATGTTCATGGGTCAATACTAAGCTTACATGAACTTTTAGACATGCTACTTAGATATCAACAATTTCTTTTTTAAAGAAACAACTTATTACTTGTTCCAAGTAGAATCCTTGGTCTCCCTGATTTTATTCTTTCCCAAATCTGTTTATTTTTTACTCAAAATGGTTCCTAAAAACCCTTTTTAGGAACAAAAATAAACCATGTTTTCTATCCAACAAAACAGACCATGTTGCTCAAAGACCTGTATGTTATTTTCATTTTTCTAAATATTAAAAATGACTTACTATTTTTGATCATTGTATTCTGTTACCTTATAAGAGCTTAATAATTTTAAAATATAAAATATATAACAATCATAACATTTTATGTTGCTTATGTTAAAGACTATCAATTACAATATCCATGACTATTTCTTGTTAAGCCAGTGGAATCTAATTCCATGTACAGCAAACAAAGCCAAGAAAACATAAGAAGAAATACAAAGATCTTAGATTGACTTTTAAAAATTTTCTCATATTATTCTGATTGAGTAAATTATTTAACCTATTTCTTTTCCTTGATTCAGAATTCAGATCTCAGTTTTCCTTTTCTGTAACATCACTGTTTCTTGGCATTTCTAACAAATCAGCTCATATGCCATCAAAATCTTATTTTGATATTGAACAATAAAACTATCTGCAAACAATCAACACAAGTTAATAGCTTATAAACAAGATTTAATACCTAATGATGCAATCCTTTGAGGTAGCCATTCTAGGATTGCTTACAAGTTCTCTTCCCGGAACAATAGTCCAACCCAGAAAAAAAAAGAAAAGTGTTCAGCTACTTTTAGGTTATCTCGGTCTAAACGTTAGAAAATTTTTACTATTTACTTTTCATAACAAAGATGTCATAACTAAAAATCATAATTATTAAAAAAGTTTTGATGTATTAACTTGTAGAACCAGGGCTCTCCCTGTCAGGCAGTAAAATATGGAAACATCTTCAGTCCTCTATACCAATCCTAATATGATTGATAGTCATTTTAAAAACAAGTATCATCAGCTTTATAGTGCTATTTAAGTTTTGAGGTGGTTTATTTTCTGTGATTGTTACCTTTCTAGAAATATTTATTACATTCAAAGTATTTAAAAATCATTGGTCCTTTGTTTTTTTTACTACTTATCTAGGTACAGAATTATTTAGATTATTATAGTTATTTAAATAATTCACTGTCTCCTGAACAGTTTACTGCAGCAGTATTTGAAACCCTTTTATTTAGATTTACATAAGACAGTACTCCTGAGAAAAGTGTAAATATTATTGAAAACACTCAAATAAATTAAAGAGATGCTGTTATTTAAAATACATCTTGTTAGTTCTTATAAGAAGAATAAATTCATAGGTGTGTGGAAGATCATATCTCTTTCAAGTTCAGATATTCCTATATCTATTCTGGTTAAAGCAAAACATAAGAAACTGAAGGCATTAAGCAATGATAGTCTGTTAAATAGATAAGGATGTAAAAATGAGAGTCAAAACAAGTTTGTACAAGGACTGGTTGTCTCTGAGTAACTA
Organism: Hyaena hyaena; assembly: GCF_003009895.1. NCBI lineage: Eukaryota > Metazoa > Chordata > Mammalia > Carnivora > Hyaenidae > Hyaena > Hyaena hyaena. The sequence goes on along the minus strand of NW_024081065.1, from coordinate 833,894 downwards.
TATTTATATGCATTTATGTGCATGCATATATCAACCTATATAAGAACTTATAATTCCCTGTGTCTAATTTTACTAATTTGTAGGTTTCAAAAAATGGATGTCATTTTTCTCCTACAGGTAATAGTATTACTATTATGGTAATATAGAATAGCCTGAAATTTCCAAAGTGAAAGAAGAGAGACAGAAAGTAAGATTACTAAAGTTACCAATTCTTATCTGATTGGTCCTTTGACTCTCCTAGTCCTCAGCCTAAGACTTTTCCTTTTGCCTGCAATTCAGAAAAAGGCAGACTTAATAGATATCATGTACAACACCCTGACAGAATCTTTCACCTGTCTTAGGATAAAAGTAACTGCTCTAAACTCAGGGTGTCAGTCACAATGGCATTGTTACTGTTGTTCTTTTCCTAGACATGCCTCGGTATCTCTCATCTTCTGCCTACAGTCATGGTCCCTGCCGGGCAAAAGAGCATAGGCATCAAGTTCAAGCAAGCTGGTCTGTCTTTACGCATTGTGACACCACCATCCACTCACAGAGAAGAGAAGAGAAAGAGACAGCTTTACCCGCAGAAAGGAGAGGTCTCGGTTGTGCTCGATGCTGGTTATCTCCAGGTTACCCATGACTACCTCACAGTTCTCATAGTATTTGCGCAAGGCTCGATACTGCTGCTCCAGGTCAGAGAGAGAGCTCAGCTTGTTCTCTGTTCCTGCACACACTGCCAAGACAAGAAGATACACAGGAAGTTATATAACCTTTCTATGCCATGCACAATGACGAAGTTTCCCTCAACTCTCGACTCCACACACTCTGTTCTGATTCCCTGAAATAAGTATTTTGAATGTCATTAACACCCATAAGCCACACTGATACATATCTTCACTTTTATTTTTCCCCAGCTGTAGGGAGAAATAATTTATATACATATATATAATTTATATACATATATAACATTGTATAAATTTAAGGTATATATTTGATACATATTTGAAATATTTACATATTGAAAAAATGTTTATCACCATAGCATGAGCTAACACCTTCATTAGGTCTCATAATCACCATTTCTTTTTTTTTTTTTTTTAATTCTTATTTATTTGTGATGAGGGTGGGTAGAGAGAGGAAGATGGAGGATCTGAAGCAGGCTCTGTGCTAACTGCAAAGAGCCTGATGAGGGGCTCAAACTCATGAACTCTGAGATCATGACCTGAGCCAAAGTCAGATGCTTAATCAACTGAGCCACCCAGGCACCCCATAATCACCATTTCTATTTTTAGTATATGTGCTGCCGAAGCGAGCACACACCATTTCTTTTTTATAGTGACATTTAAGATCTATTCTATAAGCAACTTTCAAGTATATAATATAGTATTGTTAATTATAGTCACCATGCTATATTAGAGACACAGCATGTTATAATTGGAAGCCTGCACTCTTGGATTGGTATCTCCCCCTAAGCCCCTCATAGCTATCACTCTACTCTCTGTTTTAGGAGTTCAGCTTTTTCAGATAGGAGATATAAGTGATAGCATAGTTCTCTATTACTAAATTGCATGTTCTAAAGACAGAGAATAAGAAGGCATGGGTTCCAAAGAAACAAAGCAAAGAAGGAAATTAAAATAATTGTAGTAACACATAAAGCATGTAAATACATTAATTTCATTTAAACAGCATTTTCTTTAGAATTTATAATTTACTGTATTTGCTAAAAGAGTAAATATACATATGTAAAAAATAAAAAAGTAAATATAAAAATTTTATTCTTAAAAATATTTTTTCTATTGCTAAATAAGTTGCTCTTAAGTACATTTTTTAAATAATTAAAACTTGTGCCAGTAAGTCCTCAAAGATACATTTTAAAATACAAATGTTAAACAATTTAGACTGTTATATTCATAAACATGTACTAGAAACAGAATTATGTTATAAAGTATGAGTTTTATTGATATCAATCAGGTCATCTTCTGTATATTCATTAGTATTCTAAGGTATAATGGACTGATAGTAAAGGATCTCAATATGGCTTCTCTAAGGGCATGGAAAATGAGCCTGCTCATAGGTGAGCATTGAGTGTACACACATTTTTTTCTTTTTTCTTTTTTTTTAATTTTCTATGTTGATATTTTTCCTACCTTGCAGAAGTCAGAGTTTTAGTTATTACTTCTCATGGTTTGTATATCTGCCTGAACAAGATCTTTATCATTTAATGTACCAATTCCAATCTTCAATAGCCTGAAAAAAAATCCCATTTTATGAATCTTGTAATAATAGTATGAAAAGTTAAAAAAAAGGTGTGAACTTATCTTCTTTGAGTAAGTTACATAATATATAGCAACTCAGGCAAGATATAAAGTGTAAACTTTGAAGACACTGGAAACAGAGCTGCATAATAAAGTCATGTAAACAACTGTATGCTATGCACACAGAATTGACAAGTCATAATGGTTTAGTGGTATTCAAGGAAATGTGTTTCTATGCACAAAGGAAAAACATATCTAGATGGATACATTCCAATAATTAAGACCACCTTAACAGCTGTTGTTGCTTACTGACATATCAAAAATCTAAATATAAAAGTCTTGAATAATAATGTAGACCTTGGACCATAGGGGAAGCTCATTGCTAAAATAAAAACAAGACACAAACTTTCCTCATCTGGATGTCTAAACTTTTATCACACAGTATATTTTCTAGAAATATAATTTTGTAAGTGAAATTATGTCCCTCTAAAAGACATGTTGAAGGCTAACCCCCCGGTATCTGTGACTATCACCTTGTTTGGAAACAAGATCTTTGTAGACTTAGTGAAGTTAAGATGAAGACATTAGATAAGCTCTAAATTCCCAATATGATAATGGCTTTCTAAGGAGAGGACAACACCATGTGTCTACAAAGATACATGGTGAAGAGAGGGGGGCAAAAACATGTAACATCTTTAACTTCAAAGGGAGTGAGATGCAGCTGTATGCCATGGAATGTCAAGAATCGATGGCCATTACCAGAAGCCAGGAAGAGGCAAGGGAGGATGCTCCCCAGTCCCAGAGGCCCTGTTGACACCTTGGTATTAGACTTTTAGCCTCCAGAACTGTGAAAGAATAAATTGCTATTGTTCTACGGTTTTTGGTACTTTGTTAGAGCAGTTCTAGAAAACTAATACACTAATACATCATATTTAGATCGTGTCTGAAATCTGACATATAAAGAACTGTTAAATATCACTTCCTCTCTTCAGAGTCCTGTCAGCCTATTACCTCCAAGCTACTCTGCTGCCTTCTCCCTTGTGGAACAGCAAGTCTCTTACACACCATGCTGAAATTCATTTGTTACCTTTGAGAATGCAGTTTTAGTACAATGCTAGGGATAGAGGCAAAGACTTCTTGAATCTTCAATACCCATTCTCTTCTTCCTTCATAGTAAATAACTGTACAGCCTTAACATGGGCATATGGCCACCCCCCAAAAAAAAGATTACATTTCATGGCTCCCCTTGGAGGTAACTTTGTATGATATCTTGCCAGAATGTCATTTAAAATATGATTGGGGTAGATTTTGCCTCTTTGTTCACACCTTCCTTATGCTGTCTGGAATGGGAATGGGATGGCTAAACCTTGATCCACCATCCTGGACCATAAGACCTAGGGACACACTCTAGATATTTGCTGGGAAATGAGCTAAAAGGAACCAAGGTTTTCAAACAATTAAGGTTTTACATAGTTTTATTATCATTAACATAAAGATAATGGTGAATTTTGGTTATAGCTGCTAAAATATTATAAATAGGAAGTATTAAATTCTACTTAAGTTATATGCTTTTGACCTTAAGTATTTTTTTTACTATTCTGTTCAGTTGTTTGACTAAATAAAATTCAATTTGGAATGAAATTACAAAACTACTCTTTTTCTTTTTTAATTTTTATTTAAATTCCAGTTAGTTAACATAGTGCAATATTAGTTTCACATGTGGAATTTACTGATTCAGTATTTACATACAACACCCCATGCTCATCACAAGTGCCCTCCTTAATCTCTATCACCTATTTAAACCACCACTTGCCCACCTCTCCTCTGGTAACACTCAGTTTGTTCTCTATAGTGAAGAGTCTGTTTCTGAAGAAACTAAAAAATCATTCTTGACCATTTGAGCATTTTTACTGGTTCTGTGGAAGATTCACTTATTAAAACTAACAAACATCAAGAAAAAGATAATTTCTGTTGATAAGTACAATATTATTCAACACAGCAGGTTAACAAGAAATTATTGACTCATGTACATGATCCTTACCAGCTAATATCAAAGTCTAATTTTTAAAATTTTTTCTCCAATATAGTCTAGAGATAGTCTAAGAAACACCATTGATCAATAATGTTTATTTTTAATGCTTCTAGCAAATTTATATCAAAATCTTTATAAACTTGTAAAATGCTGAGAAAAGATACTATGATATGGGTTTATGAAATACAGATTTCCAATATTTAAAATCCAATGAGAATAAGCTTATATTTTAAAACAACTATTGGTGGGGTATTTATACATCAATTAATAAACTTGCTGCACTATTTCTAAAATATATGCAATGCCACACTAAAATTTATATACAACTTATGTTGCATAATTTTTTCAATTGGAAATAAAGTCTCTAATATCAATATAAAAAAACCAATATGTAAATGCCTAAATGAAAATATTTCTAAAATATTTACTGTATTTTATCCTTTTTGGTGGAAACTTGAATGAATCTGGGGAGAAATATTTATTCATATAACTAATAACTAAGCATTTTTCCAAATTTCTCATCCTGCATATACAAAAAAAGAACATATACTATGAAATTACTACTATTAGCTATGAACTATTATAATAATCTCTTTATATGGGAAAGCACAAAGGCCATAAACTCTTCGAACAGGTACAATTTATGATGTTTTTTAAAAGTAGTCTCTATACCCAGTATGGAGCCCAACCTGGGGCTTGAACACACAACCCTGAGATCAAGAACTAAGCTAAGACTGGGGCACTTGGGTGACTTGGTCAGATAAGGATCTGACTCTTGATTTCAGCTCAGGTTATGATCTTGTGGTTCAAGAGTTTGAGCCCCAAATCAGGCTCTGTGCTGGCAGTGGGTAGCCTGCTTGGGATTCTGTCTCCCTCTCTGTCTTTCTCTGTCCCTCCCCTGTTTGGTCTCTTTCTCTCTCAAATAAAACCAAACTTGAAGAAGAAGAAGAATTAAGAATTAAGAAGAATTTAGGAGGAGGAGGAGGAGGAGGAGGATTATTAGAAGAAAGAAGAAGAAAAATAATTGATCTGAGATCAAGAGAAGGATGCTCAATCCACCGAGCCACCCAGGTGCCCCTTTAATTTCTTTTTCTTTCTCTTTTATTTTATTTTATTTTAATTTTATATTTTTGTATTTGCTGAGCTATATAGCATAGTGATTTGCAAGAAATTATCACTTAATAATATCCATTTACTTGCTATAAAACAATTATAACTGGTATTCATAAAATAACCTTCAATTCAGAAAAGTTTCCATTGTTAAATAACTGATCATTTGTGTTTTGTACATACCATATGAAAACCTAAATTTGGAATGAGTATGCTGGGAAATATTTTTCTACAACAAAAAATCCTCCAATAAACAGAAAGTCTGATTAATTAGAATATCCTCCAAACGCTCTAGTCTTCGGAAGTTTTACTACACACCGTTCAATTTAGGAAATGGTTTTGTTTCAGTGAGGCTTTCCTATATATTTATTTTTGACCAAAACTGCTATCTATAATGACTATTATACTCTTTGTAACTTTTATCTTGAAAGACAGACTTGATCTTAAAAGAATTAGTTTGGATAGATGCACAAAAATCATTTGTATTTCTCTTCATGAAGCCTTCACTGAATGCCTCACAACTTCCATTTGTCAATTGATTTTACCATCAGGCAATGTATACAAGACAATGTTTAAACCATCAAGTTTCATTGATTTCACAAAGTTGTTTATCACAAAGAATTGAAAAATCTTCCTTACTAGCCAAAACAAGTTAACAAAATTCAGTCTCCTTTGCCAACACTATTATGAAGTCCTTAAACTATAAGCTTATAATACTTCAAGCTTCAAAAATCCTGAATTTGCTTGTGCTTCCTAGAGTTTTCATTCCAACTGTAACTCCAGCAGTAAAGTTGTATGTGAGGCCTTAATAAAATCACCAATTATTCTATTTGGTATTGATTCTGTTATAAATGTAGCTATAGTTGCAAACATGGGCTTTTTATTCTTCTTGACATAAGATTTATTTTCCAACAGTGAGTGAACTATATAATCCTCCTTCAGTAAGAAAATAGAAATATAATTAGGAGTTGTAACAGTATGCAAAGGCAGGTTAACAAAATTATCTGTTTGATTCATGGGGAAAATATATCCGAAGTGGAATGAAGGAACATTACCATTATCAATTTGAATAATAAAAATCAATTACTGCCTCCAAGCTTGCCATAACTGTGGAAACCAGCCCTCCTTTTGCTTACAGAACAAAGATAAAAAGAGGGTTAAAAAATCTAATTTTTCCTTTACTTTCATATCAAATGCCTAGGTGTGATATAAATTAAGAAATGAATAATTATTTATTTAGCCTCTACTGTTGACCTACTATCATGTAAAAATATATATTGATTAAATGTGTTTGTTCAAGGTACATAGTAAAGAAGCAGTGAGTGATATATATATAAGTCATGCATATATTTTATATATAGTTCAGAGACTATCTGTATATATATGTATATACTTGGTAATCCAATAAATTCTCTAATTTTCTTATCTGATTGAATAATAAGAAGTAGTCTCTCAGATACATTAATATAATAAATATGCTTTAGTTTAATGCACATTATTGGGCATTTAAAAGTCTGGGGCTATACTAAATCTCTAAAAATAAAATATTTAAGACACATCATCAGGGAAGTACAAATCAAAACCACAATGAGATACCACTTTACATGGGTTAGAATGGCTAAAATTAACAACTCAGGCAACAACAGATGCTGGTGAGGATGCAGAGAAAAGCACACCCTTTTGCACTGCTGGCGGGAATGGAAACTGGTGTAGCCACTCTGGGAAACAGTATGGAGGTTCTACAAAAAATTAAAAGTGGAACTACCGTATAAGGCAGCAATTGTACTACAGCGATTTATCCAAAGGATCCAAAAATGCTGATTCAAAGGGGCACATGCACCTCAATGTTTATAGCAGGGCTATTAACAGTAGCCAAATCTTGGAAACAGCCCAAATGTCCATTCACCTGATGAACAGATAAAGAAGATGAGGTATACACACACACACACAGACACACACAGACACACACTTACATAAACGATGAAAAAAATGAAATCTTGCCATTTGCAACAACATAGATGGAACCTGAGTGTATTATGCTAAGCAATATAAGTCAGTCTGAGAAAGATAACATATGATTTCACTCATATATCAAATTTGAGAAACACAACAGGTGATCATAGGGGAAGGGAAGGAAAAATAAGATAAAAACACAGAGGGAGGCAAACCATAAGAGACTCTTAAATACAGAGAACAAAGCAAGGGTTGCTAGAGGGGAGGTGGGGGTGGGATGGGCTAAATGGATGATGGGCATTAAGGAGGGCACTTGTAGGGAGCACTGGGTGTCATATGTAAAAGATGAATCACTGTGTTCTACTCCTGAAGTCAAGACTACACTGTATATTAACTAAGTTGAATTTAAATTAAAAAAAAATAAACAGTTGAGAGGGAAAATTAATTTAAAAAAGCGCATAAGAAGTAGCAAACATTTTCAGTGACTATTATTGAATGCTATTACAGTTACACAGAGATTGCAAGTTTTGGCAGCCTATGTTCAAAATATATTCTCAAATGAAGCCATAAGTGCCACTTCCACTATTATAATCATTTAATACAAGTCACTGCTATCTTTCCCCTGGATTTGACAGTAGGCTCCTATCGTATTTCCTGGATTCCTTATGTGTCCTGATTAATTCATTCTCCACACAGGGTCCAGAATGATCTTTGTAAAAAAAACATAAATCATTCACATCACTCCCCTAATGAAAAACCTCATTGGCTCTTTTTTTAATGTTTGTTTATTTAATTTAAATCTTTATGCTATTTTTGAGAGAGAGAGACAGAGAGACAAGAATGAGCCAGGGAGGGACAGAGAGAAAGAGAGAGGGAGACACAGAATCTGAGGCAGGCTCTAGGCTCTGAGCTGTCAGCATAGAGCCTGACATAGGGCTCAAACCCATGAACCATGAGATCATGACCTAAGCTGAAGTCAGAAGCTTAACTGACTTGAGCCACTCAGGTGCCTGTAATGCTTCTTTTTGAGAGAGAAAGAGACAGACAGACAGACAGCAGGGGAGGTACAGAGAGAGAGGGAGACATAGAATTAAAGTAGGCTCCAGGCTCTGAGCTGTCAGCACAGAGCCAGATGTGGGGCTTGGACTTGTGAGCCAAGAAATCATGACCTGAGCCAAAGTCTGATGCTTAACCAACTGAATCACCCAGGTGTCCCTAAACCTCTCATTGGCTTCTAATCACACTTCTAAAATACAAACTTTTCAACATGGCCTGCAAGAAACTCTATTCAGGTCTTTGATCAAATGTCACTCCTTCAGAATAGTCTTCTCTGACCACCTTGTCTAAAATAAGCAGCTGGTTCCTAACCATCATGCTATGTCTTCTTTGCATCCTTTATTTTTGTTTTGCTGCTATCTGAGATTACACATTTTGCTTGTTTACCTGTTTATTCTATGTCTCTAAATTACAGTGCAAACTCCATAGGAGGCAAACTTAGACTGCTTAATACCCAAAAGAGATGGCACACAGTAGACTCTCCATCAATATTTGTTGAATAAATAAATGGACTTTGAAGTCAGTGAGAACCATAACTGAGCCACGATCAAATATGCTGGTTCTTCCATTTTTAAAAGCTGAATGAACTTGAGCAAGTAATTTCACCATTCGTGGTGTCTCTGTTTCTTTATCTACAAAGTAGGATTTGGTGCTAAGTATTTTTAGCAATAAACTCAGTTTAGAGGTTAAGAACATGGGGCCTAGAACCAGATGTTCAGCACAAAATCTAGCTCAATCACTGGCCTACCATGTAATCTTGAGCAAGTTAGACTCTCTGTCATTCTATTTCCTCTTCTGTAAAATGGACATAATAACAACCTCTATCTCATAGGCTATTGTGAGGATTAAGTGAGTCTAAATGTGTAACTTGCTTTGCACAATGTTTGACTCATTGACAGAGCTCAATGTTACCTACTGCCATTTATTAAAATAGGTAGTATATAGCATGTGCACATTGCAAAATATATTAAATCAAATTAAAATATAAGACTTGCATGGTGATGTACTCTGTCAATCTGATCTAAAGGAATGAATACTGGGCAAAGAAAGTAGAGGCTGGGACTCCATTGCTCCAACACTATCTAGTCATGTAAATTTGAACAATTATTCTGATCTCATTGGTTCCAATTTTCTCTTTTCTCAAATAAGATATCTTTATGTTTCTCCTTAGCTCAAAAATTTTGTTATTTAATTTATTTCTAAAGTATTTACTTAAAACCTACTCTACACTATGTAATGGGCTACATTCATTGGATGATCTTGAGGAGGTCACTGTGTTAACATCTTACGACATTATAAATTAAGTATACACTTATCATATGACCCAAGAATCCCATTCGTAGGTCCCGAGATAAATAAAGAATTGTTCACATAAAAATATGTACATGAATGTTTATAGGAGCACTACTCAAATTCACAAAAATTTGGAACCAACTCAAATATGTTTCGATGGGTGAAATGATAAACTATGGTATATACATTCCATGAATATCCATCTATTCAGAAATAAAAATGAACAGATGATTGATATATCAACACGGAAACTTCTCAAAGGCATTATGCTGCCTCAAAGAAACCAGGCTCAAATGGCTACATATGATTCTATAGATACACCATTCTGTAAAAAGGCAAAACTACTAGGATGGAGGACAGTTCAGTGGTTGCTAGGAGATGGAGAGAAGGGATAGTAAGGGTTTTGCAAAAGGATCACAAGGGAAATTTCGGAGATAGCAGAACTATTTTGTATACTGACGATGATGGTGATTACATAGATCTCTACAGTTAAAACTCAGAGAACTATATACCAAAAATTTTAACCTTTCTGTTTGTAAATTAAAACACACAAGTTGGCTTGTATATCTAATGGAGTTAAATATGCTCCTGTATGAAATGAATGAAACATTCTTATTATATTGTTTTCCAGGTATTTTATGCTTTCCTTGGTCCTTTTATGAATTTTGCCCAAAACAAGAAATAAAGAAAATGGGTTTATAGTTGAGGAACTTTGTGTTCTCTATAATTAACTTTAAAGATATTAAAACAAATTAATGCCAAAATAGGAAACATTATTTGTAATTTACATTATAGAAACTAAAAATAATTTTTAATGTAAAATTGGTACCCTTTAAAAAAAATAAGTGGCCCTATAGTGTGTGCTCTGAATTCATTTTCTACCACCGTTTTATTGACTCCTAAAATAACAAAACAAGGGATCTGCTGAAATTAACTAAAACATTTTCTAAATGATGTTTGAGCCAAATGAAAAGGGCATTTGGCATTGTAGATCTTCACTAATAGAGTTGTAGCTAGGAAAGGCAGGCATTCTATAGCACAGACTGATGAAAGGCAAGTCCATAAACTATATAAACTGCTACATGTTGATCCACCTAAAATTTAATTGATCTGTATTTCCTTCTTTTGTTTACCCACAAGATGTTTAAACTGCTAAATTATATTGTAAAAAGAAATAATCTCATTGGTGATGACCAAAAAATGATAGATCTAAATAATATACATAATTATCTCCTGTTTATGAATTATATATTTTGTAAGTAGATATATCTATAAAATTAGATTATTTTGTAGATAATTCAGTCTTTCCAATAGGTTTTTCTTTTATGTGTCCATTTTTTCCATTGTATGTTTCAACAATTAGCCTAGTAAATTTAAAACAATTACAAATGAATTTAAATGCATTACATGTATTATCAAAAGCTGACTTGTAAACTGCTTGTTCTTAGTTCTTGTTCTTCATTGTTTTCCTGTCTTTAAATATTTTATAGTGTATTGTTTCTTAAATTACATTTCATAAAATTCCTATATTCAAAGCTGAAAAAATATAGAAAGACTTTACAGATTTAGAAATTACATTTATGTGATCTATTCTTGGATAAAATAATATTCCCTTTACCACTCATTGTCTTGCCACAAATCTCACCAGCCTTTTTTTTTTAATCATCATTCACACTCCCTACCACTCCCCTACACATAGTCCTTCTTGTTTACTTTGTAGTATTTCATTTTCTGTGGAAGTGCTAGGTCCTTAACTTTAATGTACATACTGGACTTGACAAGCAATTAAAGCAAACAATTTCCACTCATCAAGGCTTGCCAAATTAGTCATCTGCCATCTGCCCCATCATCTGGCTCTCCTTGAGGTCTTGCTGTGAATCTGGATGCACTCTCTCAGATTAAGAGGGACAGTGCAAACCACCAAGCTGGTGAAATGCCAGTGGGAGCTAAGTATGTAAACATTAGCAACCATCTTTCTTCCCTAGATTATCATGCCTACAACCATCCCTTGTGTGTAATAAAAACCAGCCTGTTCGTGACGCCTTATCACTGTGAGACCTTTGCCATTCATTGTAATTAAAGTGGAGTTTGTGGGATTTTTTTCTTGTTAGAACTATTTAAAAGAAGGAATTAGACTATTTGTTCCTACTGTGAAGCTATGTTCACATATTAAGCCTAGTTTCTTAAGCATTAATAAAGATGCACATTAAGAAATACCCTATGGCCGGGGCGCCTGGGTGGCTTAGTCGGTTAAGCGTCCGACTTTCGCTTAGGTCATGATCTCTCGGTTCGTGGGTTCGGGCCCCGCGTCGGGCTCTGTGCTGACTGCCAACTCAGAGCCTGGAGCCTGTTTCGGTCTGTGACTCCCTCTCTCTCTGACCCTCCCCTGCTCACACTGTCTCTCTCTCTCTTTCTCCTAGAAATAAATAAAAACATTAAAAAAAAAAAAAAAGAAATACCCTATGGCCTTTGTATTGCATTGGTTGCAGACTGGAAATTTGTTATTCATTCTCTCTATTGGCAAATGTTTACTTAGTTGATAACATGCAATATAAGTGCTTTCTAAAGATTTTCAATCAAACTATATCAGTAGTTGGCAAAATTGAGGAATAGCAAGAGTGAAACATGGTACTGTTGCTTCGCACATGCTCCTTTTTAAGGCGGTTCTTCCTTTAAAGCCTTATGCAACTCAGGGCTCTGCTCTAGGGCAACTGATGCCTTTGTGCAAATGCAGAAAGATACCTCTCTTCTGGGTGTAATACACTCCACACTAGGACACACAGCTTGCAATAAGAATGTGGGCAGTGTTTCACTTCCGTTTTGACCCTAGTCCATGTGCCTATGTGCAGTGATGAACCTACGTAACTGTAAAGAAAAGCCCTGGTCCACTCCACTGTCCTGGGGCCTCCATCCAAACTTGCTAATTCAAGGTAATGTTGTGTCTAAAAAAGTAACAATCATTTTTTTTAAGTGTGCTAAAGTTAGATTTGTGAGATGAAGGGGTGCAGCAGACAACATTTTTTACTGTATCTTCAGATAATCTACATGTAAAGCCAAATTTAAGATAATCTTCTAACAAAATGTTTCAAAGTTTTAGAAGTCACATAACCCTCTTGGATGAAAAACAAACTAACAAACAAAGAAAACACCCACCTGATATGGATACTGACTACATAATAAAATATGTCATGTTATAATTTATTTTAAACTATTTTCTAATAGCCCCAAATCTATATTTCTAGAAACCAGATTCTATAATCTCCAGGAGCCTGGTCTCTGTGAAATATTCATATTAGCAGTGTGTGGTTATTTTTACAATGTAATCAAGTTCAAATACTAATTGTAATTAGGTGTTTGATAAGGAGACAGTCATCACTAGGACAATATCTGCCATTCATTCATTTATCCTGTCATGCACTTATTCAACAAATGGTAATTGGGGAACCACAATATATGGGCTTTGCACTAAGTGTGAAAGAAATAAGAAATAAATAAGATATGGGTCTCAAATTTTAACATTTCACACTCTCATAGAAATCCTCTGTAAAAGGTTTTAGAAATGATATTAGTATATACATTTAGATAAGCTGTTTTAAAGAATTTTTTTCTGATTTTGGTTCACTGTCAGTCAATAAGATTCACAAGGTCAAAATTCATCTTACGTACAATACACTATGAAGCAGAAAAACTATATATGTATATATGTGTATCCACAATATAAATGTGTATAGTATGTATACACATATAACACATGTTATTTTGTGTTTTAAAAAGTGGACATCACTTGTGAGAAGAAATTTTCTGGGAGGATTTTCTCTGTAGCAGTTAGGAAACATTACCAAAATATTCAGTAGCATCTACATCTGAAGAAATACCACATCTTACAAATATTTTATCCACCAGTCAGGTTCATATATACATCCTCCTAGGGCCTCATTCACTTATCAAAGAGGAAAAAGAGAAACTGCTCTGACACTGACAGGCTAGACATATTTTTCTAAGTATATGTTATACTTAAGGCTGATTTTTCCATCCAGTCCCCATTCTATATGACTTAATAACTTTTTTCTTCCATTTTATCCAGAAATTTGATATCATAATTTTGAGATATTAACCAATACATTTCATTACTAGTATCACTAGCAACTTCCTAACTAATTCCACAATATCATGGGTCATGATATTGTGACACCAAACTATAAGGACAGTCACTTGATTTGGAATGTGTTCCCATGAAAGTTTCACTAATCTTTGGATTTAAAGATACAGACTTTGAGATTTTGGTTTTATTTCCTTTGGATATATCTATATCCAAATGTGGGATTGCTGGATTATATGATGGTTCTATTTTTAAATTTTGGAAGACCTTCCATACTATTTTTTGCAACAGAGAGTAGACTAGGATTATCAGGGACAAGGTGGGAGAAATGGGGAAATATTGATCAAAGACTACAGATGTTCAGTTGTAAGATGAATAAATTCAGAGGAACTAATACATAGCATGATGATTATAGTAAATCATACATTACAATATACTCAAAGTTTTTAAGAGAGCAGATCTTAATTGTTCTCTCCATAAAAAAGAAATGATTACTATGTGATATGATGGAGGTATCATCTAAAGGTATGGGGCAATTATTTTGTAATTTCTAAGTGTATCAAATCAACATACTGCACACCTTAAATTTACACAATATTATGTGTCAATTATATCTCAATAAAGCTGAAAAAATAATTTAAAATAATTTAAATAATTATTTAAAATCACTTAATATTTGCATAGTCATTTTTAGTTTAATGTGAATCTTTGGGAGCCTGTGCAGATAAACACAACAGCTCTATACTGTGTCAATAAAATTCTTTATATTATATAGCTGGTGAGGTTCATATATACACAAATATTTCCTAGGAAGTAAATAAAAATTTAGACTAAATCACTGTTTACTTAGAGACACAAGTGGAATGGAAATATATATTGACTACTATTTTTAATCTTGTTACAGTACAAAACAAATTTGATCATTTTTTTAATTTGAAGCAGCCTTATCTGAATATGATTCATTTTGATCTCCTGACACAAAAATAATATGTATTTTAGGATAAATTATATTAATAAGTATCTTTTCATTACAAAATTCATGTTTCTACTGACATTTTCTGCCAAGATAAAGAATCAATTCCCTGTTAACATTCTTTGTAAATGTTCAGCTTTCAGATGTATTTACCATCCAATTATAATTTATAAGAAGACAACAGAAATCAAATAATGAATACATAATCTGTTTTTCAAATGCATTACTTTTTTAAAGAATAAGTCTCATGTAGTTGTATCATTTTATATTGTTATGACTTTGAAAAAATTAAATAAATAATGCCTCTTAAAACATTATTCAAAGATACTTTAAAAAAATATAAGCATACATGTAAATGCATGTGTGTATAAAAATATTAGTTGCGAAGAAAATCTAATAATCTATTCAAAATGATTTTTCTCTGACCAGAAGATTTCTGGGTAACATTTATTTCTCTTTTCTATTTTTTACCTGTCATTTGTAAATTTATAGAAGTTATAAGCATTTTTATATATAAAAAGTAAATTTTATTTTCAGGAAAGTTTTTTTTTTTTAATCTGAGAAAAGCAAGATATTCACTCTATGCTATACCACTTCTTTTATAGGAATGTGTTTACAAATTCAAAATCAATACTTCTGATAATCTTATAATTTTATAAAACATTAACATTTTATGTAAAAACATTATTTATTTTGATTTTTAGTGTACACTTCTGAAAAATTTTATTTTCAATCATCCAAAAGAAAAGTAGTAAAATATGTTACTCTAAAACAGAATGTTTATCTAACCATTTATAAAGGAAAGTTTAACGACAAACTGATTTTCCACCTGAATTAAGTAGGAAACATGATTGTGTGTTTAAGTGTATGCATATAGCTATATCTCCATATGTATGTACTGAGAGAGATAGAGCAATACATATAAATATATACATAAAAATATCTATTCTAGTTTCTCTAAGTTTCTCCTTATTTCATGCTACTTGATATTATTATACAAAATTGTGTAATATTACTAGTGATCATTCGTCTGTTCTAATTCCATTTTTCAATTATATTATTGTGAAAATATTAATATGAAATTGTATTATAATTGTGAGTAGTCCTTTTCATCTGTATATTGGCAATGCCAGAAAGTTTTCAAAGTGCATTATATAAGCATTATCATTTAATCCACAAAGCCATCATATTAAGCACTTATCATCACCATCATCAGCAGCAGCAGCATCAGTATCACCGTCCTCACGTGTTTTATAAATTAAAAAACCCTGAGACTCAGAAAGTTAAATAATGCAACTAGAAAATTAACTAGTAGAAGAGTCAGGAGTCAAAATCAGTTCTAATTTCATGAATAGCTTTCATTCAATAGCATAGTACTAGTCTGATGTATACAAACACTTGTTCTGAATTATTTGTGTTGAATAGTAACATATTTCAATCAAATAAAAATGTCCATGAGAAAGTTGCAATGTTTATATGCTGAGGATACATTTTAAAATTTAAAACTACAGAGTTGAACTATTAATAGTTGTGCATTATACTAGGTTTCTTTTATTTCTGAGACAGACAAAGTGAGCAGGGGAGGGTCAGAGAGAGAGGGAGACATAGAATCTGAAACAGGCTCCAGGCTCTGAGCTAGCTGTCAGCATAGAGCCCTATGTGGGGCTCGAACCCACGAACTGCGAGATCATGATCTGAGCCAAAATTGGGCGTTTAACCCTCTGTTCCACTCAGGCGCCCCAACTAGGTTTTAATAACCATAAAGGAATTTTAGAGCAGTACAATCTCAGCAAATACAAGTCAGCTTTATAATTAAAGAAATTTGGCTTGCTGCTCCCTTACCCTTGTGGCTTACTCCCATCTCATTTTTTTTTTAAATATCTGTAGAGCATATTCTCTAGTCCCACAGTCTTTTTCTTTTTTTTAAGTTTATTTCTTTATTTTGAAAGAAAAGGGGGTGGAGAAGGACAGAAAGAGAGAAGAGAGAGGTTCCCAAGTAGGCACTGCACCATGGGCACAGAGCCTGATGTGAGGCTCAAACTCACAAACCCTGAGATCACTCCATCAGCTGAAACCAAGTGTCAGACGCTTAGCCGGCTGAGTCCCCCCACCCCCAGGTGCCACCCACTCCTCCTTTCTCATCTTCTATTCCACATTGGATAAAGAAAAAATTTAAAAAGAGAGCCATGTTTCCAAGAATAATAATGTTTAATTACAAATGGGTCTTAATCAAGTGAGTACACATAGATAGAATGTCTCCAACAATTTCACTTTTAAGATAAAATCTTTTTCCTTTTTTCTCTGTTTTAAACTAGAACAATGTTTCTAGAAGGCTTATCCATACCCAACCTCTAAATTCCTTCAATATCCAATCCCCTTATATCAATAAATGGTACCCCTTTTACCCAGTTACTTAGGTAAAAATCTAGGCAGCTAACTACTATCTTTTCTTAAACTGCTAATCTAAGCCTCACACACATCCTGTCAACCACACCTTCAGAATGCCTGTGGGCTCCACCTGACATTATCTCAGACCCATTTGACTATCCCTACTTCAAGTCACCACAGTCTATCTGAATATTGCAAAAGACCCCCATCTGATATTCCCACTTTTCTTCTTGTTTCCTTAAAGTCTATTGTATATCAGATATAAAAGATTTTATACCTTTTAACTCTTAAATATGATCAGTTATCTCCTCTGTTTAAATGTTTTCACTGATTTCTCATGTCAATTAGAATAAAAGTCCTTATCTTGCTCCCTAAGGCCTTGATACAATTTGAACCTCTGCTACTTTTCTGATATCATCTCCCATAATGTTTTACTTACTAAGATGTGACACAGGACTATCTTGTTTATCTTTGAATAAATTTATGAAAGTTTCTAAATGTTTATTATCAGTTTATGAATTTATCTGTGCAGTAGAAACAGACCAGCACTAGTCTGCTTACAGCACTTTGAGCAACACTATTTAAAAATGTTACACTTTATAACACTCATCACCACCAATCTTTTATGTCCTTAATTAGAATATAAACCTTATGAAGGGAGGAATTCTATTTTACTCACTGCTATATTTATCACACTTACAAATGTTTTACCCATAGTAGGCACCTATTAAGTATGTAATGATTGGATGAAAGGATGAATGGGCATGTAGGTGGTGATGGAAGTATTGGGATTATGTCTAGAATTCCTAGCTCACATATAACCTATATGTTAGTTTTGATTCTCAGAATGTCAAAACTACAAAGTTCTTTCAGGATCATCAAGTCCAGTTCATACATATAGATGAGAAAACAGAGATTAACAAAACAAACAAACAAACAAACAAACAAACAAACAAAAAGTGTTCGACAAAGGTCCAACAGCTGGTCAGGAGCAAAAATGAAATAAGACTCTTAATTCAGGGACCTATCCACATGGCAGTGTCTCGTGTTAAACAGAAGACTTCATGAAATTGTCCAGCTTTATGGAAAAAATACCCAAGCATCATGCTTTGCTTCCAGTAGGAAAACTATATCATGAAACTTGGCTTGTGTGCTCAAGAACATTTGGCTAACTAGCACTAGTCGATTGTGTAATTGGAAAATAGACCCTAGCAATATCTTTTTTCTTTTCATTTTCTTTTTTCAAATCCTGGTTAAATGAAGTTCAATGTAGCTTGTAAAAAGGAAAGTTTTTTTTTAATCAGTTTAACAAGAGTATGCATCATATGAATACCAAAAATAACCAGTATTACATGATAAACATAATCTTCAAAGAATTATAATCAAATTATGCATTTTAAGTCATTCCTTCTTTTTTTTTAACATTTATTTATCTTTGAGAGACACAGTGTGAGTGGGGAAGGGTCAGATAGAGGGAGACACAGAACCCAAAGCAGGCTCCAAGCTCTGAGCTTTAGGCAGGACTCAAACTTGTGAACCATGAGATCATGATGTGAGCCAAAGTCAGATGCTTAACTGACTGAACCACCCAGGTGCCCTTAAAACTTTTATTGGCTTCTAATCACACTTCTAAAATCCAAAATTTTCAACATGGCCTGTAAGAAACTCTATTCAGGTCTTTGATCAAATGTCACTCCTTCAGAATAGCCTTCTCTGACCACCTATCTAAAATAAGTAGCTGGTTCCTAACCTTCATGCTCTGTCTTCCTTGCCTCCTTTATTTTTGTTTTATTGCTATCTGAGATTACATTACATAGTTTGGTTGTTTACTTGTTTATTCTATGTCTCTATATTACAGTGCAAACTCCATAGGAGGCAAGCTTAGTCTGCTCAACCCCCAAAAGAACTGGCACACAGTAGACTCTCAGTCAACATCTGTTGAATAAATAAATGGAGACAGCAAGCAGGAGAGGGGTAAAGAGAGAGGGAGAGAGAGAATCCCAAGCAGGTTCCACATTGTCACTGCAGAGCCCGAAGCAGGGCTTGAACTCACCAACTGAGCAATCATGACTTGAGTTGAAATCAGACACTTAACCAACTGACCCACCCAGGTGCCCCTAAATCGTACTTTTAATGTAGTACTGAAATTTGCCTTTAAAAGAACCTCACGAAGATCATTTTGTAAACAAATAATCTTTTTATAATAGAAATAATCACTTTTTAATTGAACTGTTTTGTAAATTTGGATTTCTAAGACCATGTTTACTTAAATATATGCACATCTGCAGTTATGCCAAACAATTGTATTACAGTTTAATGTAAGTGGATTAGAATATTAAATTATTAGAGCTATTATTATAGTTGATAGCATTTATAAAATATTGTATAATTCTCAAAACAGTTTTATTCATATTAACTTTTTTTGACCCTAAATTATTTAAGATATGTTTATAAGAGTCCAAATAATTAATTACCAGGAATACAAATTTTGGGTATCTGAAAAAAGGAATTTCTGAGAGACATTTTGAATTTTTTTATGTAGAAATAAGCTGATAAATATCTCCACAAAACTATTTTTTAACCTTCATATTTTACCATTACCTTAATATTATGAGCAACTCACAGAGAAAGAATAGAAGAAATTGGTTAAGTAAAAATAGACTGGTTATATTTTTTTCTATGTCTATGGAAAAAGTGGAAGTGAATAATTAAGATCTTCAACTGACTGCATTAGGAGCCTGTTTCCTCCTGTTTGCACTTTGTCGAAAAGAAGTTAATTAGACATAAGGAAGTTAACTAGAAATAGATCTGTGCTGGAAAGTGGATTTGACAACTCTGGTTTATTTAAGATGCTTGCTTTGAGGATTTTGTTAGATACATGCTATTTTTTTTTTTCCAAATCATGGTTTCACTTTGAACATGACTTCTCTAATATATTTTACTACCATCTGTACACACGTGGTTTTCTTCTTTGGAGATTATGTTTAATATTACTAATTCTTCATTACCAGCTGACTCAAATCCTTGTTACCTACTTGACATTAAAGATGTTTCATGAATTGAAATCCTGCTATATTATCTCTTTAGATTTGGATAATCTTAATCCTAAATTCCCTTCTCCAAATAAGTTTCTAAAATAATCAACAGATGGTTTACTGCCATCCATCATTCAACTCACTGACAACTGTTCATTTAATTCTTTAATTCATTCCTTTCACCTTATCATGGAAACTTCCAAAGTCCTTGACAAAATTCATACCCATTTTTATCCCCAAAATTTGCCTAGAGAGTGTTATTCTTTCCAAAAACATTTAAACCATTCACTGAATTTACATTTCCCTAAAATTTATATACAAAGATTTTTCTATTTTCAAATGCATGCTTATTTTATTCTTGTTTCTAGTATATGTGCTTCAACTTCTCCTACATAATAATCTAGCTGATAGAGACCTTAAATTCTGTGTTCTATTATTTCTAGCTAGGGAATCCAGATATAGGATATCATACACTCTAACGGCTTGCAGATTTAAACCTAGGCCAGCTCACTGTGACCCAGGTAGAACCAAAAGCAATAAAATTAAGAGGCAAAATAATACAAAGCAAGACATTACACTTAAGATATCTTAAATCCAGAGTATTTTTTTCTTATTTCTAGTTTTAGTATTTATCTTGAACTGCTTAATAGTCAATAGCTCAAATTCATATATCACTTTTGTGGAGTTAAAAAAGTTGTTTTCTGGGGCGCCTGGATGGCTTAGTCAGTTAAGCGTCCGACTTTCGCTTGGGTCATGATCTCGCCATTCGTGGGTTCGAGCCCCGTGTCGGGCTCTGTGCTGGCTGCCAGCTCAGAGCCTGGAGCCTATTTCAGAGTCTGTGTCTCCCTCTCTCTCTGACCCTCCCCTGCTCATGCTGTCTCTCTCTCTCTCCTAGAAATAAATAAAAATATTTTTTAAAAAAGTTGTTTTCTAATTGAATGTTTACTCAGGCTTCTATATATATAGACATTTGATTTTTGTAAGCATATACCAAAACATTTGGTATGCTTCTGAAAAATATATGAGTACAAGCATAAATTTATTTACATCATCCATGCATACTAAGTTTAAAAATTGTGATAATAGCAAACAAAAAATTCATTTGGAATACCAGACACTAAAGGAAGTTTTTTAGGAAGGTTTTCTCAAGCCACAGTCCTCTGACTCCCACAGTTTGAATGGTATTTTTATTTCCCAGACATAGCCAGACTCATGATTGCATAACTACTGTTCATTCATCTGCTATTAGAGCCTCCTTTTACCTCATAATTATACCATCATATTTCTCAATGAATACTATTTTGGGTACCAATTGTTGTAAATACCAGGGTTGGTCAGTATAAAAATAGCATTCTTTCCTTATAAAAGTCTTTCACATGTTATACTAGAATCATTTTACCTTTATAAGGATTAAAGATAAGTGCAGGGAGACTGTTGTTTACAAAAGACTCTGAAGGCTTTTCTACACATTGCTATACAGGCTTCCTGTGATAAAACAAAAAAACTGCTACGGACCAATTAACTTTGGAGTTACCCAGTCCACTTACTCTCCGACCTGCTACCTAATACAGCTCACACCTGAAACTCAACAGCCAAGTGTACCAGCTTGACTGCCCAAATAGCCCTGAGCTGCACAGCCAGTATACAAGAAAAAGCCACCAGAGCTTCTTCTCTGATATTTTCTAATCCATTATTTTCTTATTTCTTCACTTTGCCAACCTGTTTCAGAACTCTCAGGCTTCTGATCATCTCACCCACATCCACCCACTCCGCTGCCATTCATCCTTTAAAACTGTTCGCCTTGTATGGATCTGTCTCCTTTTCATAGCACTGCTCTGGAAAACTCTGCTTGGATTGACCCTACGTTCACTCAGGCCTGATAAACTTGCTCCCAATCTATACCCCCTGACCCTCCAAGGGCTCAAGGGGCACAGCATATATATGCTTCCTAGTGTGTTTCCATTAGGAGTCCAGGATACAGATGCTTTTCTCATAAAGGAGGTCTGATGGAAGGCTGCAGTTTTATTTAGCATTACAGTATTCTGGTATTTTAGTAGTATTGCTGAACTTTGGTCAGTATCTCCAGCTTTCAGGCTTAAAATTTATCTGAGGTAAAGAATTAATTACTCATTCTGGTGTCAGTCCTATTTTTTAGACTAGGCTCCTTAATAACACTAACACACACCATGTCTCTTATTGTCTATAGTCACAGCCTGGGAACTGCATTATTGGGTTTTATTCATTTCTCTGCCTTGTGTTGGTATCACCCTGTTTTCAACTTCAACATTTAATAATTAGCTGAACACAGGACTGCCAAAAATCGTTGACAAAAGAAATCTAGAAGCATATGGTACTAAGTAAGTAGAAACAACAGTTCTGAGCTAAGTAATGATTCTTCATTTAAAAATATGTACCATTCCTTCTTCTTTGAAAAGTCAGCACACTTGAGGGCCAAATGTCACCCAGGGACTTTAACTTGCATAAAGCATTATGTTGGCTCCAAGCAGTGAAATTCCATAGCAACGCCTGCAACACTTAAACTTCTCTAGGACTCCTACATTATTTATCTGTGAACAGCTAGGGGGCTTTTTGCAGAGAGGTCCGTAACTACTGCAAGCATTTACTCTATTTAATGTTTTTTAATTAACATTGCACAAACAACAAGTCTGTGTGTGCAGTGAAGTTTGTGCATTTCCCCAGTTTTGCTTTCTCAATAGATTTGGAAATGCAGCAGCAGAATACTGCCAGACTTCCCTTACCCACTTCAATTCTCTCTCATAACCTAAGGATCTCTATTCAAGAAGACATTAGTTAAAATAGGATAAACGGATACAGGGGCAGGATAAAAACAGACATTTCTGGGGGAAATATATATTTGTAGATATGGAAAAGCCCTGCCTGTTATGGTTTGCACACTTTTCAAACAACAATTATAATTGTGAAATAATTGTATTTCTCCAAAATGCATTACTCAGGCTTAAACACCCCGGAGTTATTTAAGAGTTAGATAAGATTAGCTCTAAGGTCACTGCCAGTTCTAAGTTTCATGTTCAAAATCATCTAGAGAGCCTCTACATATCACTCAATAACAGGTCATCGACTGAGGATTATTGTTCCTAAAACACATAGTATAAAACTCAAAGAAGGCAACTGAGAGATAAAAATGAAGTATCCACAAATTACTCTCTAACTGCCACAGGACACAATTTTAAAAGTCTTTATAAACATCTGAGAAAAACAGAAAAGACACATATTCTCGAGCAGAATTAAATACAGAGGATGTACATATTCACAATCTCCTTCAGGGTGTAAGACTTCTCAGAAATAAAATCAAATCCATTAAAATAAAGTCCTGTTAGTTTGAAAAACATGGTAAAGTTTTGTTTTCCTATCATCTTCTTTTTGAAGATTACCAGTAACCCTCCCTTGGAAGAAGTAACTTCCTAAAGTGGACTAACAAGGCTCTTCACATCCGTGATGGTGAGGAGGTGACATCCTTAATCTTAATCTCATGTCTATTGTCTCTCTTCTGTGATTTATCTTTCTTGCCCCCTCCTGTCCTTCCATTTCTAGGTAATGTCAAATGACTATTATAATAATTATTGTAATTTCAGAAAATTAAGTTGTAGCATGTACAGTTTGTACTAAATTTGAATTGCTTTTTTTTTTTTTTTTTTGCAGATTTTGTGTTGGAGTTTGTGCTTATTAATGAAAACTACATGTTGCTAAACATGAAGTTTCTATTCTATTACCCTACTCATCACCAGGGGGCAGCACCATTCCCAAAGAACATTCTTTTGACTCCTGGATAGAGAAAAGTTACAATGGCATAATTGGTACCAGACTCTGTCACAGCTTCAGGTATACACAGCATTATTCCACATTTTTCCTGCAACAAATATAGGCTAAAAACTAGCTGAAGTCAGAGAATTATATCTACCAAGAGGAATATACATGTTAGTATCTCCATCATACCCAGCATAATCCCAAAAGGAAAGACGTGTGTGTGTGTGTGTGTTAGCTCTGTGAAATACAAGAAGAACAAATTTATCATTTTCAGAATTCCCTTGCAGTTTGAAAAGAAATACGACAGACACACATATCAAATAGCACCATTTCCATTGCTATCAAAAGAAGGAAACATAAGAAATACAATATACTGGGTACTTTGCAAAGTACTGGGTATGAAGGAAGGGTGGAGAGCTCAAGAAGGAGGGAAAACTGAAGGATAAGGAGAATGAGCTTGACTTCCTTAAAGAATTGATAAACTGAACATACCATGATTTGATAAATAGTAAATAAACTATTATATTTTATCTTTAATTTTGATTTGTTAAATTCATGTGAAAAATATACAGAAATCATAGTTTATCAGAAGTTTGTCTTTTCATGTCTTAATTGCTACCTGAAGTATCTTTAAAAGTTTGTATACATTCACATGAACTTTTAAACTACCAGGTTCAATTACACGAGTTCTTTCTCTTTTAAAAAATATTGTTTTTATGCATTCATAAAATGAAACGGGTCATGAAAAGTTAAAAGGTGTTGTAAATTTTACATGAAAATAAACAACTTATAAAATCCAATAACATTTGAAGGCGACAAAGTCAGCAATATAACCAAAGGGGGAAACCCTTTTGCTAACTTACAGAAAGATAGAAACAGCCACACAGTACTATATGCAATTGAAATGTTTCATACGTCCTTATTCTTAATGTACAAATAGGCCAACATGTTTGTATACTTAAAAATAATAACACACACACAAACACACACACACACACACACACACACACACACACACACACAGCCTTCCATTATCTCTGCTTCTCCACTGAACAACAAAATCTTTCTTTCACCAGCAAAGAGAATTCCTTCATTCATTCATTTTCTCCTTTTTTTTTTTTAATTTCAGTAAGTATTCATTTTTAGCACTTATTATGCCCCTGCCCTTAGGATTTCATTATTTTGTGGAGGAGACAAACTTGGCAACCAATTGTTCCAGGACAATTTGACAGTTGTTTCAGTACAACACGAAGTACCATAGAGACAGGAACACGGAAGTCACAGACAATACGTCCCTTCAGGGCGGGGACTGTTTCTCTAGTTCGGCAATGTTTAACTTCAGTAGCTAAAGAAATACCAAGCAAGCAGAAAGCACTTAACAAATACTTGGTTGTACATAAAGCACCCAGATTTGCCCAAATTCAGAGCTGGAGATAAAACTTGCAAAAGTAAAAAAAAAAAAAAAAAAAAACAACTTGCAAAAGTAGTGTTATTTGTTTCCTAGGGCTGCCGTAATAAAGTATTGCAAACTGAGTGCCAGAAATGTATCCTCTCAGTTCTGGAAGATAGAATTTCAAAACCAGTGATAGCAGGCCCATCATCCCTTCAAAGACATTAGGGAAGGATCCTTCCCGGACAATTCCAGCATTTCAGAGCCCTAGGCATATTCCCTGGCTATGATAGCATAACTCTACCTCCTATTTCCATCTTTACGTGGCTTTCTGTCTATGTCACTGCCCTTATGTGACCATCTTCTCATAAGAGCGCCAGTCATATTGGATTAGGAGTCTCCTTACTCTGGTATGGCCTCATTTTAATTATCTTTGTAATGATCTATTTCCAAATAAGGTCACATTCTCAGGTACTGGCAGTTACACCTTCAACATATCTTTTTAGGGAACATAATTCAACCCATAACAACTAGTAACAGTGATTTTCTTTTCTTCTACACTTTCACTTTTCCCCTCAGCCTTCCTTTGCCTACCTTACTTCCTCTAAAATGAGATCATTTTGAGACTACTGAGGAACACAGATTCCCCTTATACCTCTCATCTCTTGAGATAGCCCATTATTTTGCTATACACATTCCACTTGGGCTTGCTTTGGCTGTGCTGAAGTCATACAAATTACCATCACTTATAAGAGCTGCTTACATTCATGCCTAATTATCATGCAGTAGAATAACAATTATGCATATCATTAAATTCATGTGAGATAACCTTCAGTGTAAGTTTTATTTGATTATGGCACTAAACTCTCTTCATGCATGCTTGGTTTTCATAGTGGGTTGCTCAGGAAGAATGGCTGTCTCTGCCACTGAAAAATAATGACAGTAATATTGGCCATAACTCTAACCTTCTCCAACAGAAATATTGTTTCCATAACTTGGTACCAACCTTTTGAAAGGTTATTGCAATCAAGTCTGGATTAAATAAAATCAATATTTCATCTATTAAGTATAAATGAAAATGCAATATTTTATTCAACATTTTTAAGCTTTCTAATTTGCTTTTTGTTCTCCTTACTGGGAAGATACATGGGTTCAGAATAGAAAGTACATGATGTTGTTTTTAACAAATACATTTGAATTTTCTGATAAATTATCTAGCTGTAGAGCTCTTTTTAAAAATACTGTTAACACATAACAATACATAAGTTTTCTATATTGTGCTTTCATATATTTTTTTGGAATCACTTTTATCCATTTTTAAAGCATACAGTATGGCAATGTGATATAAAATCAGCAATGTCACTGTATCCAGCATCTAATAGGTATGTATTTCCACCCCATGCTCATCCATTGCATGCACACCACCTCATTTAAGTCTCCCAGGAGTTTAACTAGCTGGGCATTTTAAAATTATATTCTTTAAGGGAGCCTGGGTGGCTCAGTCAGTTAATCATCTGACTCTTAATTTCAGCTCAGGTCATGCTCTCATAGTTCATGAGTTCGAGTTCTTATTGGGCTCCACACTGAGAGCATGGAGTCTGTTTGGGATTTTCTCTCTCTCTCTGCCCCATTCCCTGCTCCTGCTTTCTTTCTCTCAAAAAATATTAACTTTAAAAATTATATTTTTATTATAAAATTAATGAAGATTAATTT
The DNA here is from genome assembly GCF_003009895.1 of Hyaena hyaena. NCBI lineage: Eukaryota > Metazoa > Chordata > Mammalia > Carnivora > Hyaenidae > Hyaena > Hyaena hyaena. The sequence goes on along the minus strand of NW_024081065.1, from coordinate 806,829 downwards.
TAGAAAACTCAGAAATTATAAAGTGGTAAAAATAAGAACAATCCATAATCACACCATCCAGAAATAACATTCATTAAGAGTATCAGTGTTACTAATTTTGCAAGTCCAAAGATCCACTCCCATTCTAGGGAATCTCAGTCACTTCACTCACATATATCTGAATGGAGAGCCAATATGAAAAACTGTTTTGTAGCATGATTTTTAAAATTAAAGGTATATTACTTTTTTCATATTAAAATGCATAAAATAAAACATAAGCATTTTCCAATAAATCACATGGCTGTATTGGTTTTTGAACATTTAGGTCTATTTGGAAATCTCAATTTTTTAATAAAACATAGTTAGGAGTTCTGGCTCCTGAATCAGACTTCCTGTAGTCAATTTTTTTTTTTCCATTACCTATTGCTTTTATGACTTTGGGCTAATTACTTAACTTTACTCTGACCCAGTTTCCTCTATAAAAGAGAGTTAATAATAAAACCTTCTTGAGTTCCTCTGATGACTACATAAAATGACCCACGTAAAGTAGTTAGCCACACATACTGCCCAGCACATCCTAGGGCTCAAATAAATGGTAGTGGTCACTAATCCAGTTTACTGAATAACTTCCTACTGAACTCATTTGTTGACTCTCCTGGTTTTCCTCTTTCTCTTTGGGCTTTTCTTTCAGTCTTCTTTGAAAGTGACTCTACATTGACTTCCACCTAAATATTTGCCTGCAGAACCTCAGCCCTCTTCTCCTATTCTACAATCTGTCCATTCTCTCCTTGAATAATCTCTTTCCCCCCAGTGGCTTACATTAGTACTAACCTATACTCTGATGGTGCCCTTATTTCTACCCAGCCCACATCAATCTTTCTGAGCTTCTCATCCATACATTTAACTGCTTATGGCACATCTCTACTTAGAAGTCTAAAGGCACTTCAAAACAAACTGATGTAAAATTAAACCTGTCCTGTCAAAATGAGCTTCTCTTCCTCCTGTGCTTCCTTGTTTGGTGAATGACCACCAACAGCACTTCACCTCTTCCAGCTGGAGGCTGAGTTATTTCCACTCAGCTCTCTCCCTGGTCCCACAGAAAATACATCACCAAGTCACTGTGGTTCCATATCTAAAATAGCTTTTACTGTCTTTATTTCCCTGCAACCCCACTGTTTCTACCCTTATCTATCCCCCTAGCATCTTTTGTCCAGATTGCTACAGCATACATCTAAACAGGATTCTTCTACATCATTTCACATACTGCTGTAAGATTTTTTTAATAGCTTCAATCTGACCATGTAACACATCCTACTTAAATCTGTCAATAGTTTCCTTGAACTTCTGAGATGAAAGACTTAAAAGGTCATGTATCATCTAGCCTCTCCTTTACCTGTCTAACTAATCATTCAGCATTACCTATCCCCAGTCCATCCTTGTTCAATTAGCACTCTTCACTCCAGCCAAATTAAACTTCTCTATGGAAGTTTGTCCCACCTTCTGAACTTAGACTCTTCTCTCTGCAGGGACACTGTTATTTCTACCCCTTCTTCACTAAAGTATCTTTGGGTCTCAGCTGATGGTTAAAATAGTTTTAAAAAGCAAAATCTATTGTTAGTGTTCCTGAGTTCCACTGAGCACACTAAATGCTGCAGCAGTATGATTTGTTGCATTGAAAAAATGTTTTTAAGAATAATGATGTATTTTAAATTCAATAGAATGTTTTCCAGTGTCCAAATTCCACATGATATACATATATTTGTGTGTGTATATGTGTGTGTACGTAGTGTGTGTGTGTGTGTGTGTGTGTGTGTGTGTGTAATCAGTCAGTTACCTGGCAAGTTAGAGTTTATAGAAGGAAATACCAGGTGTGAAAAAAAAGCACATGTTGATTTGAAAGAGGAGATGCATGATGGCATGTGTCAGCACATTCCACCAGTTTGTGGAAATACAACAAGCATAAGCTGATGAATGTATTTTAGTCCCCAGCATAGCAAGAACTAGGGAGATGTCCCTCATGACTGAGTTTCCATCTAACATCAGATAGGTTTTTAATTATATTCTCCCCAAATCAAGAAAATGTTTACATTATTTTTTCTTCATGACTGGAACATTTTAAGATATGCCATATTTGGCAATTTCATTTTCTGTCAGTGTAAAAATTATTTATAGATCATTAGCAATTTTTTGTTTGTTTGCTTAAATTCACTTGAAAATCAACTGGCAAAATACAAACTTTAAAAGGGATTCAGTATCCTAACACTGATGTTAGAAACCTCACCTTCTTTTCTTTAGTTTTTTGGGGACCCAAACAAATCCTAGAATAAATGTAGTCTCTGTAGTTTCTAACCTTCTTGCACTTCATCCTGTGGGTTTTTACTGTCACACTCTATTTTGCTTTCTAGGAGATAATGAATAAAGCAAAGCTCAACCAAATATATTCCACACTTCCCTCTCCCAGATTCCTGGCTCCTCTTGCTCTGGTGGATTAGGCTATTAACTGTTGTGGATATCATTTTTGTGCCTAATTTTTCCATACTGAATGCCAACTGCCTCCTGCCCTTTCCTCCAGGGGATCCATGTCTTTTGCTTTTGACTCTGTACTTCCTCTTACTAAAGGTAGGGTGTATTTTTCCCACCCATTTGATACTGGGTTTGGCCATGTGACATGATCTGGACAGCAAAATATGTGCAGAAGTGAGTGTGCTCATTCTAAATGCAGGCATTAAGAGGCATCACATGTTATAATGTCCTCATATTTTGCTTCCACCATTCCCATGCAAATGGAGGATGGCAGACAATTGGGGAAAACCTGCAACTTGGAACCAAGCCACATTAGACTGGCTAATCCACAGAAATATGATGCAGAATAAAATAGTTGTTTCAAGCCACTGAGTTCTGGGATTGTTATGTAGCATTACTGTGGAAGAGGTTAACTGACTGAGTAGCCTACCCCGGATCTTAAATTTCATCTGTCTCTTTTCCAAAAATAAATCTTGGCAAAATTCACCATTTTTCTTTTTTATCCTTTCTTTTCTCTTCCTTCACCCCCCCTCTTTTTTTTTTTTTCCTCTTCTGGGTTTCTCATGCATTAAAGCCCATAGCTAAAACTCCCTCTCCCTAAAATTGAAGGCACCTGCTTCCAAAATAAGTGAGAATACAGGCTGCCAGTAGACAAAGGTCTTCTAGAAGCCTGTAAAACAGAACTCCTGGAAACATCCCTTAGTGGCTACTTACTGGCCTTTAGGAAAGTCCAGGCTGTTGGGAAGGTACAGAATCTATGAAGAAGTAGGACTATAACAAACTTTGATCTGGAGTATCCCAAATTCTACACATCCCAAATGCTGTATCTGTTACTTTTTATTCCTTTTAAATTCAAACATAATTTATGCACATGGATATGGTAAAGTCTGGCATCTCTTTTTTATTAATACCATGTATTTTTGTGGCACTTTCTAGTTCATAAAGCATGACCATGCCCATTCTTGAATATGAAAACTTACAGTTTTCCTACAAAGTAGGAAGACTGGCTATTAGCCCACACATTTTACTGGTAAAGAAAATAAGTCAAAATGACCTTTAAGGTGGCAACAATAGCTAACATTTATTGAGCTCTTCTATATGACCAACTTTTTGCTGAGTACTTTACTGAAACTATTCTGTTTAATCATTACAACCTCAAGTAGACACATATTACTATAATTCCCATTTTCAGATGAGGAAACTGAGTTTAGGTAACTTTCTTATGTCATATTACTAGTAAGCATCGTGGGCAGGTTTTGTGTTGTTTGTATATTTGCATAAATTTATGCAATAAATATTTAATAAACCCTTGCAATACAAAAACCAGTGAGATTCTGAAGCTCAGACTCTTAACAACCAAACTGTATTATTAATAAAGATAGCTAAGATTTTTGTGTAATCTCCTAAGTAGTTCTCAAGACAAGAACACAAAAATATCACCTACAATGTGTATTAAAAAGACAATGATTATTGTATCTTGAAGGAACCCAAGAAATTTATGTTTTAGCAGCATGTAAGTTATCTTGGTAGATACAGGCAACTGAGACTACAGTTCTCTCAAATGTATACCTCTGATAATGCTGAAAAATAAACCCAATATAATTAGCTTTTCATAAATACATATGCATATATATTTTGCATGTATATGTATATATATATATTGCCATATGTATGTATGTATATGTGTATGTGTCTCTGTGTGTGTATGTGTATGTATATGTGTATATATGTGTATTTTTGATATATATATTAAAAAAAAGTGTGAAAGATCCTATATTAGTTACAGAACATAGGGGTGGAAAGGTTGGTCAAAGAAATCCCTCAATTGAGGAATATTTAGTTTGGGATTTCTTTCAATTCTTTAAGGGAATAATAACTAGAAATTAAATATGAAAAACTCACATTCTGTACCCTTCTTTAGTCTTCTCCTGTAGGGGCTGTTAGATTAAAGAACACTGCCATACACTGAACTTTGCAAAATCACCATAAAACAAAAATAAAATGATTGGGAAAAGAAAAATAATACATCTTTTATACCCTATAACAAAGTGTCAGAGATCATCTTTCCTCCAGGTGGACCTAATAAAGGGATTATATGATGGAAGAAAGCTAGAGAGGAAAAAGTGATTCTATCCCAATAAAATTATGCAGATTATAAAGCTGTAATTATGAACCCTGATTCAAGAAGGTAAGCACATGCAGAAAATATTCATTTTTAAGCAGTCATTTAATATTTAAGAATTATTAATGTCTATTGTTTTAAACATCTAACATACTATATCTAGTATATGCCCTCTCCTTTATACAGTAGTCAGAAAGAGAAATTTTTAGACTATATTTCTAGGGCAGTGGAAATATATACGATGGGTGCATAAACGGATGGATGGATGGATGGATGGATGGATGGATGGATGGATGGATGAATGAATTCCCTCAGTAATGGCAGTTTTACCATGGGTATTGTCTTCAGTCTCAACACTGAGTTAAAAGGTAAAATATTTCCATACAGAAAGGGAGGAAAATGATTTCCATAGCTTAAAGGACTTTTTTAACTGAATCACAAACTTGACCACATCAGTCCTACTTTAATGTATGTGGAAGCTATTGATTTCTTCTATAAATTAAGAAAGCTGTGGATTTCACCTACAAGTGCTGATTGTGTGTGTGTGTGGCGGGGGGGGGGCGTTGGTGTGGGTGTGCGCATATGCATGCTGGGGTTTGCCCTTTGTAATTAAATTCATTTCAAAAATAAAAACTTATGTGCATAGATTGCTGTATACAGTACTCATTTAACCCTAGGTAATCATAGCATAGACTATGTTACAAGTTAAAAAGCCCACATGTTAAAACAGCATAAAGGTATGTCTAGGCTAGTTACAGCTGAGTGGCACTTAGTTGGATTTACTCACTGCAGACCGTCCTTGATATGCTGCTTGTTTCTTCCTGGTAAATGGCAGTGAAGGTCAGTGAATCTAATTTTACAATAATGAGCCTGCTTTGCAATGTGTTATAATATTGCACCCCCACCTTTTTTAAAGGTATCAGCCAATCAAAAGGGCTGTTCAATGACACCAGGGAAAACCCCAGGAGAGATGGAAAGAGTCAAAGAGCAGTACTCTCTTATTTTTATTTTCCAATAATGGATACAGCAGAGGTTATGAACATGTTCAATATGCATTAAAACAAAACACAGCCTGATAGGAATGTTTTAATTAATAACAATTATCTTCTGCAGCATTGTGATTCAAGCCAGGTCTCGGAGCATGAAGGAGAAACTTGACACTTGTGCTTCTTTGTGGACAGAGAGATTTTAAGCAAAGTTAATGGAAACTCAGCGGTTGAATTGGTGCCGCAATTCAAATGTACTGTAAAATTACTGAAATGATTTCAATGTCACAGGACTGCACTGCATTGCATTTATGATTATTACCCCTTGCTATGCTTTAGTGATATTTTGTTAGGTATCTTAAAGCTTGTCTTTTTTAAAAAAATCTATCTTTCAGGGAAAATGATGCAACAAATAATAATGTCTATGTATAATACGCTCTATACATATCATAAATATTCTATAAAATTTTTGTATATAAAATTTTTATAATGACATGAATGATAATTATATAATTACTCTATAGAAAAATATTCAAAAGCTGGAATGTTGACACAGGGTAATGAGCTACAAATAGCTACACTCCATCCCAATATCTTAACAAATATTGTTCTATATCCTAAGGTTATATTTCTCACAAGATAAGTTTTGAACTTGATATGTGAGAAATACATTGAGTACATGTTTAAAATTTACATTATTGGGCCCCACCCCAGACCTCCTGAGTCAGCATCTCTTGGGAAGAGTTTGTGTTTTAACAAGACCTCCAGATAATTCTCATGCACACTAGAACTTGAGAAGCACTATGCTATATCAGAGGTTCTTAAACAGGAAGCCATAGAACTCAGGGGTCCGTGAAGTCGAGATGGAAAAAAAAAGGTTCTTAACTTGCACTGAATTCTAACTGAAATTTAGGATTCCCTTCAATTTTGAATATAGTCAACAAATCACGGTAGTTTTAAAGTATCTGTGAGTTACCACCAATGAAATCAGAGATATTTTCCTAATATATTACTGTTGTTATAGATACCTAAAAAATTATTGACATTTATTCCTACTTTATTTTTTTTAATATTTTTTATTTATTTCTAGGAGAGAGAGAGAGAGACAGCGTGAGCATGGGAGGGTCAGAGAGAGAGGGGGAATCACAGACTGAAACAGGCTCCAGGCTCTGAGCTGGCAGTCAGCACAGAGCCCGACGCGGGGCTCGAACCCACGAACCGCGAGATCATGACCCAAGCGAAAGTCTGACGCTTAACCGACTACGCCACCCAGGCGCCCCTTATTCCTACTTTAAAATTATGTTGGTTATTAGACTCACTGCTAGAGCTCTTAATTTAATGAATTATGAAATTAGCACATATATTATAATATCAGAATATTTTAAGTCATATTTTGATAATAGTGTCTCAATATAGCTTATCTCTTTTGTCATTCTATAATTCTATATATTTTATTTAATGTATTTAAAGACACATTTCTGAGTGGTGTCCACAGGCTCTATGAGATGAGCAAAAGTGTCCAAGACACATACAAAGGTCAAGAAACCCTGTCCCAGTCCTCCTGGGTCCTGTATTTCTGCAGAGAGAGGAGGAATAAGAGAACAGAGCTAAATATAAGCTGTGTCTCTGATTCCAACAAACCCTCCCTGGCATTTCCTCTGAACGGACATAGAAGTGGGAGCTTAAAAGAAGGTGGCTTATAAAATTCCAATGTGTTTAAGAGTGTGTGAGGGGGGGAGCAAAGGAAGCAGGAACACCTGTCAGTCATGAATGGCTTATTGGCTGACTTCATCAGCAGGGGAGCTGAATTTGATCAGTTCTGCCATGATTAGTGTCACTACAGTCAAGTGTAATTTCTGTATAAATAGAAGTGGTGGATAGGAAAATAATTCAGTCCATCCCTCTAAATTGTCTCAGTCAGCACAGACATCAAAACTGTCAGCCTGAGGTGGGGAAAGCACACATACACAACCAAGCCTATAATTGTATTCAGTATTCAAATATTTCAAACTACAGAATATTATTTTCAATATAAGACCAAAGAAAAATCAGTGTTGATTGTGCATCATATCTAATTTGAAAGTAGTGTTTATTTGTCTTTTTTTTTTTTTTTTGTAAAAGTAAGTTAATAAGTTTTTGTATTTTATCACATTTCACTAGTGGATTATGTTTATCTGTAAACATGCTTCTCTTTTAATTTCTTAGCTTAATTAATGATACCCCCTTTCTAACCACTTGTCCAAGACAGAGACTTGAAGATACCCTTTCCCTCCTTCACCAAAGAGATCACTAAGTCCTATTAACTCTATCTCCCTAATATCCCTGAAAATAATCCACTTCCCTCAGACCCATCATTACTAGGTTAGTTCAGACCATCATTATTTTAGCTAGAATTATAGGAATGGACTCCTAACTTGTCTCCTAGGTTTTAATCTTGTGTTCAATCTTTTCTCCATACATTCATCAGAATAATGCCTTTTTAAATGTAAGTCTTAACATCACTCCTGCAAAATCACATCTTTGGAATCCCACTGTCCTCAGGCTATACACCATACATCTAAACAGCATATCAAGACCATGATCTGATCCCAGTGTTACATTTGCAGCCTAGCATGTCCCCCTCCTGGCATAGTAATGTAAGGGGAAAACAGACCAGGACGATATCACTGTTTGCTCATGTGATGATATACATTATGTTCTTAATGATCACTCTGCATGATGAACTGATCACTGCTGAATTATGGTCAATATAGCATTTTTGAGAGGCCAGGGAAAACACATTTTATACCTAGAAACAATTCTGTAATTTAAGAGTATCAGTTATTCAGAAAATTAAGTATCTTTGATAATTTTTATATAAACAAGGTCTCCTTGCAAATGTGTACATAGAGACATCTACTTTTCAAAGAGCAGATAGTTGGGAGACATTAACTCTATCTCTTATATCTACTTGTCTTTGCACAAGTCCTTTCACAGGACCTTGGGTTTCTCATGTGAGGAAATTATGGGGGTAATTCATGTCTATGTTTAAAATTCCAAGTCCATGTGGTAGTTTACACAATATATCCACACATTCTTGAATACTTGTTAAGAGGTGTAGCTGAGTTCACCTTTACTTGAGACTGTGTTGGACTTAGTGACTCACTTCTAATAAAAGGAATACGATAGAAATAATGACAGTTCTGTGATTAGAATGTAAAAAGACTGATGGGGGACCTGGGTGGCTCAGTCAGTTGAATGTCAGACTTTAGCTCAAGTCATGATCTCATGGTTTGTGAGTTCAAGCCCACATGAAGCTCACTGCTGTCAGCACAGAGTCTGCTTAAGATTTTCTGTCACCTACTGTCTCTGCCCCTTCCCTACTAGTACTCTCTCTCTCAAAAATAAACAAACATTAAAAATATCAAATAAAAATTTAAGAAGTGTATAAAAAGACTAAAGCATCAGCCGTCCGTTTTGGGTGCACCCTTGCTCACTAGCACTTGCTCTTTCTCTTCCTTGTTCTTTCAGACTCACTCTGGGGGAAGCAAGCTGCCAGATTATGAAGACACTAGCCAAGACAGTGTTCTGATACTGAGGAAAGTAAATCTCTACCCAACAATGTGAGTGAGCACAGGAGTGCATTCTCCAGCCCTGGTCATGCCTGGAAGGGACTGCAGCCCCAGCAAACAGCAACCTCTGCAGAGACAGTCAGTTTAGAATGATTCCTAAACCACTCTAATAATCTGACCCTCACAATCTTGAGATCACCAGTGTTTGCTGTTTTAAGGTGCTAAACCTTAGGATAATTTTTCTATTCAGAAATGGATAAATAACTACTACAGACCAGAATCCTATATATTATATAATTCTATGATCTCATGATCTCTCAAGTATTTCCTTATTCTTGACCCTACACTTTACTCAATGTCTATAATGGCAAATTAATTGCTACTGTAGATTTACTTCTTAATTAAATTACAGGGGTTAGAAAACAGAATTTACATTTGTACAATGTAGATTTACACATGTTATTACTTATGCTCTTAAATGGATTAGAGTTAATATATTTTCAATGAAAAGGAACTCATCTGAATGCCAGCCCAATTGCATAATGTGGACCCCATGCTGTGGGATTTGCTGCTTTCCGAAGTTGTATATGCCAGGCTAGTTGCAATTACATCAATGAATTGTTTTCTATCATCCTCACCGGTGCATTAGTGAAAGCCTGCACAATTAAAGAGAAGATTATACTGCTTGAAGAAGGCAAGACAACCAGTTTAAACAAGAAGATGAAATTAAAATCATTTTACTTCACTAGTTTCCAATCCAGTAACTGTTGGAACTGCTCCAAAATGCTGTGTGTATCCATATTCAAGAATCTTAACATACACAGAGCCAAGCTTATCATTAAAAATGTAATCAACGGCTAATATAATTTTCTAAATTACTCTATCTAACCTGGCAAACTGAAAATTTACAAAATAATGAAAAAGGAGACATTATTTTTAGGGTTACTCTATATCCAAAGCCTTAACTCGACTCTCTCCTTTACTGTGGGCTTCCCAGAGACAAATGGTAGGCTCAAATACAATACCTTCATACTCTTCCATTTCTCCTGTTTTCATTAATCATTCTTTTCTTCAGCTGAACTCAACACTGTTGATTTTAGCATCACCCTTTCCCAGCAGAATAGATACTTCTTATGTACTTTGGGTTCAATGAATTCAAATAAAAAAGACCCAGTTTGTGTCATGCCAACCGTAAGGGACCATGCTTTCAGGAGCCCATATGACATCCCCAAGCTTTCAGGAGCCTATACAATAGCTATAAATTCAGAGAGGGAGCCACTGAGGAAGACAGACATGGCCAACTCATATTCAGAATTAAAATATTGAATTATAGGGACTCCTGGGTGGCTTAGTCGGTTAAGCGTCCGACTTTCGCTTAGGTCATGATCTTGCGGTTCGTGGGTTCAGGCCCCGCGTCGGGCTCTGTGCTGACTGCCAGCTCGGAGCCTGGAGCCTGTTTCAGTCTGTGACTCCCTCTCTCTCTGACCCTCCCCTGCTCACGCTGTCTCTCTCTCTCTCCTAGAAATAAATAAAAATATTAAAAAAAAATTGAATTATAATCAATCATAATTGTGACCCTTTCCCACTCATTCTCTTGTTTCCTAATAAAGAAGGTTGGTTCCTCATCCATATGATTCTTCTATAGTTAAATGAAACATTTTTTTTAAATCTGTACATATCACACTCAAAATGGTCTTACAAATGTATATGAATGTGTATGAGAAATTGAAAAATATGATAACTTCTTTTTTTTCTTTTTTTTTTTTTACAAATAGTTTATTGTCAAATTAGTTTCCACATAACACCCAGTGCTCATCCCCACAAGTGCCCTCCTCCATGCCCATCCCTCCTCCCCCCCACATCCATCAGTCCTCAGTTTTTGTCAGCATTCAAGAGTCTCTCATGGTTTGCCTCTCTCCCTTTCCCCCACCATTTCCCCCCTTCTTCTCCCGGTTGGTCCTCTGTTAAGTTCCTCCTAATCCTCCTATACGTGCAAACATACGATATTTGTCCTTCTCTGCCTGACTTATTTCGCTCAGCATAACACCCTCAAGGTCCATCCATGTTGCTACACATGGCCAGATTTCATTTTTTCTCATTGCCATGTAGTATTCCATGGTATAGATAAACCACATCTTCTTGATCCATTCATCTGTTGATGGACACTTAGGCTCTTTCCATGTTTTATCTATTGTGGAGAGTGCTGCTATGAACATTGGGGTACATGTGCTCCTATGCAAATATGATAACTTTTCTATGTACCTTTAGTATCTAATGCACACTTTTGTTACATTATCATGGTGTGGTTACACTTGAGCATGCTATATTTTCCACATAAGAGAAGACAGATACGTATCAAAATTCTACTGGAAATTCATGGGTATGGGCGTAAGGTAAGGGTTTTTCTTTGATCAGAGACTTGGAGAGATTCTTCACAAATTTCCTTAATCAAGCTACTCAGCTATTTCCTATTGAGGCCTACAACCTTCCGACATACTTCTGACCTCTTCTTAACTGACACCTCAACTTTTGTGAGACATCTACACAAACAGCCCTAACTGGAAGTATATTGGGGAAGAAGAAGTGCTTGACTTCAGAAGCAAATATTACTGTTTGTATATTTGTAAATACAAACTCAAAAGATAGGTAACAAAATTCCAAAGAGCCGCAGCAAATACTAACAAAGCCAAGAGTGAAATAAAGTGAGAAAGAGGAAAAACATGTATTGCAGAGATGTAATATGTTTAATATCTCATAATTATTCATATATGTCACATCCAAAAGATCATAATACCAGAGTTTTAGCATTAAGAGATTGAAGTATGCTTAAAATAGGAACCAAAATCATAATAATATTATTACCCAAAATTTCTTTAATCTCCACTTGCTGTGCAATTAAAAGACCACATCAAAATATATCTGTAGAGTCTCCTTCACTTACTTATCATTATATTTAATATTCACTGAGTATAAAGGGATATTCATACTAACATAATTTACTAGAATTATTACCATACCCATCTGCCTGAATTGTCATTTATTTTTCCTTCTTTACACCTGTGTAACATCAGGATAGTTCTCCTATATTCATACTTACTTTTCTCTCACAGTTTAACACAGATATTAAAAAAAAAAAAAAGACTAGGAAAAGTATTCTGTTAAATTCTAAATTCTGTTGTGTTAGGAGTTTGTGTCTTGATGTGAGAGTATTTCTACCTCTAAGGTTTCCTGTTGGTAAAAATCTAGTTTTTAAAGGGTCACTCTCTTAATCTTTTTTTTTTCATCAACTGCCTTTTGTATATACTTTATGATATGAATTCAAATGAAATTCTAGAAGAGGCAAGACTAATCTGCAGTTTAAAGGAATAAGAACAGTGTCTACCTCTGGAGGCAGGGGTGAGATACACTGGGAATGGACATGAGAGCACTTTTCTAGAGTAATAGTAATGTCTATATCTTGAAAGGATCTGCATTATGCAATTATATCCATTTGATAAACACAATCAATGTATACTTAAAATTGCACAACTCATTGCATATAAATTTTAAATTAAAAGGAAAAATACTGTAAGCTGACACTGAACTCTATTTACATCATAGGCATGCTGGCATATTTGGGGAATGTGTACTTATTTCTACAATTCATTTTGAAATGCAATGGATAGAAATGTGATAATGGAAATATACTAAAATGTTAATGGTATTATCTAACTGGTGAGTATATTCTTTTAAATGTTCTCCATTTGATGATTTTCAAAATAAATCTTGGAGAAAATAGCAATGCGTTTTTCTTCTAATCATACAAATGAAGGAATCAATACTTTTAAATTTCAGGTAAAACAATTCTATAGTAACAACAACACAATAACTCTTTTGTAGTTCCCTTGGCTTTCATAAAATTTTCTCTTTTGTTTCCTTTTGGGAGTACTGGAGGGCAGGAATGCCAAACCTTTTTACTGACATTTAGCATTTTTCTGAAAACAATTTGCAAAATAGGCTATAATTCATTTTATCTCCTTCTGTTAGAATGTGAGAATAAGAATTATCTATAAGAAAGAACAAAAGCCAATTTTATGGAATATTTTCTGCTTTCTTTCCTCTTTTCCCACAAATTTAACATCAGCATGCTGACAAATAAATTTAGTCTTAAATGGTCTACATATAGTAATAGTTTATGTTAATATTCTTTCTCCTTTACTTACTCCATCACCCTATAACTGTTTTTTCCTGGCTTTTATTTTTATAATTATGACAATTTTTAAAAAGCAAATGATATAAAAACACTATTCATTAATAAGGGGAACACTAAAGATAACATTTTCCGTTAATTTAACTTAGTAACTGTGGTAAAACCCACAGTATTCTGCTGGTGTTCTAAAGGTTTGGAACTCAGGGGATCTGGGTGGCTTAGTTAAGCATCAACTTTGGCTCAGGTCATGATTTCAGGGTCCCTGAGTTCAAGCCCCACATCAGGCTCTGTGCTGAAGCTCAGACCCTGGACCCTGCTTGCACTCTGTCTCTCTATAAAAAATAAACAAACATTAAAAAAAAAAAAGGTTTGGAACTCATCTCTTATCTAACATGTGGATAAGAGATTGACTTTTAAAAACAACACAAGTTATAATAATTGACACTCTTTTGATTAGAATATTACTGGTTAGTCTACAAAAAAACTTATGATAAGCCCAAAGAATAATAGTTGTAAAGGACTTATATAAACTGATATAATTTGAAGTGGTTCATAGAAAAAAAAAACCAACAATACAACACTGTGCCTATCTTGTCACTGGAGTTCTACCGTTAAAAGCTAGTCACACAAATGGCATAATGATGCTTTTATATAACTTTTGGCTCTTTGGCTCAGTATTAATGACATCTTTTTTAGAAAAGACCTTTGGTACAAGACAAACTGAGCAATTTAGTTTTCAAACAGAAATTTTTAATATTACATTAATATTAGATATATATAAAAGGTAAGAAAGTTGGATACATAGAGAGCTGCACTGTTCAATACGGTGGCCACTCCCCACTACTGAGCATTTGGTATATGGCTAGTCTGAATTAAGATGTGCTGTTAAGCATAAAATACACACCAGATTTTGAAGCTGTGTTTTTTTTTTTTAATGTAAGATATGTCATTAATAACTTTACTTTGATTGCATACTGAAATGATAATATTTTGGTTATATTTAATTAGAGTATATTATTAAATTAATTTTATCTCTGGATTATTTATTTTTTAAGTTACCAGGAAATTTAAAATTACATGTGTAGCTGTCATAATTTTAACAGAAGTACTTATATAGAAATGAGTCACTGGGAAGAAATTATTTTTTATCTAAACATAAGGCAGCATTTTGATTTTGAAATAGTGTACAAGAACAAAAAGGAAGGGAAGGAAGATTTGATGAAACATGATTCTCTAAAGCACCAAAATTCACTTAAAGCACCACAAATCCTGGCTTTGATTTACATTTATCAATATTTTCATTTTACATATTTTTTAGTGTTGTTTCCTAACTCTTAGTAAAAAAAAAAAAAAACAAAAAAAACTTTTGTCTTTCCTTTAAAGTCAATCAACCGATCAATCAATCCTATTTTTTTCTATTTTTAAGATTCTATCCATCAAGTATCTCTAATATAATTGCCTTTTGTTTGTTTGTTTGTTTGCAGATAAATAATTCCTTCTTCTATCATCCTGACTAATTCAGATGATGACATAATAGTTTTCTGCCTATTACAAATCTCTTATAACTTATTTAAGTAGGTTAGGATCCTTTCCTCGTTTAAACATGTCACATTTTGTTAATTAGGCATTTATTTTGAATCTATTTTTTTATTGTTGCATTAAATATTATTCATGTTAACTACTGAGTTTTTGGCATCCGCATAAATTCTACATTAGAGGTGAATAGATCACTAACCTCACAATAATCCTAGCTTGGCAAGTGATAAAAAGATTAAAATCTCTTGTTTGTAGGGAGAATAAATCTTTTTATGTGCCACAATGAATAAACAGTGACTCATCTTAACAAATCATAGCAATGCCATTCGTTTGGCCAATGAAATCAAAAAAGTGGACTGATCATTATATGTTCTGAGAAAACTATTTTATTTTCTCCTCCATTTTCTTGATAAAATGTGTCAGAATTGTCTGGCACATTCTTTAACTCCATTTCATCCTTTTGTACTTCATACTATCAATATGGATATCATACTGAATACACAACCACCATTTCTCAACCATATGTGGAAATAACACAATGAGCTAAGGATGGAGAAACAGAAATATTAAAAGGTAATCCCCTACAGTCCTCTATGAGCAACTGTATGAGTCCTAGACTGCATACTTGCTAGTGAAAAACATAAACTGCTTTTGGTTTAAACCTCTGTAGGTAGGTATTCCTTTACTTAAAGCCAAACACAATACCAATTAATACAGAGAGACAAATTAAATCCAAATTATTTTAAACCAGTTTTTGTTGATAAAACTTTAATTCTGCTTTGATTATAAATTGTGTCTTAAAATGAGAATTATTTCACAACTCTTTCTATATGTATATGTGTGTGTGTATAAATATAAATATAAATCTATTATTTCCCTTCTTGACTACATTGTTCTTATTCAAATTTTGGGAAACTGTTCTCCAATGAGATCACTTCTACTTTCCTAGATCCAAATTCTGTTCAGCTCTTTTCCATATTTTAGTTCAGTTCGACAAATATTGACCAAATCACTCTGTTGGGTACTAAATTAACCATTTTAAAGAAAATACAGTCTTTGTCCTTTGGCATCTTAGAGATCAAAACTTATCATTCCTTGGTATTAAGCTCAAAGTTATATTATAAGGTATTTTACTTTAGCAATCTGGAAATCCTTGAGGACATTCTTCCTATCACTACAGAAGTAGATGGGAACCTCTCAAACTAATGTGGCTGGTTGATTGTAGGTAGAAGGGATACAATAACCTTTTATTTGTTTGGCACCTTACATTTGCAATACACTTCCAGAAAGATGATCTCATTTGTCTTTTAAATCTCTACTGCTAGAACAACTTGGTGAAAATCAAATCTTTAAGATTACTACTACCCAAGTGGCAGCCACTTAGTCTTTTTTCTTTTTTATAATTGACATCTTTCATTTCTGAAAATAAAAAAATCTAAAAGTTCTGAGCAATGCATTGGAATAATTTTAGGGCATGATTCTTTCAAGAATAAAGGACAAAATTCTGTCTCGTTGTAGATTTCAATGAGTTTAGCATGCATTATGTTATATAAGATGCACATCAATTTGTTTTCATTAGAATTGTTCTCCTGGCATGGCATCTGCTTCCTCACGGGTGCTTGTTTATGCACTGGGCAGTGTTAGACATGCTTGCATGCGTTCATTCTTTCAACAGCCAGTTTCTAATGGAAGGCACCATGCTAAGAGCTGTGGGAGAGAAAGATATGCATTTCATAACTTCAGATTCTTGATGACCTTAAAATCTGGCAAGACAATTTAGGTATATAGGCAAATCTGGATACCAGTAACATATGGAGGGACAATAAATGAATATAAAAAGTATTATCAGTGAAGGCCAGATGCACTTTAAATTTCAAAAATTGGAGAATGAAGTATAAATGGTATTCTAGTGAGAGAAAACTGCGGAGTATAGAAATGACAAAGTGGACCCCTGTACTGTTAATAAAGCCCATACCTGAAACAGAATCTTTGTAAAGAATGGTAGAGTTGAGAATTACTCCTAAGTAACTTAGGTGTCAGACTAAGGGTTTTTGTATTTTACTCAAATAAAAGTAAGTAAAGATTTTAGCTTTCAACTACGGTCATATAAAATAAAATATGAAATAAGATATACAATTTCACCTATCGCATAGGTAAAAATTGAAAACTTGGTAATACTCAGTAATGGTAAAAATATGAGGAAACAGATACACTGATTCATGCCTAGAGAATATCAAATCATTCCTTCTGGTTTAGAGGAAAATTTATCAGTGTCTGTAAGATTTTAAATTCATAGATGCTTTAAACTCAGCATTTCCAACTTTTGGAATTTATTCTACAGAAATACTAGCATGAGTATATAAAGATATGCATACAAAAATATTTACTCTGACAAAGACGTATTTAGGGAAAAGAAGGGAAACCTTGCCTACCTATCAATAGACAATCCAATTAATAAATTAGGACATGCCCATATAATAATATTCAGATGTTTTAAAAAGTCTATAATTAATAATACACAAAATTAACATACATTATTTTGTGGAAAAGACCGGCTGCAGATCTGTATATGTAGTATGGGTCCATTTGTAATTTTTAAAATCTGTCTCTACATAAGTGTATATATACATAATTAATATTTATTTCCTTAAAAAGCTTAATTGAGCTATTATTATATATCAGATATGCTTCTGTACGCTAGTGAAAACTCAGAGAACAAAATAGAACATTCCCTGTGTTCATGGAATTTGCTTTCTAGACAGGAAAGTGAATAAACAAGATAATTACAAATTGGAATTAATCATGGTGACAGAAAACAATAGGAGAAGGAGATTATGGATACTACGTTAAATAAAGTGTAGCCTGTAGGCTACTCTGAAAAAGTCACATTTAGCAGAGACCAAGACGAAGTAAACCATGGAGCTGGGAGACTATCTTTGGATAGAGTAAACTGAGGAGATAGCAAGGGCAAAAAAAAAAAAGGCCCTGAAACGCTATCCAGTAACAAATAGAAGGTCAGTGTGAAGAGACAATAAACCAGAGGAAAGGTGGTAGGAAGTCACAGTCTGCTATTGCCAAAAAATGTACAGTGATTGTGGCTGTAGCTGCCTAAAACAATAGACAATCTCTGGTCTGTAACAATGGCTACTGCATTAGCAGAGGCTTCCACTAAATGTGCACACACAAAAGTATCTTGCTTTATTGTCGGGAAATGAATCCATAAACCACTTGACCTTTAGTAGCGTTGATTTTATTTTGACTGACACAAAGGCAAATCACAAAGAGGGATTCGGTTCCCCTGGGCAGGCTGAAAGAAGGTGGGAGGGGCTCAGGGAGAGAACAATGCCCTTTGCGCGTGGACAAGCCTGTTTGAAATCTCTTCTAGATACTCAAAGAGATAAAAGAAAAGGACTACAAAGTATTGAGCCAGTACAGTGAAGGTTAAATATGAGCTCCTACTGCCATGATTTATCCACCGAAACAGCTGGGAAACTTCCGAAGTAGTTCATATATCACACAAGTAGAGGAAGTGAGTCTGACTGTATAAACACACCTCAGGGCTGCTACTGTTCCCATTAACTGTCTGTCTCAGTAAAGGTCTGCAAGTAGACAGATTCCTGCTGTAGCTGAACTGATAGAAAACTGCAGGTACAGATAAAAATTAGAGGGAGACATGTATGTCAAAAACACTTACGGGAAAATTTTCAGAGGCAAGGAGGAAAAGGATTTATGTGATTTGACTAATTTAAAATTTGACAGTTTTGGATTTTCATACTGTGCACACTTAATATTTTGTTGTTTAATGCTAAAGCCATGGCTTCAATTATAGAAGATGTTTATTGTTAAGTGTGTACAGTCTTTTATTTCTATAATACGATTGGCCCTTGAACAACAGAGGTTTGAACTTGAGGGCCCACTTACATGCAAATTTTGACAAATACAGTATAGTACTTAAATATATTTACTCACTCTTATGATGTTATTAATAACATTTTCTTTCCTCTAGCTACTTTATTTTAAGAAGACAGTATATAATACATATAAAATATGTGTTAATTGACTATTTATGTTATTTATAAAGCTTCCAGTCAACACTAGGCTATTAGTAAAGCTTTGGGAGAGTCAAAGTTATATGCAGATTTTTTTTTACTTTGGGGGGGTGGTCAGTGCCCCTAACCCCTTCTTTGTTCAAGGGTCAACTGTATACAAATGAGAGGTTTGACAAGATTCCTTAAATTGTTCTTAGAATCAATAGTCATAGACTGACACATATACATTAACATAAATTAACATAAAGATTTCAGAACAAGGTGAAACTTCCCTGGACCAACTTTATATGAAATAGCATTAATCAACCAACATTTCCTGGTATTTATTTTCAGTTTAAAAAACAAAAACATGGCACTCCTAAAAGCCTTATGATACTTAGGAAACTCTTAATCTCTTATACACTACTCTTTTTGGAAGATACATGATAGACATTCTACTTGATTAAAGGAGAATCAAAAGACCACAATTTGGGACACATTCTAGTTTATCTTTGCAAACAGACTATTTTATCTTTTAAAGCTGTATTTTCCTATGAGCCCTGTCCAAATACTGTTCTGAATCTACTTTCGGTCATAAAAAGCACCAGGTGGGGAGAGTGAATTGCTCAGGGAGTGGGCTTCTCGTTCCTACAGGAAAATACTACAGATGCCTACATGTCAAAGGAGTAAGAAGATTAATATATTGTTTCTGCTTAATTGAATTATGCTACTTGTTCAAAACTTTAAGTCAAATTTGTTCAAAAAAATCTTCTTAAAATTAAAAAAATATATTACATTCCTCATTATACTAGCATCTATATACCTACTGTTCTTCTATTAAGAAGAACATTTTCTTCCAAAAGATTTCTAAATATATACTCGTATAATAATGTAAAAATATATATAGTCATGGGCACCCGGGTGGCTCAGTTGGTTAAGTGATCATGAGATCAGCAAGGGCATGATCTCATGGTTTATGGGTTTGAGCCTTGCCTCAGGCTCTGTGCTGAAAGCTTAGAGCCTGAGGCCTGATTTATATTCTGTGTCTCCCTCTATCTTTGCCCCTTCCCCACTCACTCTGTCTCTGCATCTCAAAAATAAATGAACATTAAAAATATTAAATATATATAGTCATATATCATATACATATACAATAAAATATTAAAAGCACATATTTCATGAAGGCTATAATCAGTTTTTGTTGTTGTTGTTCTGGGTTACCAAAATATCACAGTAAAATTATTTTAAAAAAAAGATGACTTGGTAAGACTTTTTAATCAAATTCATTTTACCACTCCTAGGCTAAATATCAATTTTTTTTTCATTTTCAGATGCAGATTTTTCCTTTCTTAAGAAGCTCAGCAAATGAGTTAAAATATACTTTATTAATACTATAAAAGATTTCTTATAAACCCATATTATAATCTGCTTCTCTTCATAAATCTAAGACAATGTATGTGTGTATTTTGTTTTTTTCTTTAACAAGTTACACACTATTATGGATAAGTTTAAATGTCATCACAGACTGTTTTACAGAATTGCCCCTTCTGTAAGATACTGCTGACCACCGATTCCATCCTGAAAATCAACTTTTTTTGCAGAGAAAATGCTTCCTGGCTCTCTTCATATTTGTTTTCCTCAATCTTGTTTTCTAGATGATCATTCTTGCCCCCTGTCACTATTCTCCAGGGTTTTGTCTTAAATTCTCTTATTTTCCTCCCCCTGAGTGATCTTATCCAATTTTGTCTCTCATTCTATTCCAATAACTCCCAGTCTGTAGCTGCAGGCCTCATATTTAGGCTTAGAAATATATTCTTGCCCCAAACCACACATATTCTGTATCCTTTGTTTCAGTCTGTTCTTTCTCCTGTATTATACAGCTCAGTTGACAAACCCCATGTGTTGTTGGATGTCCAACACACAAACTAAGGGATCATCTTCATATGCTTCCACATTAATGTCACACGCTTCCCATTCTTACACACCTCCTTCTAATTTGTCATTATGCTCTTTCTATTCTGCTTCTCAAAGCTCCTTTATATGCATCTCTTAGACTGCTTTGCTCCTAATTCAAGGTCTTTCTCTTTCTGATCCACTGTACTGGTTTTCCAATATATATATTGAAAACAAACATATGATATAAAGATATATATTTTCCTATATCCATTCTGTAAATGTTATCATATTAATTTCCCAGAGAGGGCACCTAATTCACTGGCCTCTAAGTAAGAGTTAAGTTTTTATTTCCTTCCTGGAAAGGGTAATTTATTGATTAGGAGTTTGGAAGGAAAAAAAAAGAAAAAAAACTCACATTGGCCTCTTCCTTTGTTTCTCTTAAGTTGTCCTTTATTCTGTGTTTGAAGTTTCTCCGTATAGTATTTGAAGTTTATTTCTGAAAGAAGGGGACTGATCTTTTTGTGAGGGACTACATCCAATTCTCGGGTAAAATGTTATGAAGTAATTTTTGTCTTTATATTAAAGTGGTTAAGAATTTTGATCTCCATCTTGTGTATATCTTTCAGTTGGTTTTGAACACAGGTAGGGGAAAGGAATATTATAAACAGAACTCCAAATTCCAACCATCACTGTCTTGTTGAAAAACCTTTAAATTGTTCCTATTGACTAAGTTACAAAATCCTTAGCATGGCATACAAAGTCCTTTCTAATTTGGTCCAAATCTACTTTTTTCTAGGTTCATTTCTTGCCTTTCTACTCATATTATCTAATACTACAGTCACATCAAATTGGTCTCACATTTCTGAAGACAAATGCATTTGCTATTTTTTTTTCTGCCAAGAATGCCAATTCCATTTTCTCTGTCAGGATGGGTCTCACTCTTTCTTCAAGATCCAATGTAAATGTCACCATATTGTATTTGAAGCCTTTCTCTAATGTCACAGACAGAATTATTCACTCTCTCTTTCAATTTTAGAAACAATGTCTTTTCACTTTATATGAACTTACCACCAAAACTTAAGATAATGCTTGGCAGATAATAAGTAGGCCATAAATATAAAATGATTGAAGCTCACATCATTCCATTGATGAAAAAATGGACACATACCCTAGATCTATACAATACTAGATAGATTACTGGTGCAGCTAAATTTTCTCTTTCTTTCTCTTTCTGTGTATGGGTGTGTATGGATTTGTATTCATATGAATGAACATGTATGCGTGTTGAGGGTAGTTATGATTATAAAAAAAATCTAACTTATTATCATGAACTGTGTTTTCTAACAATAGTATGAAGGTAAGAATAGAGAATCCAAATACCTTTCAAAATTCTGGGGTCCTAACACAGGTAACTTCAGCACTAAATCCAATATAATATTACCCCAACTACCTGGAACATAACTAAACAATCTTTATGTTTTTTTGGTTAAGAAGGAGTGAATAAAAAGAAAATGAAATATGGATCTGCTTTCATTAAGCTTCTAAGATTTATTCTTAGTTTGGGGAATCTGCAACAAAATCTTTTTACCTTCTCTAGGTCCATGATGATATAAACACACAGACGAGTTCACAATTAACATTTTGAACATATTTTGTTGTTAAAGGTTTTTACTGATTCCAGAGTACTTAGAGCTCATCTAAAAATAAATATCCTTCCTCATTTTTTTTTTTTGTCAGATGATGACCCCCAGAAAGGTAAAGTGACTTGTCTAAGGCCACCCAGCACCAAAGACAAGTATCAGAGCAGGAGACAGGTTTTCCCAACCACCAGTTAGAGTGCTTATCATTTCATAAAGCTGCTTCTATCAACAGTAAATCACTTTTGTTCTCTTCAGAACATTTCATTTCTCTACTTAAAAATATGAAGCTTTATTATATTTATCTTAATATATATGTTAATATAATTTACCTATAACTAATTATATTTAAGTTAAAGTCAAAATTCCTGTGTAGAATTTCAGAGCATGTTCCTAATCTAGTCTCTGATTATGGCTCTGCCCTCATGCTAGCTCTTCTTCTATTTGCATTTCATGTTTCAGATTCCAAGAATGACCCCTTCCTCTTATATCTATGCCTTTTGAACAGAGAAGTTCAACACATCATCTCCCTTTGCCACCTTCCTACTTCCTATTTATCTTTTAGTTTTTACCTTAGACATCCTTGTTCTAGAAAATCTTCAATAAAATCCCAAGTTTGGAATCAATGACTCTCTTGTGAGCCCACATAGCACAGAAGAACCCCTTATAACACATATAACAACATGTCATGATTACCCATCTACTATACATCCTTCCATCAAACTATAAGCTCCATAAAAGTAAGAACTCCAGATGTTTTTGTCAGCATTCTATTCTATGCATTATCATAGATCCTGGCATATGCCAGGTATTCATAAAGTGATGAATATATCTTGAGATAAGAATATTTTGAAATTAAAATAATTTGTTTTTCTTTGCAGAGAAAGAAAATATTTTAGGATAGAGATATTCAATGTAGGAACATCTTTAATATAATAAAAACACTCTAGAGCAGTCTGGTTATTATGACTAATACGTCATCTGTAAAAATTACATAGTAAAATACTCAAGTATTTATATTTGTATTGTCAATCCATTTGCAACCACCACTTAATAACTATAGGCTTTTTTGGTACGGAAAAATTTAAAATCAGGAAGTTCTAATGGTACATTAATTACACTGTATGCAAAAATCCTTATGATGTTTTCATGAAAAAAGAATTATAACATCTTTTGTCTTGACAATTTCTTATTGGCTTGGCCTATTATACTGTACCCCTGCCAGAAACTATGAATCAAACTGAAATAATTAAATAAAAAAACTACAATGCTTAGTACAATGAAAATGATTTTGAAATTGTCTTAACTTTCATAGTATATGGCAGTTTTCGTTCTATCTTCCCAATGCTATTTGAGTACCAAATTTGAGTGATATATCAAGCAATAGATACCAGCCATCCCCTACTCTTGTTTCCCTTAAAAGTCCATGCCAAAGTTTCACTCTGATTATAACTGTATAAGAAGTTTATCAATCATCTGAACTTCATAATACACCAGATGTTTGTTCACTCATTTTTTAATTCATTCACAAATGTGACAGACACAGTGCTAGGTACTTAGGATACAATGTAATCAAATCAGGTACTCTCAGACTTACAGTTTAGAAGGATAGGTATACACTAATCACACTAAAAATGTTTAATTGTCACTTGAGATAAGAATATGAGTGCATTTAACAAAGAAACCTTTGCATGATGAGGATAGAAAAGGAGGATTTGAGGATAAAATGCTTGAGCTATGATCTAAAGGGTAAAATACATTAAAAAAAGGCAAAGTAGGAATGTGTTAGGAAGGAGGTTGTATATGAAGGAACAGAGGAAACTGTGTGTGCAAATGCCCTGGGTTGAAAAGAGAATGACAAATCTGGAAGAGTAAAAGGGCTAAACATAGCTGAGTACTGTCAAATCCAGGTGCTAATAGATTATTTTAAAGAATGTTCATGCCTTAAAAACAATGGTGAGGCAGAGAAGGCTTTTAAGCAGTTGTACGGAAAGTGATAAAATCATATGTGCAATTTGAAAACATTACTGTAGCTCATGTTGGAGGTTTGTGTTTATTTTAGAAAACCAGTAAAGAGGTTACTAGAGGATTCCAATCAAGAGATATTAGCGAGATGCTGCTTCCCTAAAGTGAGATCCATAGAGAAGGAGAGGACAATATCCTTAAAAGAAAAGTGTAAGAGACTTGAAGATGGGTTGAATATATTTAGGGCATCAAATACAAGCTGTCAGTCAAAGTAACTAACAGGTTTCTGGTCTAAGGAACCTTTATAATTTATCCCACTCTCTTAAAATTTGTATGTATAAGAGGTAGATATTAACTATCATATGATACAGCGATACTATTTCAGGGAAATAGAATACATGCAAAGGAAACAAGATCACCATCTGCATCCCATGCTTACTGCGGAAATATTTACAATAGCCCAGGCATGGAAACAACCTGTGTCCATTGACAGATATAAAGAAAATGTGAGATATGCATATACACACATACACACACTGGAATATTACTCAATCATAACAAGGAAGGAAATCCTGCCATTTGCAACAACATGAAGAGATCTTTTTTAAAATATTTATTTATTTATTTGAGAGAAAGAGAGACAGAGAGAGAGAAAGGAGAGAGAGAATGAGCACAAGTTGGGGAGGAGCAGAGAGAGGGAGAGAGAGAGAATCCCAGGCAGGCTCTGCCCCAATGGGGGGCTTGAACTCATGAATCATGAGATCATGACCTGAGCCAAAGTCAGATGCTTAGCCGACTCAGCCACTCAATCACCCCAAGACATGAATGGATATTGAAGGCATAATACTAAGTGAAATAAATTAGACAAAGACAAATCATATATGATCTCAGTTAAATATGGAATTACAAAAATAAAAACCTCTAGAGACACAGAAATGTCTCTATGATTGGTGTTGCCAGAGGCAGGGAGTAGGGGCTGAGGGAAATAGGTGATAGTTAAACTTACAAATTTCCAATCATAAGATAAATAAATCCTGGAGAGGCAATATATAATAGAGTGAATATAGTTAGTAATAAGATATTTTATACTTGAAAGTTAATAAGAGAGTAAATCTTAAAACTTTTCTTACACACAAAAAATATATAAATGTGAAGTGATGGAGGTTAATTAAATTTACTGTGGCAATAAATTCACAATACTTACATAAATCAAATCATTATGTTGTACACCTTAAATGAATATGATGCTATGTGTTAATTTATATCTCAATAATACTAGAAAAACTTAAAGAAGTAGGTATTAAAAACCCTAGCCTCAAATATTCCTGCACTTTGTGGGAGAAAACAAAATATATGTCATGAATTTAATTTTAAGGATAAAGTGGGAGTGTAACATTCTAATATGGTGAAATAAGTACTGAACTTTAACCTTTAATTTTCATCCCTATTATGCATTGTTACAGATAATCGGAGATTTGAAGATAATACCAGGTGTTTATGTTCATTTGTGTGACGCTGTAACCGTTCCTCCCTTGCTAGAAGCAGCCAATAATTTTAAAAATCATGCAAGCAGTCCTTTCAATTAGGACAAATTATACTATAGATAACAGGGTTATAAACTAAATCTGACTTTTCCATAGAGATCCTACTGTAAGAAAGTAGTTTCTGAGTCAAGATTTGAGTCTCAATGGGACACTTGGGTGGCTCAGGATGCTTCGTTCATTATCCAACTTCAGCTCAGGTGGTGATCTAGTGGCTGGTAGGTTCAAACCCTGCATTGAGATTTGTGCTGACAGCTCAGAGTCTGGAGTTTGCTTTGGATTCTGTTTCTCCCTCTCTCTCTCTGATTCCCCCACCTCATGCACTCTGTCTCTCTCTCTCTCTCTCTCAAAAATAAACATTAAATTTTTTTAAATGATTTGTTTCACTCTTTTATAGAAATGATAAAAAACACCACAGTGAATCAAATATAATATCATGATCCTTTATAGTATAGTACTTCTTAAATTACATTAAAATTAATGAAAAATAACTAAAACATTATATTTTGTAGGATATGGAATCACTTTCTAATAGTATGTGTAAATCCTACATTGTTTGAAACAAACTAAGGTCGGGAAAATTTCAGAGCTGTGAAATGCAGAAAGCTGGTCTGACCATCACTGAGGACAGTTTGGAGGACATACAGGGCTACCTGATGAATTTTTAAGGAGTAAAAATTTTGTTCTTATTTTCTTTTCTGATTTAAACATCCCTGTAGCATTACAGTCCAATCCAACAAACACTAAGAGTTTGTGTGTGTGTGTGTGTGTGTGTGTGTGTGTGTGTGTGTAATGTGCTAAGCATTGAGGGCACTCAAACACACACAAAGAACAAATAAGCTACAGTTCTTAGATTTAAAAATAGCATATCCTAAAATTAGGAAGAAGAAAAAGAAGACAGAAAAAGAAAAGAACAGAGTAGACAGATTCTAGGAGAAAATAATAACAATGAAATATATACTCAGATAGAAGTGGGAAAGATTACCATGGGCTGATGGGATTGGGAATTAGAGATCACATTGCTGGCCCTTGGGCTGCATTTGTGCCCAGACTCATTTCCTCAAAAGTGAATGATGACTTACATTAATTTGTGAGCTGCCGTTTACAAGTGTTAATATGGATGTAAGTGAAAATTATTTTAAGTCGAGTTGTTATAAATCAAAGATGATAGATGTTTGAGCTAGAAAGCTCCTCTCCATGGAAAATGCACCAATTATAAACAAACATTCTGATGAAATATTTCATTAGGTCGATTTCATTATAGAGAATGGTCTTCTAAATTTGCATATATTTCTCAAAATACTTGTTTTTCATGATACTGAGAATACCCTTTATAATGTGATGTTATTGGCATAAATGTGATGAGAAAGCAAATGACAGGTAATGAGAAGTAAATCTCACTGAATGGTACCTAGAAAACTAGCCCTTTGGGGTAAAACTCATTTTATAGTCTCCTGTAAAATTTTACATCTAAATTTTGTAGTATATACCCATGTAGCATCCTTTGAAGGAGAATGTTGATGCTAACTGCCAGCACACACCAAAACATTGGTTTTGCTGATCAAGAAAATTCCCTATTAGGTTCTGAAATGTAACATCTGCCTCTGATATAATGGACCAATAATTGAAGCATATAGTGTATCCTCACAGGGGCTACACTGCTGTTTTATTTATACTTGCCCAACTGTGAAGATAAACTTCACTAAATACATGTGATATCCTGTCAATTCAGGATAAGCATATTTTTCCTTGGACAGATGGCTGGTGAGTGAAACACCTGGATCATCTCAGGGCTGCAAAATTATAATCATAGTGGATACAGGATCTAAGAAATAAGTCTACTTAGGGGCGCCCGGGTGGCTTAGTCGGTTAAGCGTCCGACTTTCGCTCAGGTCATGATCTCGCGGTTCGTGGGTTCGAGCCCCGCGTCGGGCTCTGTGCTGACTGCCAGCTCAGAGCCTGGAGCCTGTTTCGGTCTGTGACTCCCTCTCTCTCTGACCCTCCCCTGTTCACGCTGTCTCTCTCTCTCTCCTAGAAATAAATAAAACATAAAAAAAAAAATTAAAAAAAAAAAAAAAGAAATAAGTCTACTTAGACTGAAAACATTTTCCTCAAGAATTTTCAGGGAACAATAATTCCTATCCCATCCAGCTCAGCTATAATCTGACTACCATCCCATTTGCCTTTAAAACCATTATATTCCTCACGGCAGGTTTATATTCATAGATCACCCATCACAGATTTCTCACTTTCTGTCCAAGACCTTTTGACCTTATTAGTCAAAAATAAAATATTACACTGTATATATTTGCAATAGGGGATTCCTCTTAAAACACAGAATGCTTTCCTATCTTTTAGAACACTTTCTCTAATGTCACTAATTATTTAACTCATGATTAGCACACTTCCAATTTATCATTTCCTAATACCACAAAATGCATTTAGAAAACATATATGCTTAATTACATCATCCCCTGCCTCTTTTGAAAATTCAACTGTATAATTGCCTAAAATTCTTCAACTGTGTTCCTAGACACATTTAGTACATGATGCTAACAAGCTTATTATTTTTATTATTTTTGTGCTTGTGTTTATTTATTTTTGAGAGAGAGAGAGAGAGAGACAGACAGACAGAATCCGAAGCAGGGTTAAGGCTATCAACACAAAGCCTGATGTAGATCTTAAACCCACAAACCATGAGATCATGACCTGAACTGAAGCTGAATGCTTAACCAACTGAGCCACCCAGGTACCACAATGCTAACAAGATCTTATCCCAGCAGAACCATCATGCCCTTTCTACAGATACTCTAATAACTTTATTATACTGAATAGTAATATTCATTGTGCGTGTTTATTTTATAAACTAGATTCTGTTCTAGGTGCCTCACATATAATAAATCATTTCTTACAATAACACTATAAAGTCAGCCTCCAATTTCAATTCTATAGACAAGTACACTGAGACCCAGAGTGGTTAACTAACTTGCCCAAGTTAGTTGTCTACCTTGTAGACACAAGGTAGTAGAATCAGAATTGGAATACAGACAGGCAGCCTTTCTCCAGATCATTTGTTTTAGACCATACCTCTAAACTGCTCTCCTATAACTTGACATGATTTGAGATAAAGTTTAATTCTTGGTTTTATATAAATTTGCCTTTCTACTTTTCAAATGCTTAGCTCTATCCACATCAAATAGCTGTCACAATATGTTCTTTTCTGCCAGACTGCTGATCGATATTAAATATTAGATATAGGAAATATATAGCATATATGTATATATCACACATACATTTCTTAGAGGTTGATAAATGACAAAGAAGATTAAACAACACATGCAAAATGTAGACCTCCTTATCAGTTACTCTTGGAAACCTGTTAAGTAACCTTTTTTATTAAAATCATATTGATCATGAATATAACATGTATTGTTACTACTAATTATACACATATGGTTACCACCCAGATTTCAACTTATTCTGCACAGTTCTACATCCATCAAGCAGAAATCTGATTTTGCTCCAATGTGCAGCAGTTATGTGTCATGACTGACAATTATCTCATAATGAAAAACAAGTCACAATTAATAAAAATCAAAACCAATACCTGCTACATTCATTTAATGATTTAATGAACTAGGAGAGAGTTTTATGAAAAGACCTATAAAAGCAAGACACTCAATTTCCAATTAGAATCAACATTCATGAGTCTTCAGGCTCCTAAGGGAAAGGAGAAATCAATTCAGCTTTTTCTTTTTCAAATTTCCCCCTACCTGTAAAGAGGCATTAACTTGCAAAGGAAATCATGGTTAGCACATCTGTTCCCTCTATGTAGGTTTGAAATATTTTTGTGAGATAATGAATATGCTATGAAAAACACTACAAGTATAAGACTAGCAATTATTTATGTGGTAACCTTACCACATTCTGGTATTTGGCCTATAATTACCTACTCACATAGAAAACTAAATTAACTTAATAACTGAAACAGTCCTTAAATGATAGATGTACTATAAAAATAATTGTTAACATTTCCCAAATACTACATGCCAGAAATATTCTAAATTCTTACAATCTATAAACTCATTTAATTCTTATAATAACACTACTAAATCAGCAATATTATTATTCCCATTTTATAAAAAAATAATGTTTTATTTATTTCTGAGAGACAGAGAGAGACAGTGTGAGCAGGGGAGGGTGAGAGAGAGAGGGAGGCACAGAATCTAAAGCAGGCTCCAGGCTCTGAGCTGGCTGTCAGCACAGAGCCCGACACGGGACTTGAACCCACAAACTGTGAGATCATGACCTGAGCTGAAGTCGGATGCTTAACCAACTGAGCCACCCTGGCGCCCCTTATTATTCCCATTTTAATGATAAACACAGGGCAAGTTAAATAACTTGGCCAAAGTCATATAGTAATTATTAAGGAAGATACTGAAACACAAGTGATGTCACTCCACAGTTTTCATTCTTTTTTTTTTTCATTTTTTTCTGCAGTTTATTTTTGAGACAGAGAGACACAGAGCATGAGTGGGGAGAGGAGCAGAGAGAGAGAGAAAGACCCAAGGAAGTCTCCAGGCTCTGAGCTGTCAACACAGAGCCCGACAAGGGGCTTGAACCCACGAACTGTGAGATCATGACCTGAGTTGAAGTCAGCCGCTTAATCGAATGAGCCACCCAGGCGCCCCCACAGCCTTCATTCTTGACCACCATTCCAGACGGTATTTTTTTGTCCATCCTATTTATAAACATTTAGTTTATTTTTAATTTTGCATCATTACAAATAATGTTTTAATGAGCTCCACACTTTTTAAAACTTATCCTATTATCTTCTTGGATAAACGCCCTAGAGGTATAATTGCTATATATTATACCTAGAGGTATAATTGCTTTGTTATATATACCTCATATATAACAAAGGTATATATGGTATATATAACAAAGGTATATATAAGGTATATATAACAAAGGGCATATACATTCATCTTTGTCAGGCTTGTAGGTGAAAAATGATGTTTTGAACTGCTGTTTTAATTTACATTTTTTAAATTAGTGAGGTTGAGCATATTTTCATTAGTGGTGTGTTAAAGCCAGCTTGCACATGGTTTGAGTATCACTTCCCATCTCCACCTTCAGTGACATCAAGTTGGTAGTGAAATGGAACACGAGTAGAGTTGTTTACACCTTGGAAAACAGCATATGACAGAAACTAGTTTTGTTTGATTTTGATCTGCTTCGGAAAGCCTCTTAAAAGCCGATCTCCATGTATAATGGCCATGGACTATTAATATTTCTCACCCAGGTAAAATTCTACTGTAGCTGTGTTTCTTATTGATTTGTGAAATGAATGTTTTTGACTAGTAAATTTTAAAAAGGGGAGAACAAATTTTGTTCTGGTAACCATTATTTCAAACCCTGACCATAAAATTTAGCCATTTGTTCAGAAATGATACAGACAACATCTGAAGTGTAAAACATTATCAGTTTCCATTCAAAATCTGCTACAAAATTCAAATAAATTACTAGATATATTTATGTTAAAATAATATTTTATGTTTATTTTTTTTATAATACTAACATGTGCACAATATACACCCTTTAGAAATTCTATAGTATAGAAGGTGATAAAGATACCCTAAGATGTGTTGTAGCACAGAGACCTGAAACTGTAAAAAGAAAAAAGAAATAGGTCATTGAGTTCTTTTAAAAATTATTATTTTAATGTTTAATTTTTTTAATTTACAAAACATCTTTTAGTTTTTCCTCTAATAATATATGTGTACTCTAGATATGAAAAACAAAGGATTGTAACTTCATTGTCATAGTTTAAACTTCAGTAGGGTTTATATCTTCATGCTAATGTTGCAGTATTAGAAATAGTGGGTACTACTATGGGTAATCTAGGTCATTTGCTATGTAACTTTTTAACTAGCAGGTAACATATAGCTATTGATTTTCAAACAAGAATGTTATCCTTGAAGATGTACATATCTAGCAAAAACTATTTCAGTTACAAAACAAAAAATGAGATCTGACTAATAGTTGACATAAAACATATCAAATTTGAACTTTATTCTCCAAACAAAATTAATCCTGACTTTTTAAAAGAATTTAATGGTTGTCATCTCTTTTTATATAGCTTTGCACTTTCTAAGTGCACTGAAATACTGTACTATGGAGAATTATTTTTTTGCTAGATTTTTAGCTAATTTAAAAAAGTGCACTATATAAGATTTTTAAATTCTATTATATAAAATATGAAAGGACATTCTTTGAGGACAGAGAAATTAAAATTCTTTCAACAGAAAAATCCCTAAAACCAAATGACCATGAAATTCACTTATGCATAATTTTACTACTACTGGTCAAGAACAATCAGAAAATAAGCTACTTTTCTATTTTTCCAAAGATATTTTTACAGATTAACCATAGGAGAAATGTCTGTTCTTTTTCATTTTGGATTTATGATTTAAAAACCTGACACTTTTGAGAAATGTCTTATTACTGCTTTCAGCATGCTCTGTTTCTATTCGGTCTGTTTTCAAAGTCATTAAATCATATTTATGAAGTGACCATACACATCACTAGCAATTTTGATAACTGCTTCTCTCCTGCCTTAGGTCATTAGTGGACTGAACATTTTAAAATGAAATAAAACATTTTATGAGTCACAGAGTAAGAAATGGACTGAATCAAGGGGCATGGTTCTTGGTGTACTCTGCTATTACCTGGGGCTAATTCCCATTTCCAGAACTTTGCTTAAATCTTGATCCTTTCCTGAAATGACCTGGTACTCTTTTCCTCATCAAACTTAACTTCTAAGACCCAGCAGAAGATCCTATCTTCTAGGCTATTTCAACCACCATTAACTACCCCCTACCTACCTCTAACTCTAAATACTCAGAATTGTATCACACTCTAATATTTATTCATATAAGGTTTTAAATTGGTTGACTGTGTTTTAGTTATGCTGGTACCATTTAACTAACAAATTGTAAATTCCAGTAGGTGAGGCTTATGCCTTATATAACTTCTAAATTCTTTACTCTTGACACCTTCAAGCACAAATACTTAACATCTGTTTTGTCAGTGTGGAGCACCTAGTAAATGCTCACTAACAGCTAAACAGACTGAGTACAAAAGAACCAGGTTTTGGTTTGTTTTTGTCCATTTGGTTTACCCATCATGCAATCTGGCTGCACCGAATACATTTTTACAAGTTTAGATAGGTTTAGAAGTAGTAGTAAAATACAGCAATGCAATTTTAGAAAGTGATATTCAAATTCCAGAACATTTTCACAAATGCCTCCAAATTAAATCTCTTAATTTAATGCCAGGCCAGAGAATCAGTTTCATCTGATTTTCTTAAAGACAGGTTCACAGAGAAGGATTGATTATTTATTTATTTATTTATTTACTTACTTACTTACTTACTTACTTAGCATCTAGTCTCCTGGTTTCACAAGTTAACAAAATGTGAAGCTTTATAAGGACAAATGCAGCACAAACTTTGCCTATAGTATACTGTCTTTGTTCATAACACACACATACCTATAGATCACAGTTACTTGTTCTTTAAGAATGTGTTTGGTAGCCTCATATGAAAAAATAGCTATGTCTGCTTTAAACTGATCAAAGACTACCATTTTACCGGAGGTTTACAATTTTTTGGCTATTTAAAAGTCATGCTCAGGGCACCTAGGTGGCTCAGTCAGTCAAACATCTGACTCTTGATTTCGGCTCAGGTCATGATCTCCTGGTTTAGTGAGTTTGATCCCCACATTGGGCTCTGTGCTGACAATGCAGAGCCTGCTTGGGATTCTCTCTCTCTCTCTCTCTCTCTCTCTCTCCCCCCTTCCCCTACTCACACTATCTATCAAAAAATTTAAAAAAAATTAGAAGTCATGCTCAATTAACATATAAATATCCCTCAAATAAATTATTTTCTTAAAATTTGTATTTGTTTCATTTTGTTTTATTTATTTATTTTTTTGTTTTAACCTACTAACATGTCAGTGCTTCAGATCTTCCCTAGTGGGACGGCCAGCTCAGAATAACTCATAATGGCCATAGTCACAAAGGTGGGATGCTTAGGGGGAAGAAATCTTAAAAAGAATCCATAGTCTAAATTGCTGGGGAAATGAAACCAGTCTGGTTCCTGAGTGGATGGAGAAAAAAAAGCAATCACAGAACTGGGGATACATTTGGCTAATAAGGGACATAAAGAAAACTAAAAAGCACCTATTTTTTTTTTCTCAGCTACTGAGTAGGTATGGAGGACAGAGGAGAAGAAAGAAGTTTAATTTAAAAATTATAAGCATATGTTGGAAAAGTTCTATTTCTTTTTGTGCATGTAAAGTATATATTTCCATATTTTATAAATAGGTTTCATTGTTCTAAAAATGCAAACAAATACATAAAAATTTCTCAGGCAGTTGTCTAATGAATGTTTAAACAGTAAAGTTAATTATCCTACAACTTAAAGTAATTGGTGTTTGATCAAAACAGCTATGTTAGCACTGAATTCAAATGCTTTCTTATAAAGAAATACATTTGTTTTTAATTGTTTGTCACCTAACTAAACTCAAGGCATTCTGAAATAAAATAGGTTTGTATCCTCCACATAGATTTAAAAATTACAACTAGATTAAATGAGAAATACAGGACTGGAAAGTGCCTCCCAGAGGTGACTTAGTTCATTCCTGCTTCTGGCAAGCTTCACTTAAATCATTTCAAAGCTATGGCTAACTACCTTGTGCCATCTTTGTTAAGCAATCCTAGTTCTTGGCTGCCCATGTTAATGATGTGTCTACTTAAACACTGGTTTAACTGTTCTGTCCGATTTAGCTAGTCAAGAGTGTCAGATAATCCATCTACTAAGACATCTCCCAGTTAATCGGTCAAACTGTGTAGGTGTTCATCTGACTTAGCTCATTTTTGGCTTTATTTCACTGGCAAAGACAATTAAAACACAACACAAGTGTGAGTGTAAAGAGATAACTCTATAAATCAGGTTCTTCCCTAATCTCACTAAATTGTTTAGACCTGATTTTCATCAAATTTTACTTAACCTTCCCACCCTGAAGCAAGAGACTCTCTGTGTTCCTATCCCTTATCCCTAAAGGTCTTAAATAAGCCTCCTTCCCTTCCTCTGTTTCTTTAGGCAAAACAAACTGAAGAGTCACAGAATAAAACAGGGATTATATGAGCCAACCAAAATTTATAAGGAAACCCAAGGAGAGATTTGTTGTTGTTTTTTTTTTTCCACCTAACTCAACATACTCACAATTATATTCAAAACAATACTGAGTGATGGAAGCATGCACTAAATAACATACAACAAATGTTTATTACTTCTTTACATTATAGTGGTTCTTTCAAGAAATAAGATATTCAGACTTGTTTCTGCTCTATTTCCTTTTCACATTTTTGTGAAAGTGTCTCATCTCCTGGCTTTACCAGCTAAAAAATGTAAGGATTCACAAGGATTATTTTATCATTATTTGAAATCATTAGTTTTAAATGTGTGTGTTCTTTTTTAAATAGTATTTATCCTTAAAATCAAATTTAAATAAATAATTGTAAGACTTGCATTATTCTCTCTTCTTCAGACTAAGATCAGATTTTAGGTTTTGCTCAGAGGCTGAACCCTAAGATCAAAAATACCTGGAACTTACTGGGGTCTGATGTTAAAAGAAGGCACAGAGGAACACGATGATGACACCATCTAGACAATAAACACAGAATTAAACAGTGCTATGCTTTAATGTTGCAAGAAACATTTGATTATTATTGCTAGTGGTGAAGCTGTTACATAAAATACTACATTATTAGTATGTGAATTGGTTATTTTTCCAATTAAAAATTTCAACCAGAAAAAAATATTTTTTCTTAATAAAATGTCTTGTTGGTAAATACTCCACAATATAGAATCATTAAGATAGCTTATGTTGAAAGACACCAAAATAAATTTGATAGCCAGAATATCTGTCTTAGAACTGTTATTTTTTTTAAGATAGGACTTCAAAATATGTAATTCTCAATCTGTTCTTATTTTGTAAAATTAAGGGCATGTAACTCTGAAGGAGAAGAGACATTTAAGTGACTCCAACTTGAGATAATATCATAAATTCCTCTCAGAGGCTTAGCCAGTGTTGTAAAGGAGAGCAAATAATAATGCAAAGGCAGATACAAATTATTCTCAGAGGCATGAATGATCTTCAAGGTGAATATTAGAAGTGACATTATGAAATACAAATAATGTGACTGAGAGCTCCTAATGTTCTGATATATGGCAATATGTTCTCACCCATTAAAGTCCAATTTTAGTGCACTGACAGTTAACAACCTCTAGAAATAAGACATATAATTTCAATCTTATATTATTCTTTAGTGATACACCCTTACAATATATCACATAGACAACAAAGAAAATCTTCAACTAAGAATTCACCACTTGTCCCCATACCTCTAAAAGTCCATATCTTGGTAGATATTGCCCCATCAACTTAGTTTTTCTGGTCAGAGATGAGTAGCTATTCATGGCAAATCCCAAATCTTGTCAACTCTCCCTTGCAAATAGCTCTCACCTCTCCTCTGTTCTCAGCCCTTCTTCCTTCCCCTTTCCTACCACATCCTCCTGTTTGAATTATAGTCTCAAGTCTTGGCCTTGTCACAAAGACAATTTGACTTCTACCTGCCTCTTTGGTTTCATCTAATGCCACTTGTGTCTTTGTTCAATAGATTTGAATCATATTTTTGTCTAGCTGTTTATTTTACCTAGAACAAGCTTTTTTCCTCTCCTTATCTAGATCCTTCAGATCTCAGCTTAAGTATTAAGCTTAATCTTCCCTGCTAGGTGAATTCTACCTGCTACAGTCTCCCGCTCAGTCATACTTGCAATGTGTTCACTGTTTGGCTTCCCTGTTAGAACATAAACTATGTGGAGATAAAGACAATACCTGTCACTCTGTCTGACATATGGATTCTTATCAAATGCATGTTGAACATTATGAGAGCTGAAAAGATACATAAGTGAGATAGATATAGATATAGATATAGATATAGATATAGATATAGATATAGATATGTTTCCCAATTCTTGCTGTTGTGGATATTCTGATTATTTTACCAAAGATGGTTCTCTTTCCTTTCCAAATATCCAGATCTCTATTTCTGCCATGTCTTCTACTTACCTTCTCACCCTTAACTGTCCTGTCACTTTATTTCAAGACTTTTGTCAATCTCTTTTCTTCATTATTATTGATTAAAATCTTAAATGTTCCAAAAACCTTGGTACATCTTGCAAGTTATTTTTAATTAAAAAAAAATTTAACATTTATTTATTATTAAGAAACAGAGAGAGACAGAGCATGAGCAGGGGAGGGGCAGAGAGAGAGACACAGAATCTGAAGCAGACTCCAGGCTCTGAGCTGTCAGCACAGAGCCTGATGAAGGGCTCAAACCCACAAACCATGAGATCATGACCTGAGCTGAAATCGGATGCTTAACCGATGGAGCCACCCAGATGACCCACAAGTTTCTTTCTTGAGAGTTGCTTGACAAAGGCTCATAATAAAAATCTTCAATGTCCTAATTTACAAACAAGTTTATGTTCCATAAAGTGTCTAATTCAGTATACTAAATATGTTACAGGAACATGATATATACTACAAGAATATTAAGTGAAATAAGTGCGTCCTACTGTAATCCAATTTAAAAAAGTTTCCTCTCCCATTGTAGGTCTTTTACCTTAAATATCTGAGTGCTATTTATTAAGGTGCAAAAGGTTCATATTAATGCATAACATTCTTAAGCAATTAGATCAGATGCAATTTCTAAATCTCCTAACATACCTACTAACACTTTAAAATCTGACTTTAACGGGTTGAAAACATTATGTTAACAGGAACCAAAGGATGTAAACTAATTATATCGTAAGATCATCTTAACTGCTAGTAAAGCTATTTTAGATATACTATTGTGTATAATATTGGAACATGTCTTTGTAAGCTTAATGAAAGCATTTCTTTTGGATAGCAAAGTTTATACAGACACAACATAAAATATTCATAAGAGTAACTCCTTTCTAAGTGAGAATTCTTGAGTACTGTTCTCTTCTAGCCACTGATAGCTTTGCATTCTAAAAAGTCTTATTTACTGAACCATAAAGATTTTAAAATTTCAAATATGCAATTATTATCTAGAGCTAGCATTTTCACTGGAGATTGATCTAAATGGTTAGGCCTACTTGGATAGGTTCTACCTTTTAGGAACCTAAGGACTATAGTACTTCAATGTATTTAAGTCATGTACATTTTTGACCATTACTAAAATAGTCATCTAATCCTTTACAATGAATGGTACAGCATGTAGACTCAATATCAAGCAACTAAAATCTAGACATCTAAACAAATCTGAGAAATGAAATCTACTCAAAATTATATCTTACTGATGAAAATCTTCATCTTAAAAATATATTGGATAATTAAAATTATCCCACTTTTATCAAATTGGTATGACTATTTCATAACTGGAAATTGTTTTAAAAGTTAAGAAACCAAATATGGTTCTTATTTGTTCTGAAGGCATTTTCCGACTTGTATTAAACAAATGCATATAGACACAATAACATATAAAATATCTCAACACATCTGAATTAGGCTGATTTAGCTAACTACAAATTTCCCTAAATTTCACTGCTCATCCTTAAGGATCAAATAGCAACCATCATAGGACTAAGGTCATTTAAAAAATTAAGTTAATATATACTTCTGTATAACTACCAATTTTATTTTATTACTTTTTAATCTTTTTTATGTTTATTTATTTTTGAGAGACAGGAAGAAAGAGACAGAGACAGAGACAGAACACGAGCAGAAGACAGGCAGAGAGAGACAGAAACACAGAATCTGAAGCAGCCCTCAGGCTCTGGGCTGTTAATACAGAGCCTGATGTGGGGCTGGAACTCACGAACTGTGAGATTATG
This sequence comes from Hyaena hyaena, assembly GCF_003009895.1. Classification (NCBI taxonomy): domain Eukaryota; kingdom Metazoa; phylum Chordata; class Mammalia; order Carnivora; family Hyaenidae; genus Hyaena; species Hyaena hyaena. The sequence goes on along the minus strand of NW_024081065.1, from coordinate 767,885 downwards.
ACCTGAGCCGAAGTTGCATGCTTAACAGATTGAGCCACCCAGGTGCCCCCTTATCAATTTTATTAGTAAGTATATCTTATCACCAGTAAGAACATCTCCATAAAATAAAGGTCTAAGAAAGTGATTGTCAAATTTTAGACTGCTTAATACTCATGTCAAGGACTTATAATACAGATAGCTGAGTCTTATCCCTATTTTCTGATTCTGTAGGTTTGCCCAAAAATTTACATTTCAAGTAATTCCCTAGATCATGCTGATTCTGTTGGTCTGGAGGCCACACTTTGAAATCCACTGATTTAAAGCATCATCCTATTTTTTGTCACCACAAATGAATTTGACTTTATTTTTTTAACAGAAAGTATACTGAGATATAGAAAATTTTATAGTCTACTTGTAGGTATATGCATTGTCAACTGAGAGAGACATTATTCCAAACTGAAATAGAAGTTTGCTAATCCTTCATTTCAGGCAAATGATATTTGATTATTTATTTCAATTTCCTTTCTTCTAAATACTGTAACCATACCACCATCCCATGTATGTGGAGATTACATATTAATCTGTTTTATTTTATGTGGTTTTCCATACACATTTTTCCATTTTGTCATTATCTGTTTTTTCAGAATTACTTGATAAAAGCCATTGGGCAAATGGTAACATATATAGGAGAGGAGAAAAATAGGGGGAAAATAGAAAAATGATGCCTTTGGTCTTAAGCCTATTCTCATTTTCCATGGTCTTATCATAGATGGAGGCCACATTATTTAGAGAAGAATTCATATTGGGACACTCAGGAGGTCTCTCAGGTGCCACATACCATACTTGCTAGTATGGCTTTATTTATATTCCCAGCTAGTCCACCTGATATCTGAAAAATGTTCACTGTTACACTGTTGACCTATCAATACTGTGATTTGATATCCATGGGGAGGAGGGGGACACCCTCTGATACTTCTTATTTTTAAACAACTGAAGTTGTTTTGTATTCCCTAAACCATATTGATCCATGAAGCTAATGATAGTTTACTAAAGCTCCCTTTTGTAAACTCTGTCACAGAGGAAACCTTGGAAAATTACAATTAACGGCAGGGGAAATGTTGGAAATCTATTTTACCATGTAACTTTACTGCCAACTCCTGCTATGTACAAAATAAAGCTAGACTCATATGTTTTTCCCCCTGGGTTTGGATATGACTAGACTGATGCAGTGGCAGTGAAGATGCCTTATATTTATACCTCCAGGGTGCTCTAACACCCTCCCAACTAATTTGCCATCATGTCTATTATGAGAATAAGCTGTTACGGCTGAATTGGCATAGTCCCCACTTTTCCATTTCAGTAGAAATTTAAAAAGGAGGTTGTCACTATATAAGCTCAAGTGATGCCATCTGCTTTTCCATTTGGAGAAATGCACATAAAAATGGTGGGGGAGAATAAGGTATTTGATTAGAGATGAACTGTTTCCCCAGTCTTCTCTAACTTGACACCTGCTGGGTCACACACAGAATACAAAAAAGAAAGCAGAAAACGGTTCCTGAGGTCTGGTAAGAGAAACAGTAAAATTAGGTTGGCCATTGAGGATCACAAACACATTTTACTACCACATTAAAATAAACACAAAAGTTTCCATTCAAGTGAGATGCATGAGAACTCTTAGAACAGTACAATTCTAATTCTCAAGAAAGTCATATTATTATTCATACATGAATCTAGATTTCTAGGCATATATATTTCTGAAACTATATAATAAAATTCGTATTTAAAATGGAATTTAAGAATTGTCATAAATAATAGATGTCTTACTTTACCTACCAATAAAAATCTCCTATCTATGGATGTATGCATATGAGGAATACTTTATTTATAATACTAAAAGATATGTCATTACTGTTATAGCTTCAATGAGCCAGTAATGTTAATGGTAGGCTTTCAAGACTGTTGAGTGCGTACTTTATCCAACTACTAGAGATATTTTTTCTTTACATTTCTAGATCCATACAACTGTTTTGACTATGGCACAAATGCAGTGCACATTTCAATAAAACAGTACAGCTTAACAGGCTAATAAAAAGGACTTTAAAGGTGCATTAAATTAGGATTTAAGATGTCTTCTGTATTTGCAGCATAAATGCTAATAAAATATAAATCTGTTATTAACTTTTTATAACCATGCAAAGTAATACAAGTTAAAAAATGTTGAAGATTTATTAGCACATATCTATAGGATGGACAGAAAATAACAAAGTTAAGCTGTGAAGTGTTAGGGAAAAAGGAAAGAAAATTTTAGGGCAGAAGTGAAGGAAAATTATATGTGTGTGTGTTTGTGTGTTGTGTGTGTAGATACTTTGCTTCCTTTCAAAAATAATCCATTTGATTTTGGTTCATAAGACAGGCTGGAATTGATCTTTTATGAATATAAAGGTCAAGAAGATATTTTCTTTTAAGTGACTGGAGCATTAAGCTAGGAGATTCTGTTCCAGAGACAGTACTGTGTAACATGTTACTGTTTCTCTAATGTAATAATATTCAATTTATGTCAAATATGTGCTGACAAAACAACAACCCTTGTACACTAGGTTCATGCAACTGAGTAGCAGTTGCTTACAATACACTAATCTATTGAAGTGTTCATTGTTTAAGTTAAACTTGCATAGATCTAATTGTTACATGTGGCTGGGAAATTAAAACTGTGATCCTTGAGACAGTGATCTCTGTTTCAAAAGTAATATAATAATTAATATCTGGAGGCTTTCAAAGATTTCATATTCATATTTTAGAAAGAAAAATAATCATTCTCAAAAGGAACATCAAAATGATATACTTCCATCTAGTAAGCCATATGGAAAAGAAAGAGTTTTAGTGGTATAGAGATTCTAAATTATTAAGAGGAAAAAAATAAACCACAATTGTTTATTTTTCACCAACAGGAGTCATGATTACCTGAGATATATTAAAGTAAAAATGCATAAAAATTAAATACAGGAAGTCGATGGATTTCCCATGCACTATTTTGAGAAGAAGAAAAATTATAGTATGTTACATTGCAGTAAATCCAAATAAGATTTAAAAAGTGTATGTAGTATATAAAAAATGTTTGAATAAATTTACCATTAAATGTAACAAGTATAATGGCATTGTAGGTATTACTCGAGTCCTCATTTGTCAGAATACATTATAAATTTGGTAGTGTGATTTTTTTTCTTCTCCCTTTATGGTATCAGCTTCTCAATGTTTGAAAAGATTCTGAATAGCAATTGTTATCACTTGTAAGTTGCCTTGGATAGTTGACAGTTACTCAAGGTGCCACTTTCTTCTAAGAAAATCAAATAAAGACATATTCTAAGATTCAGGAAAAAAAAGAATTAAAAATATATTTTTTAGTTTGCAATTAATAGTTTATCAAATAACAACTTGTATGAGCTGGGGGAGAGTCACAGAGAGAGAGAGAAGAGAGAGAATCCCAAGCAGGCCCCACACTATCAGAGTGGAACCCAATGTGGGAGTTGATCTCAGGAACCATGAGATCATGAGCTGAGCCAAAATCAAGAGTTTGATGCTTAAGTGACTGAGCCACCCATGTGCCCTTAAAACAATGTATTTCAAGAACTTTTCAGAAATGTTTAAGTTCCATTTTGTAAAGAATCAAGGAAACATTAAACTGACTAAAACTAGAATAGGCCTGATTCCCTCTAGCCTGTATTCTTTTCTTTATGCCACAACTTAGAAGGAAGGATGAGCCTGATAAATGGAAAGTGTTTTTGTTTGGTTTGGATTAGTTTTTTGTAAAGCATTCTATCATGCACGGCCAGAAATGTGCATTCAAATATCAATTTACTTTGAAAGAGGTCAGTGTCTAGTGAGAGGGATACAAGCAATTTTAATGTGGTAATCTGTAATAATTTGGCCTGAAAAATTTAAATGATGCAATACAATTTTACAGTTTGAAAGGTAAGGAAAGAAGCAGGTACTCATAAAAGTAAGTCCTAATTATAATGCTTGTTTACTGAGTTGGAAAAAATTACATCAATTTAACGACTCTTTTGACTATATCCTAAATGACATAGTGTGGTTTCTTTTTAACTTCAAATTAATAATTATAATGTGCCCAAATTAATAACTATAATAGCTAAATGAAGTGGTGACTATGTGTGAAGTATTTTAAGTGCTTTACATATGTAGTTTTACAACCTTTTAGCCCAAATCTTTGGAGCCGGATGTGTTCAGAATTTTAGATGGGTGATTCGGTGCATTTACTATGTACCATGTCATACTGCATCCTGGGCTGAGCAGCACCCATATTCAATCACTTTAATAACTCTCATTAAAACAGTAAAAAAGTCACAATAAGTGGGATCAATAAAGATTAAAAGAGTCTCAAATCTGTTTAGGTAAGTTTCTTGTATGTTTGTTTGTTTTGTTTTGTTTGTTTTTGTTAATTGAATTTTGGATACAACTTAAGAAAAAAACTTAACTTTCAGAACATTGTAGATTTGGAGAGTAATCATGGAGCTGAGTTTTCTCATACAACCCTAAGCACACACCTATTAGAAAGGTGATGTCATTATCATTTTATATACAAGAAAACTGAGAGCTAACAATAATAAATATCTCACCCAAAATTATAAGGCTAGTAGCATAAATGCAGAGTATTAGTTTCGTCCTGAGCGTTCCGCCTCTAGGGACTAGTTATTTGGAGAATCACCCTTGACCCACCACATTGTTTTCCACAGTAGCTATAACATTTTAAATCGCCACAAGGATGTACAAGTGTCCTGGGGTGTCTGGGTGGCATAGTTGGTTAAGCATCTGACACTTTAATTTTTGCTAAGGTCATGATCTCATGGTTTGTGGGCTCAAGCCTCATGTCAGGCTCTATGCTCTCAGCAGATTCTCTCTCCTTTTTTTCTTGCCTCTCCCCAGTTCTCTCTCTGTCTCTCAAAATAAATAAATTTAAGAAAAAAAAAAGATTTTCTCTCTCCCTTTTTTTCCCCCACTCATGCTCTCTCTCTCAAAAAAAAAGAGTGCATAATGATTCCAATTTCTCCATATCTTCACCAACATGTGTTTGAAAATGTTTGATTTATATAATTTCACATTATCCAGAAACTCCAAACTATTTAGCTACCAACTCATTACTGATAACAGATAAGTATTTTAATTTTCTGCTTACCTTCATACATATTATTCTATTTATCATTTTATCTTCTCGAATATTATACCATGTCTATTATGTCAGAATAATGGTAGTAGCTCCTTAAAATCTGAATAAACAAACAAATCTCATTAGAGACCTTACATATTATATGGATAGGATTAAGTAACTTACCCAGAGTCCCAGGACATTCTTATTTTTTTAAATGTTTATTCATTTTTGAGAGACAGACTGCAACCCAGGGGAGGGTCAGAGACGGAGGGAGACACAGAATCCAAAGCAGGTTCCAGGCCCTAAGCTGTCAGCACAGAGCCCAATGCGGGGCTCAAACCCACAAACCATGAGATCATGACCTGAGCCAAAGTCAGATGCTTACCCTACTGAGCCACCCAGACACCCCAGGACATAATTATTTAATACGATTTGAAGTGGATATATAATGAACTTTGGAGTCTCTGGTGCTTTGGAGACTCATGCTTATTGTCACAGAGGAGGAAAGAACATCTAAACTGAAATTACTCAGAAAAGATGGTATTCTTAAGCTACCTGCAAATATATACATGATGACTTTTAAGGCAATAAAGGATTATAGAGAGTCTGACCTACCTTCCTCAGTCCATCCTTGTCTCAGATTTGTAGGCTTCTTCAATACTTCTCATGGAGATACTGACCACAAACTTTTAATTTTCAATTAGGAATGGTTAGCACTCCCTAACTCAGATTTTCTCATACCAAGAAAACAAACAAAAACAAAAACAAAACAAAAAAACATAGACTATTTATCCATTTTCTGCTTTGAGGCTACAGGGACAGACAATGAACCAGAGTTCACTGAATGCCAGTCTGATCTATGTCTCTAGAATACAGTCAGCCCAGTTAAATAAGAAAAGACATTAGTTGACACCAGGGACATGGAAAAATACTAATTTGTATAGTCAACTATTTGCAGACATATTAATGTAATAGGTGATGAAACTGAAGAATTTTTAGCAGAGTAAAAACATTATTAAAGATTTAGGCTCTTCTTGCTTGATATTTGTAAAAGATCATAACAACTGGTGATTACAGAATATTGATTTCACCTCAGACATTGGTGAGGGTCTCAATTTAACCAAGGCCCTCTCTTTCCAGACCACATAAGATAGGAAAGATCTATTTAATTTCACTCTACATTGAGAAGGTTAATGTACACAGATACACTCAGTAACAAATCAACCAATTACACTAAGGAACATAAGGGAAAAGAAATGTGTAGACAAATAGAAAGGTAATATATGTAAACTGCTATCTCAATAATAAAGTCTATATTATAGATAATAAAAACTGTACTATAACCTTTCCTAGTATTTGGCTTCAAATATATATTTACAGAAAAGTTTCATCTGAGCATTTTCATCTGAAAATTTCTGTGAAATTTTCCAGAAACTTAAAATGGAAAAACTGTTAATGCTATTGGTGATTTTTATTTACAGTATAAATAAGTTTGAGTATTTCCTAATAAGAAAGCTATATTAATAAGAAAGCTATAATAATATGAACATTGTAGAGTTATGGTGAGGCACTGATAGGCTAATATTGGTAATAAGTTTGGAACATTATCTAGCTTAAAAGTGTTTGGCTAAATATAATAGTGTTAATGAGACCACATGGCTAGAAACTTTCCAATAGTTGTTGGTCAAAGAGAGTTTGTTGGTGTTAGAAGCAAATCAAACTCAACATTGTTTGGAATTACTAATATTCTCTTTCTAAAATACAATACCAGATTTCCTCTGTGGGAAGCTCGAAAAAGGTGTATTTCACTTAAGTCGATTGAGGGGTGCTAACTAATTAGTATCACATGACTAATTAATTAATATTTCACATGCCTATAATTAGAAAGTGTTAAATATGGTCTGTATCACAGTGATTTTATAAACCTGGGTTGAGGAATCAGTCAGTCAGTAGGGTGGTATTTGTTTCTGCATCTAAAAGCCATACTTGTCAAATGTTTCCAGGAAGAATTTGCAAAAATGCCAACTCCTTTGAATTCAAGTAAGAAGAAAAGCCAACAAAAATACAGATGCAAACACATTGCATTTTTCTTTTCTCAGAATTCATCAATTAAATACTGAGGAAGTTCATTTAAAATTTAATTCTCCATGTTTTCCTTCTTTTATAACTTACCCTGGTGTTTAATTACCCAATATGTTTGTTGATTATTTTCTCTTCTTTCTATGAACATATTAGCATGCAACCATAACTATGTTAAATTACCTTTAAAAAACATAAAAATCAGTGGAGCATGCTGTTTTCCTCTTTACACTACATGAAATCCACTTTAAATATATTAGAACATTTTCACAGATTTTGGGAGTATTTCTTTTAGCCCAACTCTAATATGGCTCCGGCAGACTGAACCTGTTGAGTGGAGCACTGGTGCTCTGTATGGTATTCTGGACTGTTAGAACAAGGTGCATTGGGGATAGATTTAACTTTAAAGTGTTGATTAATCAATAAATATTTTCAGAAGTGATGAGAAAATATAAGACTCTTAGCTTGCTAAACTTAGATTTTCATCTCTAATGTTCTTACAATAATATTGTTTCATTTAGAAGATAAATCTGCCAAAATACATTCTTTGATAAAAAAAAAAGTAAATCAGAATTACTAAAGTACATTCCATAGCTTAAAATTCATCCAGAGAAAGTTATTTTTCTTATGCATCCATTATTTTGTCCTCTCTGACACCATGTAGACCAATTGATAGAATTTTCCTACATATATGGTTTGCTGTCCAGAAAGAAAGGGTTTATTTGAGTGGTTGACTCTTTTGTGAAACTGTCATGTTTACAATTATATATCCTTACTATCCCTATTTTTTTTTGTTAGCACTTATAATGTGTGGGTATGTGTGCATATGTGTGTTTACATGTATGTTTGGGAGAGAGGGGAGGTGGAGTGTTGAGAGGAAGAGTATGGGGAAAAGATTCTACTGTATCATCCTATATTCTGAACAGAGATAGCAACACTCAACAATGTTTGACAAATTAATACTAACTTGATTAAAAAGCTATAATTGTAACATAAATTGTATTTGAAATATGATAAACCTATTTTTTTTTTTTTGAGAGAGAGAGAGAGCACACAAGTGCATGAATGAGGGAAGGGCAGAGGGAGAGAGAAGGAATCCATGCTCAGCATGGAACCTGACACAGGGCTTGATCCCACAACCCTGGGATCATGGCCTGAGCTGGAACCAAGTGTTGGGATGCTCAACCAACTGAGCCACCCAGGCGATGATTTGATAAACCCATTTAGGCAAATAATTGATTCTATCTCACTTCATTTAAATGGGAATTTAATTTTTTTAAATGGTACTTTTATTAGTGATGTTATATTTCATTGGGTTTTATCTTTGGTGTTCATTTATCAGTTCTATATTCATTCATTCATTTATTCAATAAATATTTATTGAGGGCCTCTCTATATCACACATATAATAGGAACTGAGGATATGTTTTGATGCTGAAATATTTAAATACACGTATTAAGTTCATCTTAATAGTACCATGCAGATCAGCATATTGAAGCAACAGTAATAAGCTGCCTTCACTATAGGCAAGATCTCCTTTGGAAATCTTATTCTGAAACATGGAACAGGCACATATTTTTAACTAAAATGAGTAATCAGTTAAAACTACTGGTTTTGGGGGCACTTGGGTGGCTTAGTCAGGTAAGCATAGACTGTTGATTTTGTCTCAGGTCATGATAAAATAGTCATGAGATTGAGCCCTGAGTCAGAGTCTGTGCTGAGTGTGGAGCCCCACAATTTATTGGTTTAAATTTAGGTTCACATGTATACCAGAATATACAAGAAACACTTTAGATCCTTTTCATTTTCTCAACCATGATAGCATCTGTGTTATATTGGAGATTTCCTGACCCCATAATTTCTTTACATAAAAATTCATAAACCTTTCTATGGAAATAAAATTGTTGTCACAGACACTTGAAATGTCCTACTCAGATGAACTCTCTGTAACTGAATTTTCTGTATATGAAACATTCTTATTTAATGGCAATACAGACTACATACCAAGGCATGAATCATAACCATTTTTAAATGCATATTACTTTTTTATCTCAGTGTATACATGCTATTTATTTGATATCAGAAAAAATTAAATTACAAAGTCATAATGAAAATCACTATTTGATTATATTTTCACATAAATTTTAATATAATGTTCATTCTGCTACTTTAGAGAAAACAATATCATATGATATTTCTCCAACATTCTATAGTAGCAACTTTTGTTCATTTACTTTTAAGGCTACAAAACAGAGACAGAGATTCAGAGACTGCATGCTACTATTATATAACTGTTTGGGGTAAAATTCTGACTTTCTCACTTACTACTGGTGCTATGGACTGAATTGTGTCCCCCACCCCCAAACTCATTTAGGAAAGCCCTAACTAATGTGATTTTATTTATGGATAAGGAGTATCAGTAGTATAAGAAAGTGACTGACATTAAATGAGGTCATAAAGGTGGGACTTTCATCCCACAGGTTTTGTATTCCTATTCGAAGAAGCACTAGAGCGCTCTCTCTCTCTCTCTCTGTCTCTCTCTCCACATGCGCACACCCTTGAGTACTCTCTTTCTCTCTCATTAGATCCAAACCAAAGTCAGTCACTTGCTTCTTTCTTTGAACCTATATTTTCTCCTTTTGTGATTCTTATCTCAATGAATAGCATCTCTACCCACTCAGTTTTCCAAACCAACACAGCAGTAGTCATCCTTGATTCATCTCCCATTTCTTAATCTCATCATGTGTTATAAATTCTATACCTTAAACATATCTTTTACTTCTTTATTCTAAGATGCTTGTACCACTGTAGCTTTCAATAGTATCTCTGATTCTCAGCCTTTACTTAACTTCCACTCAATCCTCAAGTATCCATTTAAGTACTATTTCTGCAAAAAGGTTTCTCTGGAGAGGGAATGAACACACACACACACACACACACACACACACTCTCTCTCTCTCTCTCTCTCTCTCTCTCTCTCTCTCACTGAAGGACAGATGTTCCTGTTAATATTTTGTGTAGGCCCTTGTGCTACAGAACACTTGACTTACTCAGTGGAAATTAATATCAGCCTTCCCTGAAAACTGTATCTTCCTGATCACTGTGTCCTTAGTAATTAACTTAGAGCCAGGCATATAGTTGACATTTTATAATGTTATGATATAGTATGCATAATACTGAATGATTTAACAAAACCTCCTTGTGGAGGAGAGTTAGGGCATAAACAGTAGCAGGTCCATGTTTCATTTAGGAAGGCTTAGTGGTAAACAGTTGTCTTAGAAATTGGTAGACATTTAATACAACTTGTTTTAATTGCATGTGTGTAATGAGAACAGCTTTAAAAGTAGATTTTATTTTAAAAATTAGATTTTATCTAGAAGAGCAGTTGAAAGATATTAGAATAATTGCAAAGCTCTCTTACATCATCCCAAAGGCTTAACATAGGACCTACATAATTGAAAATGTTTGTATTTTCTTATGCAATTGATAGAAGTAAGAAGCTAGAGTAATTGTATAAAAACTACAAATATAAACATACTCATTCAATTTCTGAAGTAAATTAATTTTTCTGAACAAATAGTAAGATTTCCTTAAAGTAGGGTGATGGAGATACTAGATTCCACATCGTTGATATGGTAACTCTGTAACCACGTTTAGTAAAGTCTGCAAGCTATTTAATTTATTCCATTTTGAGTTTTAGCTGTATTCCTCAGGATTTCAAATAAGGTTTCTAGCCAAAAGGACCATGCGAATAGCCCATCAACAGATAATTCAGTTTGTTCAGAGTTTTTATTATGAATGAAGGTTGAATTTTGTCAAATGCTTTTTCTGTGTCTATTGAGATGGGCATATGGCTTCTATCTTTCATTTTGTTAATGTAATGTATGATGTTGATTAATTTGCAGATGTTCAATCATCCTTGCTTCTCTTGAATAAATTCTACTAGATCATGGTACTTTTTTTAATTTAAAGGATCATGATCCCTTCACATATTGTTGAATTTGGTTTTAATACCTTGTTGAGGATTTTTGTATCTATGTTTATCAGGGATATTGACCTGTAATTTTTCTCTTCTTGTAGTATCCTTGTCTGGTTTTGGTAACAGAGTCATAGTGGCCCTGTAAAATCAGTTTTGAAGTGTTTTATCCTCTTCTTTTTTCTGAAGAGTTTGGGAAGGACTGGTATGGATGGCAACTTATGTAGTTTCTATGTTACATCTTGAGGTAGATTTATTTTATTATTCTAAGGTTTATTCCCTCTATACTCAGTTTGACACTGACATGCACTGACACCAGACAGTCATGGTCTATAACAGGTGAAGGACCCAGCAATGTGATAATATTGTGCCTTTCATGGGAGGGGGATGTTGGGGCACCTTCTGAACTGGGAGGTGGCCACTGAAGCTGGCACCAAAACAGACCCAACCCTGTGTTTAGGTTCCAAGTGTTCTAAAGTAGCATCGTTGGGGTGCCTGGGTCACTCAGTTGGTTGAGCATCCAACTCTTGGTTTTGGCTCATGTCATGATCTAGCAGTTCATAAGTTGAAGCCTGGCATCAGGCTCTGCACTGACAACATGGAACCTACTTGAGATTCTCTGTTTCCCTCTCTCTGACTGTCTCCACCTCTCTTACAAAAATAAATCAATAAACATTTTAAAATAAAAAGTATCCTTGCTTCTCGTATGTGATAAAGCTCCCCAGCTGGAGGTCCACACTCTTATGTTGTGAATTTGCAGTAGACCTTGAAGAGCTGCCCTAAATCTCCATGGGAAGTGTGATGACATCATCCAGCTCTTCATGGACAAGCTAGGCCCTTCTACAACAGGTAGATGGGTTCCATCTCCCATATAACTCAGCCCCAATCTTGGGGGCTAGTTTAGTAGCATCTGTACCAAATGCATGAAAACAACATAACAAGATCCATAATCTTGTCTGATGAAGAACAAAAATTGGCAATTTGCAGATGGCCAAAAGTCTTATTCAGGGACAGCTGACACCATGAAAACTAGAATTGCCCTACCAAGGTCTACTGAGAATTCTTCAGGGTAATATTTTTACTATGGGATCTTAAACCTTTTTTTTTTTTTTTTTTTTTTGGTCTTTGTGGAAAATGTTCTTTCACTGCTGTAGTTATTTGCCCAATATGGGCTTGACTGTTGAAGACATTGCTCACTTACCCAGCTTCTATATAGAGAGGTAATTGTGACACCTTTTTGTGAGAAGAGAATTCAGGTTATTTCAGACCTAGCCAGCCAAGAGGAAGTACATGGCATCATCATTCATCAGGGAAATGCAAATCAAAACCACAGTATCACTTTACATCAGGACACCTGGGTGGCTCAGTCAGTTGATCATCCCACTTCATCTCAGGTCATGATCTAGTGTTTGTGGGTTCTAGTTCTGCACTGGGCTCTGTGCTAACAGCTCAGAACCTGGAGCTTGCTTTGGTTTCTGTGTCTCCCTTTTTCTCTGCCCCTACCCTGCTCATATTCTGTCTCTCTCTGTCTCTCAAAAAGTAAAATAAAACGTTAAGATGCCACTTTAAATCTTAGGATGATTATCATAAAAAAGGAGAAAACAGGTATTGATGATTATGTAGAGAAAAGGGATACCTTATGCACTGTTGGTAGGAAAATAAATTGGTGTAGCCTTATGAAAAACAGTAAGAAGTTTCCTCACAATATTAAAGACAGAACTACCATATGATCCAGCAATCCTACCTCTGGCTATATATCCTAAGGAAAAGAAAACACACTGAAGAATCTTGGCATTCCCATGTTCACTGCGCAGTATTCCTGATAACCAAGATATGAAAATAACCTAAGTGTCAATTGATGGATGAATGGATAAAGAAAATGTGGTGTATACATAACAGAATATTATTCAGCCATGAGAAAGGAGATGGTGCCATTTGCAACAACAAGGAGACCATGAAGGCAGTTGCTGAATGAAATAAGCCAGACAAAGAAAGACCATATGCATGGTGCTGCCTATTTGTGGAATTTTTAAAAAAAAATCAGATTCTAAGAAATAGAGAGTAGAAAAATTGTTGCAAGAGGGTGGAAGGTGGGAGAAATAGAACTTGATAAAACATGTACACACTTTTAACTATAAGATAAATAAGGCCTGAGGCTTCATGTGACAATAGTTGATAACATCATAGTATATGGCTGAAATATGCCAAGAGAATAAAACTTAAGTGTTCTCGCATATGCACAAAAATGACAAATATGTGAGGTGATGGATATTTTAACTAGAAGGGGAGAATCCTTCACGATATATACATACATGAAATCACCATGATGTATGCTTTAAATATCATACTTTATCTATAAATTATACTTCAGTAAAGCTGACTAAATAGAAAGAGCACATCTGAATATGATAGAATGATTTCATATCATTAGTCAAAACTTTTGTTTCCACATCATTTTCAGCAATGTTATCAATAAGTCAGCAAAATACAAATTTCATTACTAAAAAGCTTCAATTCAATTAAGATATGAAATATACCAAAATCACTGTTTTCATTATTTTTATTTTTTATAAGCTTATTTATTTATTATGAGAGAGTATGAGAGGGTGAGAGGCAGAGAGAGAGGGAAAGAGAACATCCCAAGCAGGCTCCATGCTCAGCACAGAGCCAGATGTGGGGCTCAATCTCACAAACATGAGATCATGACTTGAACTAAAATCAAGACTCAGACCCTCAAATGACTGAGCTACCAAGGCACTCCTCTTTTCATTATTTTTAAATCTCAGAACTAATATCTTCGACATAAATACAAATGAATCTGAAGAGAAAATATTTTTGTTGGAATGTGTACAGCTGAGGTCACCTTCAGATTAAACTATGGAGTCAGGTTGAAATAAACTGTTTCATGTTCTTAATATTGGGGCAAAGATTTAAGAAAATGGGTAAAAATGTAATATCTGAAAGAAGCAACTAATTTTTCAACAATGTACTTCTTTCTCCTAAGAATCCTGCTGTTATCTTTAAGACGTGATGGACTCTGTCTTTACACTCAGAGGTTTTTTACTAGTGAAAGCATCAGAATCCCTTAGATGATCTTTATGCTCTCATTAATTTGGATGCAAGATTATGATAAAATAATTCATAGAATTCAGATTTCTTTTAGAGTCTGTAGGTTAATTTATTTGTTATACAAAAGGTAAGACTAAAGTTGATGGACACTGAGGATTTTCCTTAAATCACAGAGCCAGTGTAAAGATGGGTAAGACTAAAATTGAGATTTTCTGATACACGAGCAATCTTTCAATCACATAAACCTTTTAATTCTTAATCCTTACAATTAGATACATGACAAATTTTATATGGTAACAACAGGTAATAGATTGTTTAAGTTAAATGTTCCAATTAATACAGCATTTTTGTAAATTATAAGGAACAACATTTTTTAAAGCTTTGAAATAATTTCATTCAATAGATCTTTCTGTGATAACTGAAATGCTTTATTTATGTGCTCCCCAGTACAGTAATCAAATCTACCTGTGGCTAGTGAACAACAGAATTATGTCGAGTGCAACTAAGAAACTAAATTTTTAATTTTATCTAGTTTAACTAAATTAAACTTAATTACATGTGGTTAATGGCTACTCTATTAGTGAAAAGATTTTAAAATATAATTAGAGACATAGACTAAATTATCTTATATAGTTGCTCTACTTATGGACATTATTGTAAGATTGCTAACTGACATTTATAGTAATAAGAAGATATTTAGGAATATAGTCTTTTTGCTTCTATAAGTCCATACACTCATATCCCTATGGCTGTCTAGAGATCTACATAACAATGTACACCAGACTTAATGCAAATAATACTTCTTCCACGCACTTGCATGGAAGAATACTAAGAGAATTAATTAAATGAACTTGCCATTTTACTTGTTTCAGGAATGTTGTTGAGAGTGGTGTTTATAGTTTCACCTTTATAAAATTCCATGAAATAAATTTTTCATAAAACTTGGTGCCAAGAAAAGCCATGAAATGAATAATTTATTGCATATCTCTCCTTTTTCCTGGCTGCTAGAAAGCTTAATCCAAATTTGTAGCCCATCTTTTAAAATTGAGTAGTCATTTACAACAAATTTCTAGATAATAAATTTGCCAAAGACTTTGAATTGAGTTTTCCTATTCTTATTTTCACCTGACTTACTTTATCTATTTATTCCTCATTGCGTGTGTGTATGTGTGCATGTGCACGTGTGCATGTGTGTATCTTGCTGTTTCATAAAACATATATACAAATGGCCAGTAAGTATTTAGAGATTTCTAAATTCCATTAATAATTAGGAAAATATATTTTAAAACCACAATGAGGTACCACTACATATCCACAAAATGGTGAATATTAAATAAATAACCCCTCTCACACACACACACTTAAAAGTAACAAATAAAAACAACAACAACAAAACCTGGTGATATCAAGGGTTGGCCAAAATGTAGAATAAGAACAACTGGAATTTCTGAACACTGTTGGTAGAAGTGTAAATTTATATAACCACTTTGGAAAATTATTTAATAAAGATATTTTCTTAAACTAAAGATGAACATATCTATAACTCAGGAATTCTACGGTGACATACAGTCCCAACAGAAATGCGACATATGTACACCAAAAGCCATATGCAAAATGTTCATTGCTCTACTAGTATTTGTACTAGCCACCAAATAATAACCAACCATTCTGTTTTCAGTAACAGTACAATCAATAAATAAATTATGACACAGTCACATAAATGATGCTATACAGCAAGGGAAATTATTGAATTAACTACTGAATCTCACAAGCATACGGTTGAGTGATTGAAAATAGAAACAAAATAATACATATTTTATGAATCCACTTTTTTGTCAAAACAAGCAAAATTAACTTTTGGTGTTAAAGTCAGGTTTGGTTACTTTTGGGAAAAACAGGAGAGTGGTGGTATGTGCAAGCCAAGAGAGACTTTGGAGTATTTGTATATTTTGTTACCTGGTTTGGGAGGTGATTAGATAGTGTGCTTAGTTTGTAGAAATTCACAGAGACATATGCCCATGATTTGAACAATCATCTATTTGTATGTGATACATGAAATCAATAATCACATTTGCTCTAAACATTCAATTATATAAGATTATATGTATATGTATATTATATATTATATGTATATGTATATATATACATATGTCACAGTCCAAATATCCATGAGAAGAAAGTGAATAAATAAATACATACATGGAACAAATTACTGAGAAAAGATAAAGGATGAAAAGCCTAAGGGAATTATTTTAGCAAGAAGTAAAATTGGCAGTTTTCATCATATAAATGCTCTGTAGTAAAGGTGCACATTTACAAAATGTATAAAGTGAGTTATGATTTCTTAATATTTTTAACAAAGCCTGTACTATTCTAAATAGTATGGAATAGGACTAAGAACATGAGGAGTAATAATTTCAGAAATTCAGTTCACAAAACATTAGTTGCTTTTTTTGTATAGTAGGTTTTTTTTCTACTTTTTATATATAGTATTTGTTTCTTTTTCTTTGCTTTGTTTTTGTTTTTTTTTTACCTTGAAGGTAACAAGGAAAACAAGCTTTAGAAATATTACTTATCTGCATGCTGTGAAGTCACTAATAAGAACAATACTTTATTACTTAAAAAAAAATTCCTGTGAAGGAAATCCTCGTTAGTAATTTGATAGGGCCATACTTTGCATATATTGTAATTACCTAACATTTAAAACCTCTATACTGATTTTTTACTTTTCCTTTGTCTATATGCCTACTTTTCTTAAATTGATTTATTAATGTCCAAGGTTGCTTTGCAGTTTTATCCTTTTAGCAATAATAGATGCAATATATCACAAAAACAAATTTTTAAGAGAACATCATTAGAGTGATGTAGCACTAGTAATAAACCCCTTCACACTTGGGTGAACTTAAATCAGTTTCTCTTTATTGATTTTTGGTCATAACATAATTTTAAAGTTCAACTCAGTTAATAAAAAAAGATTTGCTCTGGTGTTATGGTCAAAATACTTGTGTTGTAAGTTTCCACTTCATTTGTGGAAGACTGTTACAGTTGTATCATATATAGATCTTGAATAGATAAAGCAATGAGACTATTATTTTATGATAATCTTTATGTATAATATCTTTTCCTCCTTTTTATTGATGTGAATTATTCAACTCATCCTTTTCACAACAGAATCCAAGGACTGCATAAGTAAAAGTTTATTGCCTATTGCCTCAGGTTTTGTGTATGTGTGTGTGTTTGTGTATGTGAGATGCAAAAATTTAGTATTTATCAGACGTACCAATAGTGATTTTGTTTATATTATTCATTTTATGCATGAGAACATTTTTGATAATTTACTATTAATGTATTAATTTTCTTTAGAATGCTGAATGTTATTTCTTCATGTAGTACTGCCAGTTCTGTAAGGAGAGTGGGTTGAATTTTTATCTTGTAATGCATTCATTAAACTAGTCTTCAAAACCAACTAATCTAATTTTTTTTAACATTATGAATCAAAGAAGCCATGAAGGATTTATCCCTTCAGGAGAATTAGTATCTCCATTCAGAATTAGATATTTGAATGAATGTAAAAAGGTAAAAAGTAGGTTGTACATGAACTCAGATAAGGCTGTTAAACTTCTATTTATTGCTATTCTTCCTATGAAGCTGTCTCTGCCATAATGGTTCTCACTTTTCCTTATTGCTATATAATAGATTACATGTACTATATGGTTTTCTTTTTTTTTTTTTTCATGTACTATATGGTTTTCTTGGCTCACTAAGATATTTCTCATTTTTCCTTATTGCAATATAACAGATTATATGTACTATATGATTTTCTGGGCTGACTCAGATATGATCCACAACATTTACAAAATTCTCAGCTATCAAAAAGTCCTATCATTTAGTTTTTTACACAAGGAAACCAATCAAAATGCAAGAAAGCAAAATTTCACACTATTAAACCTTATACCTATTCTATATTTTAAAAAGTATCCACAAATTTCTTTCTTTTATTTTTAAACATCATACAACACTCCTCTCATGTATATGTTAAGACTCTGCAGATTGAAGCATCTGTTCCATAGCACAGTGAACACACACTAAAGAGATAGGTAACATCAGACAATTAGCAGTCAATGGCTTGAGGAAAATTAAAGCATAGTTGTATTATTACCTTGGATGATAGAATATAATTTGCACTGACTCTTGATTTTGACAGAAAAAAAGGCAATGGATACTAGCTCTATTATGCAACAGCCTAAAAAGGACAAGATCTATATTTTAATTTATCTAAAGATAAAGGAGTTCTCCCTGGAGTTGACAGAGCCAAATCCAAAATATACACCTACAATATCTGTCACCACACATCAGCGCTTCTTGACATCTTTTCAAGGCCAATTGTTATTTAACCTTTAAAACTCAGCTTAAAATTTGTTCACTCATTCAACAAATATTTATTGAGCCAGGTATCTATCCCATATTAGGAATACAGGAGGAAAATAAGACAGAGAACTCCCTCCTCATATAAAAGAGCAGGCAGTTTAATTTGAATCAAAATGTGGAAAATATGAAGGTAATGTAAAATATGTCTATAGAAGGCAATGCTAAGGTCATTAGTAGTGGTAATTACTAAAAGTCATTACCCTGGCCTGACCAGGGTATACTGACCCGTATAAATTTCCCAAGAAAAAAGATGGGAACTATTCCAATTCTTACAGTGACAACCATGCTGCTATCAGAATACATCAATTAGGTTTGGGAGTAGTTTAACAGAGCCATTAAAACATGGGCTTCAGGTGGTATCTGGGTGGCTCAGTGGATTAAGCTTCCAACTCCTGGTTCCTGCTCAGGTCATGATCTCCTGGATGGGACTGAACTCCACATTGTGGTCCATGCTGACAGTGTGCAATCTGCTTGGGAGTCTCTCTCTCCCTCTCTCTCTGCCTCTCCCCCACTCATGCATGTACTTGCTCACTCTCTCTCTCTCAAAATTAAATAAACAAAAATAAAACATAGGCTTTATAATCATAAAAATAGTGTCAAGTTTAATTAAAGACAACTTGTCATGTTGCTGAGCCTAGATAATTTTCTTAATATACTTACACTTCTATAACTTAATCTATAAAATGATACTACTAGTATTTTTGTGAAGACTGAATTACATAATAGGCATAAGACTCTTGTGTCCTAGAACATAATAAATGCTCAATAAAAAGTAGACTTCACCTGCTGTATTTATAATCTAAGAGAATTTTGAGCCAATATGCATTATGACTGCACATAAAAAAATAATATCTATTTGTAAATAAGCTAAGAAACAATGTATGTCTATTTACTGAATGCTTAATATTATCAGTTTGCCTCTGTGACATCATATGACATGGTTAGTATCAAAATCAACATTAGAGAAATCAAACTGCTGTGATTTCAAACTGCATTGCTGATAAGAGCTGTTTTCCAAATATTGGTATAAAACCTTTTTTTCTAACTTGACGGAGGAACAAGGGGGAGAAGAAGGGCGGAAATGGTGGGGGAAAGGGAGAGAGGCAAACCATGAGAGACTCTTGAATGCTGACAAAAACTGAGGACTGATGGATGTGGGGGGGAGGGGGGGTGGGCATGGAGGAGGGCACTTTGGGGATGAGCACTGAGTGTTATGTGGAAACTAATTTGACAATCAACTATTTGTAAAAAAAAATAAATAAATAAAATTAACATGAAAAAAAATAAAAAAATAAAAGTGACCATTTTAATCCAAAAAATAAAATAAAATAAAATAAATAAAGTTGTATATAATTACAGGCCTTACTTTGAGTTTCAGTTGGTAAGTTTTCATTTTTGCATGCCTTTAATTAACATCTGAAGCACAAATTACACTTTTCTATTGGGAGGCTTATCCAAAAATTAGAGGCAGTTCAATCCTTCCATAATACATGAGTTTTTTAAAAAACAATATCCTCCCTCTGATCTTCCAAGAGTAAAACATCCTGGCTACAGCATTCATCTTTTTGTTTTGTATGTTTGAGTGTTCATTTATAATGACACTGAGGTAGTAAGCCAATAAGAATATAGAGGGCAAAGTCAGGCTGTGTTCTGAAGAGATTTAAGTCTGTGAAAGAACAACTTGAATTAGTACCATGTGAACCTGGAGCTAGTCAACCAGCTAATTGCCTTCAACAATGTTCATCATTATTCTAAATACTGCCATTCCATTTTAGTTAAATAAGGAATTTCACATTGGCAAGAGAGAATGTACAGCACTCCTATCTCTCCCAAGGTTGGCAGCTATCTCTCACAGTATGCCAATGGCTCATGCTGGCATATGTTAGTATTACTGTATTTACCCTGGTAGTCTAGGCTCGTGTGCCTCAGAGATGAAAAGTCCACACAAATCTTTCAATTTACACCCAACAGGTAGAATGAGCTATTCAAAAGTGCCCCCAAAAACAATGTTTATCATTTTTAAAATTCTGACACATTTTTTAAAGTTCATCATATCTCCACAAACTTTTATTCTGCAATGTGTATATCACTTTTTTTAGCTACTGAAAAGTAACAATTTAAAACAGACACACATATATGTACTCCCCATGGAGTGCAAAAAGCACACAGTGTGATTCCTGCTAGAATCCATTCCTTCTTGTGATATCGAAAATGTTATAAAATAGTATTATTTTCCAATTTTAAGGAAGAGAGACTTAGAATCACAAAATCATGAAGTGTCAGAGTTTAGACACTATATGGTCTAACACCCTAAAAGTAAAAACAAAAAGAATGAGGCTCAAAGAAATTAGAACTTTAAACAGTCAGTAGTGAGGCTGAGACTATTTCTTATTTTATCCTCTAACCATTTTTATATGTCTGAGAAGTATATACATATAAACTATACCTGGTGGGCTAGTGTTTTCATGAAACCTTGCCACAGCAATCAATAAACAGTGAATGTCACCTTCATATTGTAATTCTGATGCACACATGTTCACACAATACTTTAAAATTGCTAAACAAGCATGTCAAAAAGATCTAAAATATAACATTCTTCAATATTCCTCAATAGATATTCTCCCATAAAATTATTTCTTAAGCAAGCCCTTCTGCTTGAGATTAGGATACTTTGTGATTCCAAACAGTCCACTTTTGACCACCTTTATCCACTTATGTTGGTTAAATTCATAACAGCAATGCTTAAGGGGAAAGTTAATAATTTAATTAAATTACTCATAGTAGGCCTGCTTATAGCATTCTTCCACTACTTACTGAGCTTCCCCAGAAGCTATAAAGAGCCAATGGGCAACTATATCACATATCTCATAGGTCCTTGTCATCCACCAGTGAAAGTATGTATCCTTCACTGCTATACCTTAGTGTAAACTGAGTGTGTATCCAAACTGATAAAATGAAACTATCTTAGGAACAAAACAGAAACCAGGAGAAAGTCTCTAGTTTTGTCAGTGAGGATAGCCTTTTATTATAATTTTTAAAGTTTATTCATTTTTGAGAGAGAGAGAGAAGAGAGAAGGACACAGAGAGAGGGAGACACAGAATGGGAGACACAGAAGAAGCAAGCTCCAGGCTCTGAGCTGCCAGCACAGAGCCCAACATGGTGCTTGAACCCACAAGCCATGAAATCATGACCTGAACTGAAGTCAGGTGTTCAACCAGCTGAGCCACTAGGTGCCTTTTATTATAAAGTGATTGTTTTATGACTTCAAATAAAAACCTTTATTTTTATATGATATTTATTTCAGGAATTAAAAATATTTTTTGTCAACTTACAAAAAATGGATTTTTGTCAGCATTGCCAGAGGTGAGGAAACTTCCATAACAAAAGTAGAAAGCTTATTTCAACTATTATACTACCTTAAGAAAATAGTGTTAATTTTAGATAATAAATCACTTTTGTAACATATCAAAGCATAAGAAACTTGCTTATCAAAACAGAATTTATACATCACAATGTAAAGTCCTCAAGCAATGATAACTACAGTAAAATATTTTTCTCCTCTTATAACTGGATCAAAATTTTTAAGTATATAAATATAGGCATTCACTGAGTCCTTTGTGCCTACTAGACTTCATATTTGCTACAAATTCTTCAATGTCACAGGAGGCTGGAAGAACTAAATTAAATCTAAACAATAAACACACCGCCAAGTGGATACAAACATACATAAAGAAAAAACTTTTTGATCACCCTTCTGAACATCTAGCAATGGTTTGCTATAGTTATAAAACCTAGAGATTTGGCTCTGTTCAGTTAATCCAGAGATATTTTAGCAGAGAATAATAAATAGGAATATATTCTTCTCTAGATCTCTTTTCCTAGGATAATACTTAACTATGTGCTTTCTGGATTTCCTAATATATCTCCCCGTCCCCCGTTTGAGATAGCAACAAAGAATGTGTGGACAATGATCAACCCCTTCTGCAAAAAGATTTTTGCACATACTTTTACTCCTGCTGAAAGGTGCTTCCCCCATCCTTGCCCTCCCCACGACCATCAAACCCAATTAGTGCTTTCTTATCCTTCAGAGTGCAAATAGTAATTTGTGGGGGAAAGCCTTTCTGACCTCTTTTACCAGGTCAGATCCCTTAATTATGTACTCTACCTTTATATTTACCCTGATGTTATTGATTTGATTGGTCAATTAATTTCTCACTCCCCGCTAAGATATAAAGTCTATGAAGACAAAGAGTATGTTTATTTATGCTGATTTTGTATTTCTGGTTGTTAGCAAAGGGTATGATACTAAAAACAAAAAAGTATTTCATATAATTGTTTTGAAAAAATATTAATGGTCCAATTCTGAATCGAGTTTACAGTAGACTCCAACATTAACTCTTTACTTGTTAATAACAAAAGGAACAATTATATCTCATGTTCTGATTGAACCATGGATCAGGAAACCGGAGCCATTTTTTGAGTGGTGCTCTCTATTTTGTTAATATATACACTTGAGCATAAAAATGGAACTGCTTTGAATTGATGGGGTCAGGGGTCCATAGGTCTGTAATGGCAAATCAGGTGTCAGCTGTATGAATGATATAAAAGAGCGTATGTCCAAGAGACTCCAATAACTATTAAGTATAAAATAATATGTAACTTCAGTTGATATATAAGCCATTCTTTTTATAATAAGACTATCTTTGGTTAAAATTTACCCCAAAAAATTATCTTTGTCTTTTGGCAAATACACAAAAACAATATAAAATCATAGATAAGGATAGAGGTCAGTCACTTAATAATGTAGCAGCAGTCAAGTTTTAGAATACAGACATCTCAATGAGCCTCAAAAAGGTACATCTCTTTCACTATCTTCATTTATACCAAAGACAACCAGACACACTGACTCTATCAGTTGATATCAGTTAACAAAGGTGTTCTCCCAGCTTCCATTCATACTTGTTGAACAAAGAGAAAAAAACAATCTGTTGCTGTCAAAATGCAAAGAAACATTAAAAATTGTCCTGAAAAAATAAACTATTAAATTTTCTTATAAAGTCCCCTACTTTGTTAGTTTTTCCTCTTCTGTAAGAGACTCTTATTGCTACTATTCTTAAGTTTTGACCCTCCTCACAGCATCAACATTTAATTAATTATACCTCACTTATGCTGGATCTATTAACTGGACTCCTTCAAAAAAGTTAGTTGTCTATCCTTTAATATCTGTAAATAATATTATATGACATACAAATTGTAAAGATAAGCATAGCTTAACTCTCTTGTTCACAATATCCACATCGATGGTATCCACATCTAGTGTCCAGAACAAATAAGCCTCTGATAAACATTTGTTAGTAAATTAAATAAACAAATAATTGTGATAATAGCTTTAAAAATAGGGGCGCCTGGGTGGCTCAGTTGCGTTAGCCTCTGACTCCGGCTCAGGTCATGATCTCAAAGTTCATGGGTTCGAGCCCTGCATCAGGCTCTGTGCTGACACCTAGCTCAAAGCCTGGAGCCTGTCTTCAGATTCTGTATCTCTCTCTCTCTCTCTCTCTCTGACCCTCCCCTGCTTTCACTGTCTCTCTCTAACTCTCAAAAATGAATAAAAAACATTAAAAAAGTAAAAAAATAAAAATGTCCACACAAAGAAATGTTTATTTAGTGCTTAAGTGAATCGTTTTGTGGAATTATCATGTGTGCAATGGTTTCACTATCTTTATATTCCCACAGTACCAAATAACTATACTATGACCTTTTGCTGCATTAACATTAATTCTTTATCATCAGGGACATTCACAATCAGGAATGGGAGGTAGGAGTTAATGGTAAAAACCACTAGGAAACATTTTCAACATTTCCACACAATTACTATCCATATATTTTGCTTCAGTAACCCCCCTATTCACATTTTTTAAAAAAATTACAAAGGTTAAAAATTCATTTTTTAAGTTTTTTTTTTTTTTTTAATTTCTGAAAGAGAGACAGCATGAGCAGGGGAGAGTCAAGGAGAGAGGGAGACACAGAATCTGAAGCAGGCGCCAGGCTCTGAGCTGGCTGTCAGTACAGAGCTTGACGCGGGGCTCAAACCCACAAACCATGAGATCATGACCTGAGTTGAAGTCAGACACTTAACCAACTGAGCCACCCAGGCACCCCCGAAAGGTTACAAATTCTTAAGTTCCTTTAATCATTTTTTTTTAACATTTATTTTTGGAGAGAGCGGGTGCACATGTCCATGAGTGGGGGAGAGGCAGGGGGGAGGCAGAGGATCTGAAATGGGCTCTGTGCTGACAGCAGATAGCCCAACTTGGGGCTCAAACCCACAAACCATGAGATCATGACTTCAGCCTTAGCTGGATGCTTAACCAACTGAATCACCCAGGCACCCCTACAAATTATAATTTAAAAATTACTGAACATATTGGGGAAAAATCAAGAAATCACTCACTCTAGTCTGGTTTTAGCTCTAACTCTGCTCTTGCTCAAGTCATCAAGTCATTTGATTCACTGTCAAATTCAATGGATACTTTCAACTCTTATAACTATTTTTAGCAATATATAACACAAACACATTCTCGTTGATATGCCATATAGTCTCCTGGCTTTCATGACACTGTATTGTATTGGCTTTTTTATATCTTCATATTTCCACTTTTCCCCTTTCTAGCCCCACCCAGCTTAAATGTCACTTCTAAAATCTTGCCTAATGTTCCTAACCTAATTTGCATTTCCCCTTTAGTAAAATCCTTCAGTTCACTTTCATAGTTGTGATGAGTATTTTCTAACATTGTATATTTTCTTGAGTAGTCATGTGTTTGATATCCCCTACTCCATCCACAGTAGACTATAATCTCCAGCAGAGGAGATATTTTGTCTCTTTTGTTCAGAGGACCTTGCACATAAATGAAAAATATTTGTTCAATGATTATTGCATAAATAAATGGCCAAATTTCTTGCAGTATCTTCAAAATAGTCAAGGTAAAGATGCTTTTCTGTTTTGTGTTTGTTTTTAAGTAGACATTTTTAAAGATCAATTTTAGTTTCACAGCAAAATTGAGCAGAATACATAGTATCCCATGTACCCCTTGTCCCTACTTATATATGGCCTTCTCTATTATCTACGTCCCCCACCAGAGTGGCACATTTGTTACAATCGATGGAACTACACTGACACATCGTTATCACCTAACGTCCATAGTTTATAGTTAGATTCACTCTTGGTATTATCTATTCCTCTGATATGTTTTCTCTCACCTCCTGCCCCTGGTGCCTAAGCCACACCCCCTGTTTAAAATCACTCTTAAAGGTCTAAGTTTACAATAATTGGGATATACTTACACAAAATAAACTCACACAAATATATATGAGGAACATATTTATGTGTACGTATATGTGTGTGAGTTATTTAAATATAAATTTATGTCAAAATTAAAAACATCAATTCAAGAATAATATCCAATTTTTCTCCTCATCTAGATGAATTTCATTGTTTGAAGGTGTGTAAAGTTGAAGTTAAATGTGTTAAGTCAAGCAAATCAACATACTATGACTTCATATTTGCTATCCTGTAGTTATCAAACTATGAGTTTTCATTAGGATCATGAGTTTGACACTTAGAAACAACTTGGGTGGAATCAACAGAGCTATGTTATATTTATTTCAGGTGGGTGGTGGAAATAATAAAGGCAAGTTTGCTGGTATAAACAAAATGAAGCCAAATTAACTTCTGTTTCCAGCTAAGCAAAAAATATGAAAAGAGAGACCTATGTATTACTGTTCTGTTTACTCTTTTACCCTCCACAAGCACAATAACAAACACAAAACATAAAGGTGGGGTTATTAAACACCTCTTAACAATATCCTGACAACAGCTCCAAGTGAACAATTAACCTCCCCCCACCCCCCACACCACACACACACTGAATGGAAGCAGCAAACATGATGGCAGTCATGGCAACATGAAATTAAGGCTTCAAGAAAGCAAGATGTAATGGACTTAGTGTTACTACCCTATTTTAATGGGAATTTGGGTAAGATGTAGAAAATGGGATATCAAAATGATATAATAGAGTTTACCAGAAGAATAAGCCTTTGATATTTGAAACAATATTTTGAATTTGAATTTTAAATTACAGGAATTTGGGTTACATTGCCCTTGTTCTTTGCCACGTTGAAAGAATTCTGTACTAATCACACTAATCAGCGTCAATCAAAATTCATTTTTTTCTGAATCATGTTTATCAGATTTATTACATTTATTAGGTGTCATTTCACATATTGTAGGTATCTTTCAGAAGTCATGCAAAAATTATAAAGAGATTTTGCAAATGTAATTAATAGCTCTACTCAGTTGACTTTGAATTAATAAAAAGCGAGATTATTTTGGGTGGGTCTCACCTAATTAGGTGAACCCCTACAAATCAGAGCAGTACAAAGCTGGCCTGGGTCCAAACAGACAGCCATGTTATGAACTGCCTATGGAGGAAGCTACATGGCGAAGACTTGAAGGTAGCCCGCAGGTTCTGAAATCAACCCTAGACTGATGGCCCTAAGAAAACAAAGATCTTGTTCCTGCAGCTGCAGGAACTTGAATTCTTCCAACAACCTTAATGAGTTTGGAAGAGGATCTCAATCTCCAGATGAGAATTCAACATTGGCTGATATCTTTATTTCAGCGTTATGAGATTCTGAGCAGAGAGCCCAGACATGCTGTGTCTGTACTTCTAACCCACAGGAATTGACATAATAAATGTATGTTGTTTGAGCCATTAAGCATGTGGTAATTTGTTACACAGCAATAGAAGATTAATACAGTCCAAGAACTTTATCGGAATCATAGGAAAAGTTGTTCTCTACTGAAGAAAACATAATTTTGTCATTTTAAGAAAATTTACTAAATTCAACCTATTGAAATTTAACCAATGAAAAACATAATCACTGATAAACATATTTGCTGAATGATAGCTGTAACTTCACACTACTCTCAGTATCAGTCTAACTACTAATATTTGGCAATATACCACATAGATCTATGTTGTGTAGAATATAAACCCATTTTTATTATCTACTTAATTTTATACACTTTATTGGATTACTCTCATACTAAAAGTGAATGGAACACCAAACAAGTTTAATTCTTTTAAAGAAAAGC
This sequence comes from Hyaena hyaena, assembly GCF_003009895.1. NCBI lineage: Eukaryota > Metazoa > Chordata > Mammalia > Carnivora > Hyaenidae > Hyaena > Hyaena hyaena. The sequence goes on along the minus strand of NW_024081065.1, from coordinate 740,034 downwards.
CAAGCTTGTAAGATCAGAGAGGTTGTGATTTCTATCAGGACTCAGACACATGCAGGAATGACAGGAATCTCACATACTTCCTTTAAGTCACTTTGGGATCTCCATAAGTATGAGGGAAATTAGTTCTCAATGGGAACTGGAAATAGCTTCTAGGAATATATTTTCATATAGCAAAATGAAGATTACAAACAGCAAATAGTAGCCATATGAACTTGAAAAGCTGGCTCAAAACTTGAGAAAGTGGTGATTCCCTTTCTTGTTGACAAAAGGTAATATATGATGATCCCTCTGTACCATGAGAGGTCAATCTCCCTTGAACCACGTTTTGCTAGATACATGTCCATCTTAGTATTTCTCTCAGCTTGCAGACAATCAATGGTTACTTAAAAAGTCACTTTATATAATGTGAGCCAGTGCCTTCAAAGTAATAGTTTTATCTTGCTCTTTTTTCCCCTGTCATAACCAGTGATCATTAATTGAGCATCCAGAAACTGCAGAATACCATAAAATGGAAATAAAGAAATGCATGACAAGTAATCAACTTTTTGAATGGTGCTATGCAGAGAAAACAATGCCCTTACCTTTAGCTATAAAAATTGTTTTTTATCAACTTGGATTCTTAAATGATTAAAGCTTGTGAACAAGAGGGAGAGTTTAAATAAAACCCAGTAGAGTACTATACAGTATAAAAGAAAAATCATCTGGGAATTTACTCTGAATGAAAATCAATGCACACTCACATAGCATAAATAATAATGAGACTTGTAGTGATGAGACAGTATGCTTGGCATTGTGCTGTCAGAGACAAGGAGAATTTGTGGCTTTCTGCCAATCAAGCTGAGCTTAAAGGGCATGTCACAATGTTTGGATCATGTTACCTAAATGAAAAGATTATACAAAAGAGAAACAGATATCCCTAACCTGGTTTAATATCCTACCAAGTAATAAAAAAAAATTCCCTTTTACATTCACCTCTTTGATTTATGTGAAACTCATTCTGTTGGTTTCTTAAATATAAAACCAGAAATCCCCATTTAAAAAAAATCAGTGTTGGTTAACAATCCTATCTATTTAAAATGCAAGAGGGATAGACAATTTTCTAAAAAAACTTGTGACATGCAATTTGGAAGACAACAAAAGCAGTGTAAATATCTGTGGAGGATTCCCAAACACTAAACCTAACTTAGAGGATCTAAACATGGTAAAGTGGGGAGGCCTTCTCAGAAAACTCATCTATATGTACACCTTTAGTTATGATGCATTTGCAAGTATAATATGACAGAGGAAAGGAAAGAATTTATAATTAAAGTCACACATTTCCAATAGACTAATGAGCCTTCAAAATCTTCAATGGATAGTTTAATTCACACATTCATTCAGCAAGACCATTTTTATGAGGCTATCGTATTCATAGCACTGCCCAGAATTACAATACTGGAAGTAATAAGAAGCAGAAAATGGAATTTTCATTCTTCAGAGTCTATCATGTGTGTGAGATGGTAGCTAATGACAATATCAAGCAAAGACCCCAATAAACCCCACCTAGGAGTTACAGTACAGTGGCAAGGAACTGGGGAATGAGTCTCTCTCTCTCTAGCACCAGACATCTGGACAAATAAATACAAATTCAGACAACCAACCAGATGGTGATATATACAGTGGCAAATTGCCGTAGGCACAAAAGCTTTCAAATATTTCATTTTTTTTCCTGTAAAGTTTAGAACTGTCTAGACAATACGTTTCAATTAATTGTAGTAACTAAGCCAAAATGTATGTACAAGTGAGTTTGTTCCCAAGTCTGTAATACCTATATTAAAATATTTCAAATCTCTGGAGTTGAACAATACTGACAAAAAGTCCAAGGAGAAAAGGGTAGAATACGACCTGTGTGTAGGTTTGGAATTGGAGATATCAGTGTAAATTCAATGAAAGGTAGAGAGAGGGAGGGAGAAAGAGAATATATATACATATGTGCGGAAGGAATGTGAATAATGTACAGTGTTTCAGTTACAGAATACATAATCTGATGTGCAATACATAGTGAGGAAGACCTCACTAATCATAATATAGGATGGGGCGCCTGGGTGGCTCAGTTGGTTAAATGTCCCACTTCGGCTCAGATCATGATCTCATATCTCCTGAGTTCGAGCCTCTCATCGAGCTCTGTGCTGACAGTTCAGAGCCTGGAGCCCACTTTGAATTGTGTGTCTCCTTCTCTCTCTGCCCCTCCTCAGCTCACACTCTGTCTCTCTCTCTCCTTCAAACTAAAGAAACATTAAGTTAAAAAAAATAATATAGAATGATCAGGTTAGGAGAGAGGGAAGCAGAAATTCCAATAGAAACATGAGATGAGAGCAACTAACTCAAAGGGAAAAAAAGGTGAAAGAGGGGCTCAGGGATCATTTTTCCAAATAAGAAAATGATGCCTTAGTGCAGCCTGGGTGGATTAAATTTAGAGCTGAGAAAAGACTGGGGATAGTGTGCTAAGGACAGTAAGGTGTCCTAAGTGTAAGGAGCCACATACATATGCAAAGCGCACAGTTAAATTATACCATGGCCTGTTACATTTGGGACACTTCAGTGGGGTCAGAATGTGGAAAGAAAAGTGACCAGAGAGATATCAAGCCCAACTTTGTACTTTACAGTGAAGGCAAAAGAGGTAATATGAATACTGGAGCAGGGGAGTGTCATATTCAAGTGACACTTTAAAATGAGAGACCTCTCTGGTTCTGTATAAGAAAGTGTTAAGACTAATCACAAGGAGATAGGTTTACGATTGTTACAATTATCCAAGTGATAAATAATGAGAATCTAAAGAAGAATGAGTGCAATGGAAGGAAAAGGAGAGGAGAGAGGAGTTCTGTTAAATATATAAAGTAAATTAATGGGGTTTAGTGTTTGATTTCATGTGGGGATAAAAGAAAAAGAGCTGAAAAATGAGTACCATATGCCTGGCTGAAGCCATTGGTTGGACAGTAGCTCATTAATATGATATGAAATGTAGAGAAAGAAGTTAAGATTACAGCTGGAGGAAGATTATAATGCTTGACCAAAGCCCAAACACAATGTGATATAAACACACAGAATGAATAGATACCAATATGGGTTACAATATAAAAAGAAGTCTGCGTGTAGATGGGCAACAAAAAATACTTTATCCAAAATAAAACATGCAGTTTCTACTAACGTACTTAATTGATTTCCAATGGATTTTATGTTCTAAGATAAGCAAAATTTAAATTCAAAACCCAGCTTATTGCTTCTCAGAGGCAATTGAGGTAAAATATCTTTTTGTTTAAATTGCTAAGCTCATTATTGAACACCATCACACAAATCATCGAGCACATACTATCTTCGGGATAACTACTGTTTTTAAATACTTAAACAGAAAACATGTAACATACAAATGTATGTAGCTTTTAAACAAGCTCCCCTAGCTGAATATAGTACATATAGTTTGCTGAACTCATTCTGCAAATCTTATGTCATAATAATATGAATTATACATACTCATTCAGGTTATCTTTTATCTATCTATCTATCTACTTCAAATGAGGAGTCATTATATAAAAATTTGTCACTAAAGATGAGCATAATAAAGACTCTGGAGTCTCAAAAAGCCTGTAAGCAGTGACATCCTTGCAATCATAGGTGAATAACAAACTTACTACAGAATCTTTAAATGAGATTATGCATAGAATTGATACCATTAGGTAAACCAATCACTGGGGTTTATTTTCATTCAATAATACATAAAGAATTTCACAAAAGACTGTCAATTATTCCCAAATTTAAGAAATTGATTTATTTTTCTTTATCTACTTTAGAAACACAATTAGGATGTGGCTATCAACAAAACTAGGAAAGCTTGCCAAGATAATTTATTTCAATGATTTAATCTTCCAAAAGTAACTTCACTTTTCTGTTCCTCCATTTTTAAATCTAATTTTACAGAAAATTGAATATTAGATTATGAACAGCTTTTGAAGGAATGATTTTACACTAAGAATTGAGAAAAATCTATGCATTCTACAGAAAATTGAGCATTAGACTATGAACAGCTTTTGAAGGAATGATTTTACACTAAGAATTGAGAAGAAAACCCACTCACTCTAAATAGACAAAATATTAGGGTGTCCCAGCAAAAGAAACAACAACTTGCAAGCCTTTTCACTTTGATCTTCAACCAGTTATAAATCATTTGTCTGGACTCCTGATGGGCTTTTACCTACAGAGGCCTGGAACTTAAAAAAGAAGAGGATCTTTTCCTTACATCTTTCATTATTTCAGATTGAAATGGCAAAGTGCCTAGATACCATAGGTAGGTGCCAGAAGCAGTATTAAAATTTTGGCTCTTGTTAAATGTCTTCGAAGAAACCTCTGTTTTCATCAGGAAATGGCAATTACATGGATACCACGGCCTGCCAAGGTTTATTCTGGAAAAGGGAAATAGTCCATGGTGTGGATATTTTCCGTATGTTTATTCACACTTCATACATACTAGTTCTCACAGAGTATAGGATAAAAATTAATTAGATACAATCCAGCATTATATACTATTTATTCTTATAGGTTTTATCCTTTCTGTACATATACAACTAACCCTGGTATTCATTTAATTATCTAAACAAATCTTGCAATCAACTAGAGTAAAATTATTTCAGTTTTTTTTCTATTTAGTTTTTATTTTTCTTTAAAAATAGGTAAATGCTTCAACCTTTTTAAGAAAATTTTAAGCAAGGGTTTTTAATAATTTTAATGGTATATCATAACAACTATAACTAAGACTGTAACGTTTGCAGCAGTTTTCCCTCCTATTGTTCCCATAATTCATGTGAAACAGAATGGCTGAAAGAAGCCAGAATGTAACATTTCAGTCTTGTATAGAGTGTAAGTACAATCACCACCCGCACCCCCCCCTCAGATCTTCATAAGAAGAATAATGCAAAGAAAATTGAATTTGGGGTCTGGGCTTCAAGTGCATAATCAGTTTAAGCACTTATTAATTAATAAATTAAATTATTTAACTTTTTGGAGATTAATTTCTTCACATGTAAATAGGAATACAACACAAATGTCCTACATTTCTGACAGGATTTATTACAATTTACATCAAAGTGTTTTTAGTAGGGGGTAAATTACCATCCAAAATATTATCAAAAAAGTTATTTCTATCTCAGTCAGGTTCCCTAAGCTACTTCTGAAGGCAATTTCCATTGTCTTCACCTTAACTAGTAAGATATCCTAAAAGTCGCTTCCCATCCCTCTGCTACTTGTTATTTTCAGGCTCTCTGGTTGAGCTCCAAAGTACTGCTAAGGAGGCTTCCTTTTATTCATAACCTCAGGTTTTCACTTCACTTTAAAACACAATTCAACTTTTTCAGGAGGTTTTTATAATGATAATGTGGCACATTTCTTCAAATATAAAGAGATATGAAATAGAAAATTATGCTAATATACAAATACAAAAAAGAAGTGAAAGATGAAAATGTTTTTATCTGCCAGAACTCTAATCCTAAAGGGATTGAATAACAAGCTTTTCAGGGGAGGAAAATCAAGTTAAATGGAAAACATTGTTACACATTAAGAGGCAAAGTAATACACAAAGAAATAAAATGGGGAAGCAGCAAAATCATCTAATCAGATGTTCTAAAAATCCAAGTTTTAGATAAAAATGTCCACCCTGATAGCTGTGTGGCCATAGTTAGATACCTTAATCTTGCTCAATTGCTTATTATGAAATCTTGAATTGATGCTCTCAGCAAATTAAGCAAGTCTTAATTGTTCTTCCATGGAGATGGAGTAAGAACAAGCATAGAGCATGAATATTTGCTTTAAACTATCACCTAACCATTAAGAAAACTGGCAATTGGGATTTGAATGCTTTCCTGAAATCATATATAAAAATGTAATTTTATTTCCAGGAAATTACTAGAAATTACATTTATTTCAGATAATTACTGAAATTAAAGTACTCAATTAGTAGGGAACAGAAAACCTTGGGATTTCATAATGCTATCACAGTGTAGCAAAGGTATGAGCAAAATCTAAAAGTCTATCTATATTTTTAATTGTTTCTGACAAATATATAGACGGTCATAACATTTTTAGGAGAACAGATTCTAGGTTTGGCAGGTGCAGTCATCCAATTAACCCACAGATTGCCTAACAAGAGGCTACCTCACCTTTTTACAACCATCTTCAGTGATCAGGAATTTACCACTTTTCACAGTAGGCCATTTTATGTTCAGGCAGCTAAACATAATTAATTAGTTAATTAACTCCTTCCAATTACCAGCAAAACTCTTTTTCTCTACAACTTCCACCCTTGTTGACCTTAAATTTTCAAAGAATTTCCCTGCCTTTTTGCATACGACAAACATATATTTAAAGATACTTTCTTCTCCCTGCTCCCTGTTTTTTCTCACTCAAAGATAAATATTGCACTTTTTAAAAATTATTATTCTGGTGACCAGGTATCAGGTGCCTAAACCATCTCAGATTCTCTCTTCAGACAAACTCCACTGTCAAAATGGTTCTTAAAACAGTGGCCACATCAATACAGCACATCAAGAATATAAGATCTGAAACCATAGGAAACAGGAAAAATAGCCTCTTGACATTTGTTTCGGCAATGGCTTCTTGGATAATAACATTCAACGAAGGGGCAACAAAAGAAAACAATAACAACAGATGAGACAAAGTTTCTGCACAGCAAAAGAATCAAGAAAATAAAAGGGCAAAAACTATGAAAGAAAGTACTTATAAACCATATATCTGATAAAGAGATAATTTCAAACTACATAGGAAACTCATATAATTTAACAACAAATAGCCCAGTATAAAAATGGACAAAGAAACTATAAATATTCTACAAAGAAGACATAAAAAATCATCAACTTGTATACAAAAAGGCGCTCAACATCATTAATCATCAAGAAAATGTAAATCAAAAACCACAGTGAAATATTATCTCACACCTGCTAGAATAGCTATTATCAAAATAATAAAAGATAACAAGGGTTCTTCACAAGGATGTGGAGAAAGAGAACCCTTGTACACTGTTGGTAGGAATACAACTTAGTACAGGTTGTATGGTAAACAGTATACAGGTTCCTCAATAAATTAGAAATAGAACTAACACATGATCCAACAATCTCTTTTCTGGATATATATCCAAATGAATTGAAATTAGGATCTCGTAGAAATATCTGCACTCCCATGTTTATTGCAGCATTATTTACAATCGTCAAGACATCAAAGAAATGTAAGTGACTTTTTTTTTTAATGTTTTATTTGTTTCAAAGAGTGAGAGAGAGAGAGACAGTATGAGCAGGGGAGGATCAGAGAGAGGGAGACACAGAATCGGAAGCAGTCTCCAGGCTCTGAGCTAGCTGTCAGCAAAGATCTCGATGCAGGGCTCGAACCCATGAACCATGAGGTCTTTACCTGAGCCGGAGTCAGAGGCTAACCCAACTGAGTCACCCAGGCGCCCCTATAAGTGACTGTTGATAGATGAGCGGATAAAGAAAATGTGAGTAATGAAATATTATTCAGCTTTTAAAAGGAAGGCAATCTTGCCATCTGGGACAACATGGATGAGCCTGTAGGACAGTTTGCTAAGTGAAACAAGCCAGATACAGGAGGACAAAACTACATAATCTCACTTATACAGAAACCTAAGAGTCAAACTCATAGAAGCAGAGAATAGAATAGTGGTTGCTAGGATCTGGGGCAATAGAAAAACAAGAAGGTATTAGTCAAATGGTACAACATTTTAGTTACACAAGATGAAAAAATCCTAGAGATCTACTATGTAGCATAGAGCTTATATTTAAAAATATGGCATTATATACTTGAAAAGTTGATAAGAGGGTAGATCTATGTGAGGTGTTCTTATCTCAAATTATTATTATTATTATTATTAAGGAATAATAATAAGAAGGAAATTGATGGAGGTGCTGGTTATGTTTGTAGAAAAGACTGTACTGATGGTTTTGCCAATGTATACTGATCTCCAAACTCATCAAATTGTATATATTAAGTATGTACACCTTTTTATATGTCAATCATACCCCAATAAAGTGATTTAAACCATTTTTAAAAAGCATGAGTAAACCAGTCCAGAGGAAGTTTGAATAATCACTTGTTTAAACACTAAATTCTCAAGTCTTTTTTTTCTTTATAGGAGAAGTTCAAAAGTTCCAGCCTTTCACTACACATGCTACGAAATACAGGTGGTTTTATGTCTATCTATATTTTTTACCCAGTTATGTATAAATGGGTAAGAACATCAGCAAAATTATCTTAAATTGTATAGGGTATGTATGTGAGTAGTTCTGAGATTTTACTGACTTACCCACACTTTATTAAGAAATATTTAGTATGGATAATATCTACATAGTCTAATTTTATCTAGTTGTAATATCAACTAATATCTCAGAAACTGATATTAACACTGTTTCTATCCACAGAGAACTATAATAAATTCCAGTATAAATTCTGTGATTTTTCCCACCATTTGCTTTGGTGCGGACTGTTCCTTTTGGTTATTCTTTTACTAAAGTATTTTCAACATTTACAATCATTCCTTTTAGGTATTTGACATATTGTCTAAAATAAACAGTAGAGTAATCACATTACATTAGTTTATCTATTGATTATGTCTATTTTCCATTTAAATCTCCCAAAAGAAAATGATTACAGAGTGTAGAGCAGTTATTTTATCATGTTTTAATTTAATATGTATATGTGTTTTCATGTGGCATCTGTCAACAGACTGAAACCACTATTTAAAATAGATACTCAGAGATATTGTATAAGCACTAAAGGTCAAGGGTTGACCAATATGAATGAGTCTACTAGGAATGAGGTCAGAATTCTGTGAATGAATAGAAAAAAATATTTGAATTTGATTATCAAGAAATTTTATATGCTTCAGTTTAAAATGTAAATTATCATCATATTGATCTTAAATTTCCAAGTAACAAACTTTGATCTCAATTTAATGATAAGATGTTTGGCCCAAAATTCTGCCTACCTTATTTGGATCAGATTCAAAGTAGACAAATTTCTTCAGTTACATTAAGTAAAATATTTGTTAAAGAATAGAAAGCACTGGCAAATATAAGATCTACAATATTATTGATCTGATCAAGTTGTTATGATTTCTATCTGTATAATCTCTCATCTTACGACAATAGTTTCTCCATAAATAAATCAAGACAATTAGTCCATAAACTTGTTCTTATTAGTAGAAATTTCTAATGGGAAGATAAATATTAAGCAGAGTTTAATAAATGATTATTTATAAGTTTTATAAATTTAAAATAACAGATAATCTCCATTCAGTTATAAAATCTTACTATGATTTTAAAAAACCTGAGTGTTACACTGAACTTTCAAATTATTTTTAAAGATGGCCCAGGCAGGTTGTAAATTTTAACAGAAGCTGCTATTGCATGTTTTTTGTTGTTGTTTTCTTTGTAGAATTTAAATTGTGGCACTACAATTTGGAAGCTGAGCGGCTTGTTACTCCAAGACAAATCTCACCTAAGAGGATATGGCAGCCTTCCACATTGCGGTCTGATTGCATTAGACTGAGTACGGCTAAAGAAAGAAATATTTTGACAGGGGAGATTGCACTTGAACACATCAAAGTGTCAGTTCAGATATGTGGCATCTGAAAAGCACCCTCCCCTTTTCCCCATTGCATGAAATTTGCCACCTCTCATTGTCTCTTCCAGATGGTGTGCTGAGTTCTCTTCAGCATTATTCCTAGAGAGCTTGAGTTGACATCAATCTGTTATGCCATTTTCTTGTAATACTAAAGTGGCTTATTTATCAATGCCAATTAATCAATGGAACAGAACGGGTTCCTCCTTAGCAGCTAATGTAGTTTCATTTTTTTTCACTATTAAAAAAAAAAGCAGTGACCAGATTGGCAAGCCATACATCTGGCCGACTGGAGCCACTTAGGAAGCACTCAACTGATGTAAAGGTGAAAGTGTTTCTTTAAAAAAAATGATTGAGAACCATATTTGGATGTTATGATTTCTAACAGGAGAGTGAGGGTAATTCTGTGAAATAAGAGGTTTCTTGTTTTGTTTTGTTTTGTTTTTTGTCATAGCAAACTCATGTCTTTCTTAATGGCCTTATATCCCCTTGTAAGGAAGAAAAAACCTTTAAAATGTTTGTGAACTTTAAGCTTTCTATTAGTGTTAGTGGTATTAACATCAATGTACAAAAGATTTTTGAAAGCAACCAATTCTACCACAGTTATACTTTATGACTGGATGATGTGTTTTAGAGTAAATATATTATAGAATAGGACTTGCATGTTGGAGCTAACAACCCAGATGTCATATTAACAACTAATACTCAGACACATATAATTGCATTTTAAAATTGTATTTCAAAAACTGAAAAGAAAAATAAAGTGATGATTATAATGCAAATTGAAACCCTGAAATAGATTAAGTGATATCCATCAGAATCAATTCATAGGGTGAACTAGAGGGACTTCATGTCTTTTCAAATCCCACCATAATGAATATATTTCTAAGATTATTATTTCTCCATTATAGAGTATTGTAGTCTTCAGGTACTCTGGGATTACTATAGTAGTCACTGTATGAATTTCAGTTCTGGTGTGTAGTAATACACAAATCAATTACCTCTGGACTCTGGAATTAATGTAAAAATACTATAAATATCAAATGCTGTTGTTATTGAGGGAATGAAATAATGTCTATAGAGCCAGATACACCAGATACAAGAAAAAGAAGAATAAAAGGGGGGTGGAAGCCCAGGAATTCTCATTACTAACTAGAATTCAAGAAGCAATTTTAAAAATGAACTTAATGATCTCTGGCTCTTTCAAGTGGCTTCTTTATCAACCTCATTACAGTTAGCAGGATCCATGTATGGATAATGAAAGGTGTGCTTTGAAAACATAAGAATGGGATATGTAATTCAAGCTAATTTAATGTAAGTGTTCTAAAACCAGTATTTTGCACCAACTACTTAATATTGATTATGTGTACAATCTTCAGAGGAGTACTAGCCATGTAAAAAGCTTATGGTTCTAACAGTATGATAAAAAAATATAAGCAGGAAAAAGGAGAATGGTAAAATCATTAAAAATCAGCACAGTAATAAAAATGGTTTTGCATTATATGCTAGAAGTTTATGAAGTATATGGAAGAAAATAATTAAATACTAAAATACCTGTTTCCCCCACCCCCATGTATATCAACATCACAAGTCCATCCTTTTTTCACCAGTTTCCAAAAGCAACATTCAAGAAGCCTCAGCTAAAAGACCATGGGTTTTTCTCCAGAAGTTAACATAGAATGGAATCCAGAGACGATGTATGAAGCATTCTGCAAAGATCTACAGCTGTGATCTTGCCCTTGAAAACTCCACAAGACTGAATCTGAGATTAAGATGGACTTGGAAGATAAAGATTGGGAGGTGGGGAGGCATTGAGAAAATAATATCCACTTAATTTCTGCTTTATGGCAACCATACTCACCCTAACCTGTTTAGACTTTCAAGCTGTGATAAAAGAGAGGATCAAGAGAACAGGTATTTCCCAGGGAATCATAGTTCACCCTAATATCTTTTATTCAACCCTGGTAAATTACCGTTCTACAACTGTACACTTCCCTCAGGTGCTAACACTCCTCTCACTTTAAGTCAAAGTCAGAGAAAAGTATCTTTTCAAACTCTTCCATAACTTTTCTTGAAGATCGCAATAACATCTCTTCATGTGACTTCCTATACTTATACTATACTGTTTATTGGTGCTGCTTAATCATTTGCAAGCTTGCATTGTTATTTGAGTGCCTCAAATATGTGTGTCTGGGCTCTCTCCTCTATAATAATTATGTCCTAGATAAAATTAATTAAGTACTTAACCACATATCAGGCACTCACTGTTATAAGTAATTTACATATCTTGCCTCATATAATTTTCACAACAACCCAATATAGTTGGATTGTTATTATCTCTGTTTTATAGATGTTAAGAGACTTGCCCAAGGTTGGACAATGAGTGCTGGAGCCAGGAACTGAACTGAGGTCATCTGACTCCAGAGCCATCATAAAACATATACTAACTATACTGGGAGAAAATTCCCACCAAAATGACATATTTCATGTTTAAAATGGCCTAAACAGTTCAAAGACAAACTAGGAGCTCAACACCAAATATTTTTTTTGTTTGTCTGTTTATTATTTATTTTTGAGAGAGAGAGAGAGAAAACACACACACACACACACACACACACACACACACGAACAGAGTAAGGGCAGAAAGAGAGGCCACAGAGTTGCTAATTTGAGAATTTAAGCTACATTAATACAAATGGTTAATCTTATTAAAGAAAATTTACAACATGGCACAAAGGAAAGCTGTGACTTTCATATACTCAACTTTCATATAGTGTGTGCTTTTCTACCTGTGACATTAACAATTCTTATCACTTTAATACTCCAAAATTATATTTTCTTACACAAGCTTCAAACCAGCATTTGGAACTTTCCTATGAAGTCGCTGCCTGCTTGCTAACAGTTGAGTTTTGGGAGTTAAAAGATATTTATGTATTCAGTAACAATTACATGATTTGAACACTACACTTTTCTATTTTACAAAAATAAAAAACCTGTTAAGACTTAAAATCTAAAGTTTATAAAGAGAGACAAAGTTGAAAATTATTAGGGTGGCTTAAAGTGGCAAAATCATAACTTCAACTAAATAGTCACTCTTTTTGACCTCAACATAGAAGGGATAAGAAAATTAAAAGAAGATGAATAAATTCTCAAAAGTTATCAAAATACTATATAAAATTTTAAATGTATTCAGGAATTTAAAAATATTTATTAGATCCTGAGAAGTCAAGTAAAGTCTGTATGTAACTAGTAAGTTCAGCTTTGTGCTGGCTGGGGTTCAGGAAACATTGCTTTATATGAAAAAGTTATCAGGCTGACTTGTGTGGAGTCTCTCATTTATTACTGGCACAGAATCGTCAAGTGACTTAACTTCTCAATATATTCCCCTTTCTCACTGTGTGATAAGATTCTTAAGAAGATAAAAGGTAAGAGGCATTTCAAAACATTCTATATATGCACATGTATACTATTATTAAATATATTATAAATGACCTCATTGCTTATTTGAGTTCTGTTACTTTCATGATATATAAAATGTCCACTGATCTCAGAAGTCTATAAGTTATTTCAGTAAAAATATAATTTAAAAACAGAGGGGTTGTATTATCTTTTAAAAATAATATTTTCCTCTTGTAAAGGAAATACACTCTTACTACAGAAAGTTTTAAAAAGCATATAAGAAGATTTAAAAAATAAAAATCATTTTTAAGTCTTTTCACTATTACTATGCCAGTGTATTTCCTTGAGAGTGTTTTTTGCTGTGGATGTACACATGCCAAGCTTTGTTAAATGCTGAATGCATCCTGTGTATCTTTAATATTACCTTGGTTTTCAATAGTTTTGAAGTATATATTTTTAACAATTGCATAGAAGTCATCCTACTATTATGGAAAATGAATAAATCAAAATTAAAAGTAGTCTTTCTCTATAGTTTCATTCCAGTGTAATGGAAAAATATTTTGGAATATTGACAACACCACTAATAATGAAGTCCATATCTAGTATAATCTCTTATATTTACAACCTACGACAATAGCCAACAAGAAAAACAAAATTGTGCCTGAGCCTTAAAAATAAACAAAAACAAAAACAAATCTCCTTCAGATAACTATATTGGGTAATATCATTTCCATTGCTTTTGTGATTTTTTACCTTAGATTTAATTCCACTGTAAAAGTGAAACTTTACTGTAGAAACGCAAGTTTCCTTCATGCAGAAGCATCCCAAGGATGGTGTGAAATCTGACGTTGATTGTGTTTCCAAGAGTTTAAGGACACAACCACTACTACTCCTATCTCGAGACAAATGGCACCCTGATGCCATCAATCTTATAACCAGGCCCTTAATTTATACTCTCACCTCAACCTAATAACACCAGCTTGTCAAAGAAAGAGAAACAGTCTAGAAAGCCTTCTCATCTTCTCGTTCTCTGTGAGATCCTTTCTGTTCCTTCTGACTATTTACAAAAGGTGGGTGGGAGAAAAATTCAGAAGCAGATGTTATATAAATATTTTCTATGGCAAAGCTAAATGTTATATGGTTGTGATTTTTATAGGATGCAGGCATTCAGAGTCAACCGGCTTTGCATCTGTCAGTGTTTCTTTGAAAACCTCAGGAGAACCTGTAAGATTTGAGAGATGATCCTCTATCAGAGCTGGCTTAGATGTGTGCTTTCACAAAGAGCTCTGCAAATGTAGATTAACTGACCTCGCTGGATCCTTCTCTACATCCCATTCTCTGAATATGGAAACACCAATTCACATGTATCTGCAATACACTACTCAAAGAAGTTCAACATAAAAGGACTAATTTATGTTAATAAGACCATTTCAGCAAAGAAGAGAACTACAAGTTGCTTTGTTTTAAAAGCTCAAATTAATTAGATTAATATTTCATTTTAGGCAGCTTGAATGAGGCCACATGACTAATAAATGTGCATAAGGTGAAATATATTCATTGAGTGTATTATCTCTCTTTAGGAAAAAAAAATTAATGGGGGTGTTATCTACAATTGAATAACAGAAATCAACACCACATCCCATTCGCTTATTCAACAAATATGTATTGAATACAATTAAATGACTCCGTCAAGTTTGTAGGAGATGAAAACATGAATGAGGTAATAACCACTGCCTTTAATTAACGTAAAGTTAGTTTAAGAACACAGAGACTACAGATAAAACACAAGATAGACATGTCATAGGAGACATAGCTAAAATGTTAACTGGTGTGCAGAGGATGAGAAATAATTGACAGTTCTGGAAACAGAAAGGGCCTTGAAAAGAGAGTGGTATTTGACCTGGGTCTTGAATGAAATTAGAAAAGTGAAGAGGATAAAGAAGAGCACAGGAAAAGAAAATAGTAGGAAGAAAAGTACTGAGGAAGGAAATCTCCAGGGTAAATATAGCAGCAGCATGCTTCTTTCTTTCTTTCCATGTGACTAGATTTCTGCAGGTGCTTGGTTGGTTTTCACAAGATTTACCACCTAAATACCCCAGACCTCAGTTTCCTTCACTGAAAGGAACTGATAGAATTAGATGATTTATAAATTTTCTTCTGGTTCAAACTCCGAAAATCTAAGTCACTTAAAAATCATTCCAGTTAAATTGTCAAGCAATTAGTTAATAAAAGAATTTTACATATCAATAAATTTCTGGAAATCAAATGATTCATAGTTTGAGAAAAGAAAAATTTAAAGAGATAATTATTGGGCCACTACTGTTCATTTAAATTCTGAAAAGCTATGATCTATCCTGTGTTCCAGGATATTTCTTCCTATTTCTCCATAACTTGTGACTGGCATCCAAAGTAAAGCATCAGCTATAGAAAATATTTGGGATTTCACCGGTACGTCATAATTGTTATTTCTAATGGAATGTTGTTTGCGTTTCTCTTGTCAAATATTAGTGTTTTATGATTAAACTATTAACATTTAAAAATATTTTCTCCCTCCTGGGACATAAGAGGACTGTAGTTGAAAGTTTCTAAATAATGTTGTCATTATTTCTAGCATTTTTTAAAAGAAATAGAAATTAGTGTGGTAAAATTATATTCTCCTCTTGTTTCCCTTAAATCAATGAAACTGGAGCCAAGTCTCCAAAATGTTGTGAAGAAAATATAATAGTGAAAACAAATACACATACAACTTTACTAACAATGTGTCACTGCAGTAAGAAGTGAGGTAAATTACTGTAATGTACTTTTTTTTTTTTTAAACTCTAGATTTAAGGCCAAGAACAAAATTTGAATATATCTACCTGGCATATTTACTGAGCACAGGCTGTGAAAAGCATGGGGTGACTGTAATGAAAGAAACAGAGAAGGCTCTGTTCTCATGAGATTTTCATTCAATTTGGGAGATGGGTAAAGATAATAAACATAACAAAAAAGATCAGGTAGTGATGAGAATTTGTATAAACTGAGAGCTTAAAAACAAGAAAGATCCAGCCTTGGGATGATCAGGAGAAAAAATGTCTCAGACAGAAAAGAAAGCTAGCATAGGGACTGTGGTCTCTACTACCACCTATTAAATACTTTGTTTTCTTTTTTCTCCAGAATCTTTTGGGTATATTTAACTTTATCTTCAAATTTAAATGAACTATGTATATAATCCGGGAGTGGGACATTCTATTGCGTAGTCAAACACCTGATTTCTACAATGTGAATAAACAAAAACAAATTGTATGAGCTGTTATTTTAACAAAGACTAAGCCAGCAACTGAATTTCATTTACTCTCTGTTAACACTCATTGACCTAGCTTATTGTTTACAATAAAGCATAGTAATTAAGTAAATCAACTGCATTGCTGATAACCACAAAAATATTAGTGTATTTTGATCTCCTGCCCAGAAAAGCAGATATGTACAAATCCATCACATGTTACTAAGGTAGTTCTGTAAGACAGATTATATGTAAGTACATTTGTGCATCATATATACATGCGTACATACATACATAGATGTGTGTGTCTATTCATATAAAAACAGAGACTGGAAAGAACTTAAGAAGTAGAAAGACTCCCCATAATTAAATTTATATTTTGGAAGAGATTCTGACAATCAAAGGGGAAATCATCATGGCATAGAGAAGAAAGGTGAAGACATACACTAACGTAGAGGGAGGAAATGGGCATTTTTTGGTTTCTTTTTAGCTACGTGTCATTTTTAGAGTGAGAACAAGAAGGCAACAAATGGAATTGATGACATTCCTAAGGAGAAAACCTTACTAAAAGCAAAAGAGAAACTAGTGCTACAAGACTGTTTTAATGAGAGGAAACTTAGTGAGCTACTGAAAGCTGCTGACTAGGGATCAAAGAACTGAAACTTCACACTCACAGTTTTCTTCATTTGTATAAAATTCAAGAATCTCAGGACCCATGTGCGGGTTAATCCACAAACTAAAAAAGGTAAACATTTTATTGTGCTTGCCAACAGATATGACCACAAACACCACTGTGTATAAAAGTGAATTGATTTGCTAAGAAGAATTTTTTATTTACAGCAAATTGAACACTGATTTACGCATATAGCTAAGAAGTCTGACAATTTCAAAGAGCTTACATGCAATTAACAGGCAACTGAAATCAGTTGCACAACCTAAAAGTCCATTGCATATATATTCAACTAATATGGTGTTATGTAGTTCCAGGTAAATATGCATATTACTGTCTATTTAATCATTGAATCTAACCTTTGGTCAATAGTTGCATACAATAATCTGTTTAGTTGCTAAGGGTTTAATTATTTCAACACCACATTTAAAAAAATATTTGGAATGCTTTCCTACCTTTGTAAACACAAAGTACTGAACACAATCCAACCTCTCCTTGATAGCTTGACAACTGATGATGACCATATAGAACAGGAATAATTATTGGATATGGTAACACAATGATGTTTTTTGAACTTCTGAGCATATGAATCATTCTTCCCACATAAATGACTCTAAAGTATGTTTTCTTTCTTTTTTTTTTTTTATTCTTACAAGTATATGTGTTAGGAGTTTTCTATTTCATCATTTGCTGCCAGCTAACATTTATCTTAGCTATCAAGGTTTCTATCTATAAAATTCTTTAAATGTCTATTAATTTACACTTTCAAATGTGTATGAAGTTTGAAGCCTTTTGTTATTGTAAAAAATGTGTAAATTAGCTCTAAGGGAACTGTTGAAACTATACAGTGCTTGAGTTTTCTCTCAGTGACTTTCTGATGTCACTTTTGACTGCTCAGGAGACTCCAAATTTGCTTCTTTCTTTATTTACACTCTGTTCTAGATAGATAAGATTGCCAGATATTTAAATTCCAGCCTATTGTGTAGTAAAATTATATACTGAATTTGGGACACCAAGATTAGTTTCAGGAAACATAGACAAATGTAAAATGATACAATCTAAACTGATAATATTCAAATAACATTTGATCTAAATTAATGCATTTATTTATTCTTTGTTATTACACAATCAATATCTGAATTAATTCAATCATCTTCTCTTCATGTTCTAGCCAAGCACACACAAGTAGACTTGGGTTTTTTTTGTTGTTTTGTTTTTGTTTTTGTTTAAAAGAATAATAACCTTATAGTATTAAAATGTTATCAGTTCAGAAATGTTTGAAGTAAAGAGAAAAAGCCGTACTCCACTGCTGTCTCATTTCCATTCCTCAAAATTAATTTTTTTTTAATGTTAATCTTATTGAGAGAGAGAGGGAGAAGGGGGGGGAAGAGAGAGAGAGAGAGGGAGAGCACAAGCAGGGGAGGGGCAGAGAGAGAGAGAGAGAGAGAGACAGAATCCCAAGCAGGATCCATGCTGCCAGCATGGAGCCTAACATGGGGCTCAAACCCATGAACTGTGAGATGATGACCTGCCCCAAAACCAAGAGTTGGACACTTAACCAACTGAGTCACACAGGCACACTGATAATTAAATATTAATACAAAATTAAACACAAACTTTAAAAGGATGTTGACAAAGAAAGAGTTGTGTAATCTTCAGATTTTGAAAGATTTTGAAGTAAAAGTTCTAAACTTTCAGACTCTCTCTCTCTCTCTCTCTAGTCTATGACTGTCAATAGTAGTTCCGCTTCAAGTTGATGGATATAATGTGCTTCCAAATATTCTAAGTTCAAGAGTTGTTATTATGGAGAGAGTATGTGTCTATTTTAAATCTCTTTATATTCTTAATTCCAATAAAGAACTCAAATTCTATTTAGGAAAAATTATATATACAGTTTACTGTTTTGTTTTCAAAACAGTTTTTAGTAGAAGTTTATTGAAAACTAGTGTACTAGCATTTGATAAATATTTATTGTGTACTTATTTGTAATAGACATTATACACCTGGAGAATAGCCAGGGCCAGGGGAAAAACAAAACTAAAAGAAAACTATGCCCTCAAATTCCTCATATCCTAGTGAGTAAAGAACAACAAGTAAGCAAGTAAAATATATGTTTGACACTAGTAAAGAATAGGAAAAAAAGGAAGGAAAATGGGTTATATGCAGGAAGTTATAATTTTTGAGTGGATGGTCAAGACAAGAACTTGTTTGGATTTTGATAAACTCTATGAAGAAAATGAGAGACAGCACCATTCAGACATATGGAAAAAATGTACACAGGCAGAAAAAAAAAAAAAAAACTGCAAGTGTAGAAGTCCTGAGGCAGGGGTGTGCCTGATATGTTCTAGATATAAATATAAAAATGTCACTGTAGCAGGTGAGAAGAAAGTGATGAAGGAAGGTATGGTAGAAGATATAGTTAGAAAAGTGATAGTAAGTGGGCCATGTATTAATACTCTGGCTTTTGTATTAAGAACAGACTTGAGGAATATGGGTAGAAGAAAGAAGACTAGATAGAAGGTCATTACAATAATCCAAGGAAGAGAAATAATGACTCTTTCAATTATACAACAGTGCAGGTATTAATATATCATTGGATTCTATATATATTTTGAAGATAGAACCTCAGAATTTTTGGCATTTGGATGTGCACCCTGCAAGAAAGAAGTCAAATGTTTAGCTTGAACAATTGGGAGAATCTACTTCCTATTTACTGAGATGAGGTCTAAACTTGAAAGTCATCAACATATTATGTTAAGTGTGTCATGAAGAAGGATATTACTGTAGATAGACAAAAAGATGTCCCGAAACTCAGAACTCGGGTGTACTCCTAACATTTGGAAGAGAAGGGAGGGCTAATGAACAAAAGAGAGAGAGAGACAGAGACAGAGACGGGGGTGGGGGGGGCGGAGAAGACAAGAAGCAGGAAGAATTATGTTGTTATGAAAGCCAAGTTAAGAAAATGTTTAAAGGAAAAGAAAATGACCCTCTATGTGAAATACTGCTGATATATTAGATAAGATGAAAACTAAAACTTTGAGCACAATACATGGGAGCTATTTTTGACCTTTGTAAGAGCTATGTTTGGAGATAGCAAGTTCAAATGCCTGGCCAAGAAGGCTTCAAGAAAAGATGGAGAAAAATTACAGAGAGCAAAATGTAGCCATACTTCTAAGAAGTATTTTCCTGGTAAAGGAGAAATGAGGGTGATATCCAGAGAAAAAAGCAGGGTCCAAAGAAACTTTTTAGAGATAGGAGAAATAATAATATCCTTGTTTTCTGATGATATGTCAAAGAGGAGAGAATTGTTAGGCCAATCTCTTTAGGATGAAGTAAGAGTAAATGGCATCAGACAGCTAGATCAGAAGCATGAAAGTCATGTTTTTGCAAGTAGAGGTACAGATGACAGTGAGTGTGTAGATGTGATGGGAATAAAGTACACTGTAAAAACTGAAAAGTTGAAAAATGTGACATTTTCTTAGGGTAGTATCTAAAGATACTATACACTCAAATAATAATCAAAAAATACATAAACTAAGTGAGTATCTTGGAAAATAATCTGAATAATATCATTTACATTTTTTCTAATATTCATGACAGTTTGACATGTGCATCCTACATTTTCACTGAAAAAAGTTTTCAGTTATATATTACGTGCTTCATTAGCTTACTCATCTTAAAAGCAAAACACCTGCAGATTTACTCTATTTAACACGAATAAACTTCATGTGATAGGAGTTGCCAAAGGGATACCACATAATCTGTAATCCAGTTACTAAAATGTTTAATTAAAACTGAGTACAAGCATCCTATTAATCTTATTTTGGGTATGGATCCAAGAAAAGTATAAAAGTGAGGCAGGATTGTTGCCATCACTTTAAAGAAAAAAGTAAATATTTAAGAATGCTGAAGTAAATAAAAATTGAATGGACATCTCCAAATTCTATTCAGGTAGTTGTCTGTGACAGACTGAAAGCCATGACTGGATTCTAATGTATTCTTTCTCATTATTTTTTCCATTATATACATTAAAAATAAAGAATAAGTAAATTTGCTTCTGTTCTCCATGAAATCAATGCTCTCCACATGTTTATGTACATATTAATTACCTAGGATTTTACTGAAATGCAGATTATGATTCAACAGGTCTAGAGTGAGGTTTATCATTTTCAGTTCTAACAAAGTCTCAAGTTATGCCCATGATACAAGTCAGTAGAGTACATCTGGAGTAACAAGGCTGTTTTTCCACTACGTCTTTTGGCATTTCCACAAAAGTAAAAATAGTAACTTCATCATTACATACTTGATTATTTGGGTTTCCTTTAAATAAAAAAACAGAGTTAAACCGAATTGAAAAAAAAAATATCTAGTTGATTATAGATATGTATATTTCTGGAAAACCATGTCAATATAAACATACAATTCCAAAGCCTCCTTAAAATGTTACAGCCTCTAATTAAAAACAAACAAAATTCATAACAATCCCTTAATGCAAAAAACTTACTCATTTTATTTACCAGATTATTACCTGCAGCACAGAGCTTAATTTCACACCAATCCACTCATTAAATAACAAAATCAAAGGAAGAGAAATTAAGTTAAAATGCAGATATCTATGTTGGATCCGACACTGAATCACACTGCACAGGGAACAAACAAAACAAATAGCATTATTTAAAACTGCAATCCTTTAAGTGGCAATAAATGCTTTGTTATGACTCTGCTGTGCTGTTTTTCCCACACCTGCTCCCACTTGCCAGGTTAGACTGGCTCAATCTGCTCTACTGTGGGATCACAATCATTTGAACAAACCCCCTCAGGGCAGCAATATCCAGGCAGCCAGCGCTGTCTCAGAAGAGCTCCTAACATGATTCCCCATGAATTTGTAATTTTGTTTATGTATATTAAAAGCATAGCATAGGAAAAATATAGCATACTGCTGATGGGATAACTTTCTTTCCTGCTTTCAGAAAGCAGTATGATTTCTCTGAAATATTGTCAAAACTCAGGACACATGGTATTTATGTATTAAAGGAGAATAATGAACAGGTCATAAGGGTCTGATTTTAAAAGAATTGTCACTCCAGAGGTCTATTTCCTATAAATCACCTTCACAATTTAAGATGCAAGTAACAGATTATACAGTAAATATTTTGTCATATGTTGTCAGTGAGAGAGTTGTTTTCTAAAAAGTCTGATATATTAGAATGTTCAGACGCTGTTTAAGAGTGCAGCAGAGAGGAATCCATTCTAACTTAAATCATTTAATAGTTATAGGGCTACATCTTAATCTGCCTTTACCCACACACATGCACATACACACCTATACACATACATGACACACATATATGTAATTTATTTATGGCATTAAATGAGGTAAAATAAAGAGTTCAATATTTTATAATGCTTTATATTAATTACATCTTTCTCATTGTTTTACATCATGTGTATTCATGAAAATGACCATATAACTATCATCATTAAGGTGAACATAAATAAAAGTAATGTTTTATCACAATGACCAAAAAGGCCACTTTCCAGAAGATTTTATTTATAAGTATATACATAACACAAGAAATGCAATCATTCTGCTGAGGGTAAAGAAAAGAGTTATTCACCATTTAATAAAGTAGCCAATTCAGCAATTTTTTTAACTAATACAATTCCATTCTTTCCTCCCTCCCCCATAATATGATGCAATAAAGGGTGCAATTTACTTTATCTGCCAATTATCTCTAATGTACAAATAAGAAACCTAGAGCAAATATATGAATGAGTACTTTTGTAGTATTAAATCAAAATACACTGTCAGCTCTTGAGGCAAGAACATTTAAGAATATATTAACTCCTCCAAATCACTGGGTATGAATACATAGAATATTTTGTGACATTTAATATATATTGTATTTTGCTGAAGAGAGCATTGATTTCTTTCCCATACATTATATTTGTTTCTCACAACTGCCTTCATAAAATAATGTATAAAAATTGCTGCAGTAACAAGCAATTTCTATAACATATTAAGCATTATTAATTTTGGTTTGCTGAGTCAAACCATTTGTCTTATCGACACCACTGCAATCATCATCATCGTCATTGTCACCATCACCATCGTCATCATCATCTTATTATTTAAAGAATGATATCGGTTGACCTTTGTTGTTGGATAGGTTAAGCCATGAGAAAATTAGTTTGACTGTCAGAAACAAAGACGAATTGTAGGTAAGAGTGTCAATAAGGTGGATTGAGCTAGAATGTATTATGCTAAGCAAAATAAATCAGAGAAAGACAAATATCACATTTCACTTACATGTAGAATTAAACAAAACAGATGAACAAATGGGAGGGGAGAGGAGAGAAGAAAGGAAAACAAACCACTAGAGACTTTTAACCATAGAGACCAAACTGAGGGTTGACAGAGGGACATGGGTGGGAGATGGGCGAGATGAGAGATGAGTACTAAGGAAGGCACTTGTGATGATTGCTAGGTGTTGTATGTAAGTGATGAATCAATGAATTATACTCCTGAAACCAATATTGCACTGTATATAACTAAAATTTAAGTTTAAAATAAAAAAAAAAGATTGTCAATATGGGAATAAAAAAGAGAAGGAAATTAGGTGTTTCCTTTGAAAATCTCTTTCAGGAATGAAAGAGTAGTAAGTTATTATTAACCATTTGTTGAGTACCCACATGTATTAAGCATTATACTATATGTTTCATTTAGTTTACCTAGTAATGTCCTGAGGTAGCTATTGTCATCCTCATATTGTCACATTGTCACATTATCCGCTGGGCTAGAGGCAGAACCAGGACTCCAACCTGGATTCACATGACTTCAAAACTTAAACATTTCCCACAACTAGATAAAAGGAAGGGTCTAAGTTAGCAAATTTTGTAGATAAAACCTTATGGTAACTTGTACAAATACCACAAAATATAGCATTTGTGTGTAAAAAATGGGGATCTGTAGTAATCTATATTCTAACACTTTAAACACAAAGCTTGTGGATGCTAGAAAGACTAAACCAGAATGATTTTGCTTCCAGTTAGCTAAAGATCTAGATCGATTTTGTTATCCTTTATGATATGGAATCTTAGATAAGTTTGAACTTCATGGTCACTCTGCTCCTATTATTTCTTAAGTCTGAAGTAATTAGTATTCACTTTTCCCCAGTTGAGGTCAAGATTTTTCAACAGTTGATGGAATTCTAATGAGCAATCATTAATAATTAGCAACCCAGATCTTCTACTCTATAATACTTCCATTGTTTAGAATTTAGTTTCTCTAATTGAGAAACCAACTTCGGCTCTCATTTTCAGGTTCTTTGTAAGTATATTTTTCCTTATATCCCTGAAAAAACGTTTTATTCAAGAAATGAAACTTACTAAAACTTCAGTACCATAAACACTAAGAGCCACAAAGTTTAGCCACCTTGGCTCAAAGTTGCATAAACAATCGGTGAATTGTTAGGGATTCACTCTAAACACAGTATTATGCTTCAAATATAAAATTCAATTCTCTTGATGAAGCACACAAATTTCTCTGCACTTTGTACTATGCACATATTATCTACTGTGGTAATCTAAGGAAAAATACATTAAGTTCCTAGCTATAAACAGAACCTCATTAAATGCATGAATATGTAGAAGAAATGTGAAGAAAGCATGGTCTGGTAACTAATGGACTGGATTGTCAGTCAATAAAAATGACCCCTAATCTTTCACTAACTCAAGTATTTGTCCTTGAGAAAATACCCTCACTATTCCATCAACCCGCAATTCATTCTGCAAGAAAGCAAGCAGGAAGAAAGGAAGGAAGGAAAGGAAGGAAAGGAAGGAAAGGAAGGAAAGGAAGGAAAGGAAGGAAGGAAGAAAAGTTTTAACAAGTAATTCTGGGATTCAGAATGTGCTTGAAAATATTTTAACATCCTAGGGAATGAAATATTACTTGTGTACAATATTGTTTTATAGTAATGTTAGTATAAATATAAATATAAATAAGTGCTCAGTTACAATTTCTTTCCTATTCTTAGTAAAAAAAAAAAAAAAAAATAGACTTCTTTTAAATTGTAAGAGTTCCAGGGGCACCTTGGTGGCTCAGTTGGTGGAGTGTTTGACTTTGGTTCAGTACTGAAAACTCAGAGCCTGGAGCCTGCTACAAATTCTGTGTCTCCCTCACTCTCTGCCCCTCCCCCGCACATGCTGTCTCTCTCTCTCTCTCAAGAACAAATAAATATTTTTTAAAAAATTTAAATTTTAAGGGTTTCAAATACTGTAAGCCTTAGGTAATGTCATATACAAGTCGCAAAATAATATTTTTGTTTTACTCTTTTCAAAACTTTCTTATGGAAGACTCCTCTTTAGTTATGTTAGGAAAAGCAAAAGAATTTGAAAATATAAACACCTGTTAAAAGATTCAAAATTTGTTTACCTAAAGAAAAGGGTATCATAGAATTTTCACAATAATGAAAAATACAACCCACCATGTCAGGAAGAATTGAGTATTAAATGATAAATAGCTTACATTTTAAAGGGGTAAAAATAAATATTAATTTTATCTGAGTTATAATTTCTGAAAATCTTTACAATGTATATGTCTGTAGATTATTTAATAACTCAAAAAGTATAGTCTCTAATTCCCTGAATGTCTTCTATATTTACTCTGTAATCATACCACTTCTTCACCAAACTTCAAAATATAAAAAAATGAATAAATGTAAGTCCAAACAATACATGGGCATTAAATTGTAGCCTGAAGGTAGCTATGCTAAAATACTGTCTCTAAATATAAATAGGTAATAAAAGGTAAGTTTAAAAGGATTTAATACAATGAGTCATAAAAAAATATTCACCATTTTCTCTTTAAAAGTAATTAGGCTTGAAACTAGCTACTTAAAAGTACCTTAGTAGTATAATCTAATCTAAAGTAAGTGTTTCTGGAAATTATTTAGCTTGTACCCAAATAATGCTACAGCCTGTATTTCTAGTACCTTTTTTTTTCCAGGGCATTTTAAAATTCATGAATTGGCATATACAATTTTGATGAATACTAAAAGCACTTATATTTTCCATTTCTTACACATCTTACCTATGCTTCAAATAATGATAATCTGAGAGTAAAGCCAGGAGGAAAGTCAAGAAAATCAAGAAACAAAATCAGAGTTGGAAGTCTGCTGACATTTTCACCTTACAGTGAAACCCATCAAAAGAACAAAAGACAGATTTATAGATGGATAGTAAACAATGTCAACTGTAGTAGCATTTAGAAAGTGGGTACATTGGTATTTACTGCAAAATTCTTTCAACTTTTGTGTATATTTACTTTCATGATAAAATGTTAGAAAAATGGAACCCAATTAATGTTCTTTATCAGATGATTAAACTTTGTAAATATGAATGCCAATGCTACCATTAGTATTTGTTACTGTTTTTAAACATGAGATATTGAAATAGCAAAAAAAAAAAAAAAAAAGGCTCTAAAGGCTTTAAAAATCTATTAAACAATACTTCCTCTCTGCACCTTATAAATTATACTTTAAAATCTATTCTGAGACAAGTACTTGGAAAGTCAGTGGGCCCCCTCCCAAAACACACACCCACACACACTTACGTTGAGAAATTCCAGGTACAGCCCATTAAATGCTCTGACCCAAACCTAAGAAAGCAGCCCCTTGTTTAAACAATGACTTTTATTCCTCTTACTGAAAATTAATGAGTCAACCTTGTGAATATATTTATTGGAAAGAGGAAACAAGGGCACAAATATCGGTATGTTGCATTAAAAAATACAATATATATTGTGTGATTGAGCAAAAAGAAACTCTTTTAAAATGTCTTCATTAATTAACAATTTAAATATTTAGTGAGTTCCAGTTTATAGAAATTACCAAAAATAAATGAATAAATAAGTAAAGTCACTATTTCAGGTTTTAAATTTAGGCACCTTTTGTTCAACTGTGCAAACTCAATAGTACTATTCCTGTACCATAAGTTCTTATGTTTAGCTGCTACAATTTGAATGAATGGGAAGAATAACAGTGTAGAGTAAGAAATCCACTTCTTGTACAGATATATGAAAATGTAAGTGCCTTATATGGAATGTCCATCTTAAAAGAGATAAGAGAAAATTAAAATTTTATTTGTTTTTAAATGAAACTATCTAGAAAATGAACTGGGAGAATAAGGTATGCTAGAGAAAATTAGAAAATTAAGAAACTGAAAGAATACTTGTAGAGCAGAAATAAGAAACAAAAGAGCAGAAAATTGGAGAAAATAGGATAGGCTTAATTTGATACTGCTATTTAAAATTAGTAGGGTTTTATACCTCAAGGACTATATACATTATTGGAATTAGGGGAAAAAATAAAGTTTAAATCAAAGTTTTATACAAATTCACAGAGGACAAAAAATCAATCTATATCATTAGTTTACATTAACTAATTATGTTCATAGTGCCATCAGGAGTTGTTAAATAATGAAAGGGATTAAGAAGGTAGACTCTAATTAAGTGTTTATACAATTGGCTTCAAGTGGTTACTTGAAGAAAAAGGGTGACAGAAAAATAGGAAGTTATTATTTTAGAAAACCTAAAAATTAAACATTAAGGCCCACATATGAATATGAGTAAATTCCAAGTATTTGTAGCAAAAATTAAAGCACACTAAATTTGGGCTCAAACTGAGAAAACCTAGGTTCTAATCCTGACTTTGCTTGCATAAATAAAATCTCTTCTTTAAAACTACTTCCACCTCTGTACGAATACTCTCAATGAGTCTTTCTGCATGTAAAAATTTCAGGTTTCTATGTACCAGAATATCTGGAACATCTTTTTTTGTATGGCCAAGATGCTTCTTGCTTATACACAGAGATCATCTCTAAGAGAGAGACAGAGAGGGAGAGAGAAGGAGAGATTATATAAATGGATATATTTGATTATATGCAGAGATCATGAAAAAAAATAAAAGACAGGAATCAAATGAAATGGAAATGAGATATTCTTGATGGGTTAAAATCCACATGGTAATGAGCAATTTATGAAAATTATTCTTTTTTATAATTTTTTAAAATATTTTAATGTTTTTTAATTTATTTCTGAGAGAGAGAGAGACAGTGTAAGCAGGGAAGGGTCAGAGAGAGGGAGAAACAGAATCTGAAACAGGCTCCAGGCTCTGATCTAGCTGTCAGCACAGATCTCGACGCGGGGCTCGAACCCACGAACCATGAGATGATGACCTGGGCTGAAGTTGGATGCTTAATCGACTGAGCCAAACAGGCACCCCAGTATGAAGATTAATCTCAGGTAAAATTGAGTAAAGGAAGTTTAAACACAGAGATAAAGACAAAAGTATGTTGACCTGTGTTTTCTGTATATACCTAAAAAAATAATCTATAAAAATATGATGATTCAGGAAGTAAGTAGGTATTCCCTTTGACAAAACAAATCCCCAAAAGAACACCAATTAGTATTATCTTTGTATTAAAGACATTAAAATACTGTCCAATAATTCTAGACAAAGACTATCTGAGGGAAAGCAGTAAGAGAGAGAGGCAAAAACAATCCACATATGATGACTTAATTTTTGAGGGGCAAATAGCTGTTCAACATTCAGATGTTTTAATGATTTAGCAAAGTTAAGAAGGGTAGTAATAAAAGTACAACTTCAGAGGTGCCTGGGTGGCTCAGTCAGTTAAGCATCCAACTTTGGCTCAGGTTGTGATCTCACAGTTCATGAGTTTGAGCCCTGCATTAGGCTCTGTGCTAACAGCTCAGAGCCTGGAGCCTGCTTCGGACTCTGCATCCTCCTCTCTCTCAGCCCTGTCCCCGCTTTACAAGAGACAGAGTTATTTTAAAAAACTCTGTATTTTGGTAAGTGGGATTTTTGTTTTACAGAAGAAAAGATAGAAGCAAAAATCGATTCTGTTTTTTGAAGGGACTTTAAGCTTGTAAAATATGGGAGAGGCTCTTTAAGAAAAGAGGATAAAATTAAATTTACACAATTAGGTACAAATGTATATATTTATTTTTAAGGACAGTATAAATCCCATCAAATCATTTATTTTATAAATCCGACAAATGCCAAAAACAGCGATCAATGTTACCTAACTGTGGTTAAATTATCTTTCTATTGCAATTTAAAAAAAAAAAATCATAATTTTGTGAATCCATTGCTAGAGTCCCTCCCAAAGCTTTGAAAGAAACTAGCCCAGTTTAGTGTCACAATCAACTTGCCTCTGAATACAAGTAGTTTTAAGTAGGATAAGAAATAGAGTCAAAAACAAATTTCATTTGGAACCATACAAGGGTAAGTGTGAAGTGCAGTGTAAAGTTGGATACATAGAATCATACATCTTGACCTCAATTTTCTCTTTATAACTTTACGGAACACAAGTAACAAGGAAAATATGTTAGCTATTACTTATATCTAAAGGCATTTCAGAACCCTTAAATTCCCATTAAACAAGAAATAAATTATTACTTCAGAAATCTCCGGTTAATCATACCTATTCACAAATTACAGCTTGTAGTGGATTGAATCTTGTCCCCCGTAAAATCATGTGACCTTATTTAAAATAAGCTTTGTTGCAGATTTTATTAAGGTAGGGATCTAGATAAGACCATAGTGGATTAAATCCAGTGAAAGTGTCTCTATAAGAAAGAGAAAAAGGAGAAGACACAGAGATGCAGACAAGAAAGCAATGTGAAAATGGAGAAACTGTAACAATGTATCTACAAGCCACATAATGCCTATGACTGTCAAATACCATGTTAACTCCTGTTCTGAAGAGAGAAACTAATAAAAATAATGCCTGATCACTGGAATCACCTGTTTTTTTTCTTCCATAATTATCTTCCCTCACATTTTACTTTCTATTTTGCTTTTCAAGAATTTAACAGTATCTTAATGATTACTTCTGAGATACCAGTGTAATTGCTAAACTTTTTCATTGGTTAGTTAGTATCTATGCCTTGTCCACCCTGCTAAATGTTAACGTCATAGAGTCACCTGTTTTTTTCTTCCATAATTACCTTCCCTCACATTTTACTTTTTTATTTTGCTTTTCAATAATATAACAGTATCTTAATGATTACTTCTGAGATACCACTGTAATTGTGAAACATTTTCATTGGTTAGTTAGTAAGTATCTATGCCTTGCCCACCCTGCTAAATGTTAACATCATAGAGTGCAGTGGCCAAGTCCTATGTAATTTTTTCTTTGTTCACAATGTCTAGCATAGTGCTGGATGTGTTTTATGTATGCTGTAGCTACTCATTACCTTGAGACAAATTTGCTACACCAATAATAATGTTGATGTATCCACAGAAGGGCACTCACTTTCAGTATTCCTTCAACTGTAAAGAATTACAGAGCAATCCATTTGAGAATATTTGCATTCATGTTAGTTCAAAATTAAATCTATATGCAATTTATATAGAGTTCTATAGCGGTGCTACTGGCTTTCCTATCATCAAGGAAAAGACCTAGTTGGTCATATTTAACTGTGCTGGTGGAAGGCCAAGGGAAGGCTCTTCATTAACATATATTCAGTAATTACCAAAGGCACATAGACACATCTCATTTCTACCCTGCCATTATGCTCACTCGCCTGGAAAATGCGATTGGGCCAAGTGGAACTGTCCCAAGCACATGAACTGCATATTCCTGGAAGGAAAATCCCACAGAGTGCTCTATGAACAAGGAGTCTGTGTCCCTTAGCAACTCTCCCATGGGCAATTTCCACAGAGCCCCTGGTCATAATTATCAAGACGATCTTACCACCATGCAGTTTCATTCTGCTTTAAAATATTCTGATTTTATACAAGAAGGTTTTTAAATTATTAAACCCATAAATATTATGAAATAGGAATTAACCCTTTCTCTCATCTTACATTTTATGTATCAATCTGAGATGAATAAAACAACTCTGAATATTTTTTATTATTTAGACACTTTTCACATGAAGCTTTAGTTCATTAAATAAAAACAGACAATAGAAAAGTAGCCTCAGTAAATCACTATATGAATAAACAACAAAAAGGTGTCTATGGGTTTACTATAAACTCTTTGTCTCCAACAAACTCTGGGTAGCTCCAGGTGGTAATATTCCCTCCATCATGTTTCTATTTAGTAACAAAGTAAAACTGGATTATTTTTGGCTAACTCCTATTGGCTCTAGGCTTCCCCTGAGTATCACCATTGGGTGGGGGCATTGAGGGTTGGTTCTCCTGAAAAGGCACAGGATAAATGTGTGTCCTCATTGGTTCATTCTGTCAACACATATTCAGTGCTCAGAACAGTCCCTCAGATCAGTAAAACAACGGTCAGGAATGCCATGCCTCTGCCCTTGAGAAGCTCAAAATCTAGAGGACAAGACCTCACATATAACATATGTATTTTCTATAGTCCCTGTGCCATGCCATGCACACATCAGGCACCATGGGAATGCAGTAGAGATAAACAGACAAAAGGGACAATGATTTTCCACTGTCTGAAAGGTCACAGAAACTGTCATCAAGGAAATGAATTATTACATATATACAGGTATCTCTATCATATAGCTAATTTACATGTTTAAAATATTGTTTTCTACAATAATAATCAAATTAACAGGTACACACCTGTTGGTTATATCATTCCCAAAGAAATTTTACCAGAAAAACGCTGTGAAGAAATACTATAACATATTCACAATTATTTTGGCAAGTAGATATAAGAAGACCTTTTATTATATATCAGAGTATAGATCTATACAGTGAAGGCTGGCTTCCCATTGCTTTCCCATTTTAACCACCAGGATGACACAAAGACATGAAGATTTGGTTTCAGCAAGTTCATAGTAAAGAAATTGGGGCAGGGATACAGATGGCCTTACTGTCTCTTGAGCCAGCCTGGATGGTCAAACACAGGATTTCCCACTACTTCTGTTACTCAAAAGAGTTGTATGTTGAAAGTTCAACCCACTATTCTTTTACAATGAAAATGTTTTTGATCACAAGAGCTAGCCAATTAAAGCATTTTCCCTCTTATAAGGTTTTTGTACTAAAAAATAAGACTATGATAAATATTTGTGCTTTACCTTTCATCAGTTTAATAATGCACTTCTTTACTCTCACTTTAAAATCTTTTATATGTCAATTGTGAATATATATCTATAACTGCAGTCACCTTCTAGTAGGAAGACTAGTGCCAGGTGATACAAAAATAAATTAATAGATAAAAGGTCTTAGACAGGGATCTTAAAGAAAGCAATCTGAGTAGATATCAGGATATCAATTATCATCTTCCTAGATATAATTTAATAATAGTAAAACAGAGAATGCATGTCCTAGGAAATATATTTATGAGTCCTATCCCAAGCAGCTTACTTACCACATAAAGTAAGAAAAATGCAAGGTTTAAATCACTGGCTGTAGTGATTAATGGTTCTTTAAAATATAATATTTATAATATATACTTAAAATATAATTATATATACGTATGTTTGTTTGTATGTATATATATATTCCTCTCCTCACTGCTCAAAGATGACACTACCCTCTGAATTTCATTCAACATAAAAAATTGTAATGAGGGGCACTGGGTGGCCCACTCAGCTAAGTGTCTCTTTATTTCAGCTCAGGTCATGATCTCATGGTCCTGAGATTGAGCCCCTATGTCAGGCTCTGCACTGAGCATGGAGCCTGCTTAAGATTGTCTCTGATTCTCTCTCTCTTTCTTTCTCCTTCTGCACCTCTTCTGCTTGCTCTCATTCTCTCTCTCATTCCAATATAAAAAAAATAAACTTAAGAAAATATATGAGTAGATCTTAAAACTTATTAATACAACTTAAAAGGCAGGAATGGGGGATTGAAAACTGAATTTGCAAAATACACTCCATAATGCGAGAAAACTTTCCTCTGCTTAAACTGCAAACCAATAGACTGTATCTAATCCATAAATTACTTTGTCTTTGTGAATTAGTTTAAAAGTAGGTGGTAAATGATCAAACACATTTTAAATATAAAGCCAGCAGAGAGTCACATGAAGTTCTTTTATGAATCAAAGTTTTCACTTCTCCATGTCCCATGTGTTACTGTAACCACTGAAGCGGCATATACTATATAGGACACAGAGAGCCACTCTGCTAATCGGTCCCCACAGACCTGATGGTGCACTTTGCTGCAAAAGCAATTTTCATTTTGAACTCCAGTACCCTTTAAGAGAACACCAGTGCTTCAAAAATAATCATTATCATGGTTTGAGTGACTTGGAGCCTCCATTTCAATTGCATGCAACCCCCCTTTCTTCTTCTGTCTTTCTCCTTCCTTTGCCCTTAACTTTATGCCTAGAGATGAAATTCCTTTCATTTTTCCCCCTGAAAACTAATACTAGGAGGAAGGATATTGTTATAGGAGACATTAAAGGAATATTTCTTTTCTCAATTACCTTTCCTTTAAGATTAAGATATAACAATCCAAAGGGAATAATTTTTAATCAGATATTTCTGTCCTGAGGCAGAAAAGCTTCCCCTTTGTATGGGGACAGTTCTACCAGGAAAGTCTCCCTAAAAATCATACAAGTACTGTTAGAAAAGGGAAGGCTGGAAGAAGTTCGAGGGTAACTTTCTGGTTCTTTCTTGGGCCTTGCTGAGTGGGTTCTAAAGAGACTTTTGATTTTGTAAAGTGAGATCTCAAGGCAGTTACCTATGGAAACTACTAGTGCTGTTGAGGATACTTCCAAATGGAACTGCACTGCCTCCTGCACTAGGAGATCATCTTAGAGATGAATGAAGTGCTGAAATGAAAAAGCCTCATTCTCCAACTGAAGAGGAAAATTGGTGACAAGACTGTTATTCTTACCGGAGTATTTCAGAATACTTCGTCAGGCTAACAAAAATGATTTAAAATTAAAGAGAACACCTGCCAACTAGGTTTGAAATTAAAATCACAGCTAACGTCGATAGAAGTAGAAATTGGGCTTTAACTTAAACTGAAAAAGGTAAAAAAAAAAAAAAAAGAAAAAAGAAAAAAGGAAAGAAAAAAGAATGAGAAATTATATGCAGCTTCGTTTGCCTAACATCAGACATTATTTCCACAAAGCTTTCACTTTTGGTTCGTTTTTATCAAGCTTAATGAAAAGATCCTGTACTAACACACTTTTGTACCTAGTTTCTACCTGAAGTTTGAAGACTTTGAAATTCAGATTTAGCAGATAAACAAATGCCTAAATATTCAGTGTCGATGATTAAATGCTAGTCAGAGCTGTTCTAAATTACAGCTGTGCACACATTGGGTATAAAAATTCCAAAATATTACACACCACCAAATTCGGTTGCCTCTTATTCAACAAGCCTTAATCAAACGGGAAAAGCTAAATTGAAGAGCTACTTTGTGAATATGCATTTCAATAACCCATAATGTTTGCAAAATCAGAACATGGAAAAAGAAGATATCACTAAAAAGAAAATAATTCCCCATGAAAATTACCCATTTATCACATTTCAAATACAAATTTAGTAAATATCACTACATACAGATGCATAATAATAAAGGCAAACTGATAGATAACAAAAGTCCTAGATTTTACATAGAAGTTAAAAACAAACAAAAAAAAAAAACCCTAGAAACCCATATCTGAATAGATGTAGGTTGCCAGTTTACCTTAGCTGATTTCAATGTATAAATTCCAGGTGATTGTTTTAGTAGAGAAACTCAGGATGTAAATAACACATTTTCACTGATATTTCAATAAAACGCATCCCCCTAAAACCCCAAAACACAATATTCTTATTCACTGTCATTTCTGGACCTGGCACCAATAGATCCTGTAGAAGAAAATAATTATAGTCCAAAAGCAATTTAATAATCATCTTAGAGAATTGTTAGTAGATCGGGGATACATTTTGTGATATACTTGTCAAAATACAGGGTTTTTATTATAAATATTGTAAATTACTACTTATAATTATCTGAAAATCAACAGTGTGCTATGCTCAATGTAAAATTAACCTTGCCAGCAGAAAGGGCTTGAAACGTCACCATGATATCAACTCTCAAATGCAATTTCTAGTTAGCATGCTCTAGGAGAGAGTGGGAACCATAAACGTTATCTCACATTAGATGATTTAGGGAGTATGCAGAATAGTGTGCTTAATGTCATCAAATAGCCAAGGAATTTCACTATAATTCTCGGCAAAACATCCTGAAATTGGTGAGAAAGGAAGTTGTTTTGATTATACTCCCAACTTTGATCCTCTAATTTAATAAGATGAAAAAGACATTTTCAGAACAATGGGATAAAATTTAATGTCACAAAAATCAAGATCTCATAGGAAACAAAGTCATGTAAATCTCCTTATAGTCCTTTGTAACATTAACATTATTATATGATATACTCACATTGGTACAGCACAGCCCAAATAAGTATGTAAATATCTATGTATTTTGGCATATCTACAAAAATATGCAGGGACATATCTAATTAAAGATTTGTGGTTTTTGGGATATAATAATACAGTTATTATTGGAGTTAACTGACATATGCATTTAATTCTCCAATTTGGGGATCAATAAACTGTTCTGCTAAAGGTCATATAGTAAATCAAGTATTTTAAGCTTTGGAAGCACAAACCTGCAAACCTGACTCAACTACTCAATTCTGTGTTGTAACATGAAAGCAGTTACTGATAATACATAATCAAATGAGTGTGACCATTTTCCAATAAAACTTAAGTTTACAAAAACTGAACAACCAATGAGTTAATTAAGAAATCACAAAAGGAAAATCAGTAAGTACATTGAGACAAATGAAAATGGAAGCACAACATACCAAAATTTATGGGATGCAACAAAAGCAATTCTCAGAAGAAACATAATGCCTACCTCAAGAAAAAAAGAAAAGTCTCAAATAAACAACTTAAATTTACACCTCAGGAGCTAGAGAAAAGAAATTAAGCCCATGGTTAGTAAAAGAAAGAAAATAACAAAGATCAAAGCAGAAATTAATAAAATAGAAACTAAAAAAAAAAAAAAAAAAAAAAAAAAGAACAATGAAACCAACAGCTGGTTCTTTGACAAGATAAACAAAATTGAGAAATCTTAGCTAAAGTGACCAAGAAAAAAAGACAGACTTTAAATAGGNTGCCTACCTCAAGAAAAAAAGAAAAGTCTCAAATAAACAACTTAAATTTACACCTCAGGAGCTAGAGAAAAGAAATTAAGCCCATGGTTAGTAAAAAAAAAAAAAAAAAAAAAAAAAAAAAAAAAAAAAAAAAAAAAAAAAAAAAAAAAAAAAAAAAAAAAACAGGGAAGATCAATGAAACCAACAGCTGGTTCTTTGACAAGATAAACAAAATTGAGAAATCTTAGCTAAAGTGACCAAGAAAAAAAGACAGACTTTAAATAGGCTGAAGCAAATAAAATCATAAATGAAAGAGACCTTACAGATCAAAGGATCATAGGAGACTACCATGAACAATTACACACCAACATACTAAGCAACCTAGACAAAATGGATAAAATTTGAGAAATACAACCTTCTAAGACTAAATCATGGACAAACAGAAAAAATGCACAGACCGATTACTACCAAATAAATAAATAAATAAGCTTAAATTAGGAATTTAAAAACTTCTTATAAACTAAAGTCTAGGACTGATGGCTTAACTGGTGAATTCTGCCAAATGTTCAAAGATGAATACCAATCCTTTCCAAACTCTTCCACAAACACAAGTGGGGACACTTTTAAATTTATTTCATAAGGCCAGCATCACCCTGATACCAAAACCATCCGAGGACACCACAAGGAAAAAAAAAGAAAAAAAAAAAGATTAAAAGATTACAGGCTAATATCCTTGATGCAAAAATCATCAACAAAATATATGCAAATTGAATGCAACAATATACTATAAGGATCATAAACTATGATCAGGTGAGATTTATACCAGATGCAAGGATGGTTCAGCATCCACAAGTCAATTAATGTGATATACCATATTAACAAAAAGAAGGATAAAAATCTTATGATCATGTGTATAATGAAAAAAAAGGTTTGACAGAATTCAAGATACATTCATGCTAAAAACTTCGAACAGAGTGTGTACAGAGAGAACGTAACTCAACATTATAAAAGCCATGTATGACAAGTGTCCAGCTACCATCATACTCAATGGTAAAGAGCTGAAAGGTTTTCCCTCAAGATCATGAACAAAACAAAATTGCCCCTTCTTAACCCTTATATACACCATAGTATTGGAAGTCCTAGTCAGAATAATTAGTCAGGAAAAATAAAAGTTATCCAAATTGGAAAGGAAGAACTAACACTGTCATTATATGGAGATGACATGATACTACATGGAGAAAACCCTGAAGACTCCATCAAAAAACTGTTAGAGTTAATAAATGAATTCAGTAAAGCTGCAGGATACAAAATCAATATATAGAAATGTGCTGCGTTTCTATTTTTTAATTTTTAATTTTTTAAAAATTTATTTCTGAGAGAGAGAGACAGTGTGAGCAGGGGAGGGTCTGAGAGAGAGAGGGAGAAACAGAATCGGAAACAGGCTCCAGGCTCCGAGCTAGCTGTCAGCACAGAGCCTGATGCGGGGCTCGAACCCACAAACCATGAGATCATGACGTGAGCCGAAGTTGACCCTTTGGCTTCGACCTCAGACTCTTAACCAACTGAGCCCCTAGAAATGTGTTGCATTTCTATACACTAACAACAAACTATAAAAAAGAGAAATTAAGAAACAATCATTTATATTTGGATCAAAAGAAATAAAACAACTAGGAATAAATTTAACCAAGGAGGTGAAAGTCTGTACACTGAAAACCATAAAACATTGATGAAAGAAATTGAAGAAAACACAAATAAATGGAAAAGATATGCCATGCTCATGAATTGGAAGAATTAATATCATTAAAATGCCCATACTACCCAAAAGAATCTACAGGTTTAATGTAATCCCTATCAAAATCCCAATGGCATTTTTCACAAAAAATAAACAATTATAAAATTTATATGGGGCCACAAAATACCCCAAAGAGCCAATCTTGAGAATAAAGAACAAACTATTATGTTTCTTGATTTCAAACTGTGTTAGAGTGCTATTGTAATCAAAACATTATGGTACTGCAATAAAAACA
Source organism: Hyaena hyaena (assembly GCF_003009895.1). Lineage (NCBI taxonomy): Eukaryota > Metazoa > Chordata > Mammalia > Carnivora > Hyaenidae > Hyaena > Hyaena hyaena. The sequence goes on along the minus strand of NW_024081065.1, from coordinate 701,900 downwards.
GACATACAGAATAACAGAACAGAGAGCCCATAAATAAACCCATGTATACATGGTCAATTAATTTATGACAAAAGATCCAAGAATGCACAATAGGGAAAAGACACTCCCTTCAATAAATGGCACCAGGAAAGCTAAACAGTGACATGCAAAAGAATGAAACTCAACCACTATTTTATACCATATACAAAACTTAACTCAGATTAAAAAATTAAATGTAAGACATGAAACTATAAAGCTACTGGAAGAAAACATAGGGGGTAACCTCACTGACACTTATCTTGGCAATAATTTTTTGGACTTGACACCAAAATCAAAGGCAATAAGAGCAAAAATAAATTAGTGGGGCTACATCAAACCAAAAAGCTTTTGTGCAGTAAAGAAAACCATAAAATAATTGAAAGGAAACCTACTGAATGGGAGAAATATTTTCAAATTATCTGAAAAGATGTTAATAGAAAAATATATAAAGAATTCATACAATTCCTTATCAAATCATAATAATCATCTTATTAAAATGAGTAGAGGATCTGAACAGATTTTTTTTTTCCAAAGAAGACATTCAGATGGACAATAGGTACATGAAAGGCTGCTCAACATCACTAATCAATAGGTAAATGCAAATCAAAACCACAATCAGATATCACTTCAAATCTGTTAGAATGAGTACTATCAAAAACACAAGCAACAGGTGCTGGTGAGGATGTGCAGAAAAAGGAATCTTTGTGCACTGTTGCAGGGGATTAAGTTGGTAGAGTCGCTATGGAAACAGTATAGAGATTCCTCCAAAAATTTAATATAGAACTGCCATATGTTTCCACATTTCCACTTGTGGGTATTAATCTGAAGAATATGAAAACACTAACATGAAAAAATATATATGCCCTTATATTCATTATTTATGATAGCCAAGGAATTGAAGCAACCCAAGTATCCATCAATGAATGAATAGATTAAAAAAAAAATGAATGGATGAATGGAGGGATGAACAGAGAGGTAAAATGGAATATTATTCAGCCATAAAAAGAAAGCAATCTTGCCATTTATGACTCTATGGATGGACCTTGAGGGCACTATACTAAGTGAAATAAGACAAAGACAAATACTATATGATCTCACATGTGAAATCTTAAACAAACAAAAAACAAAAACATAACAAATGAACAAAAACAACAAGGTTACAGATAAGGAGAACAGATTGGTGGTTGCTAAAGGCAAGAATGAGGGGTGGAGGAAATGGGTGATGGGAGTCAAAAGGTACAAATTGACAGTTATAAAATAAGTCTAAGATATATAATACACAGCTTGACAACTATAGTTAATAGCAATGTTTTACATATTTCAAAGGTGTTAAGTGAAAATCTTAAAAGTTCACAACACTGTGTATGGTGGCATATGTTAACTAGATTTATGCTAATTATTTTGCAATACATATAAATACCAAATTATTGTTTTGTACACCTGAAACTAAATAGTGTGTGTCAACCACACCTTAACTACAATTTTAAAAATAAGATCTTTATATACAAAAACAGGTAGTAGGCTAGGTTTGACCCCTGGATCATAGCTTTCCAAGCCCTATTCAGTTTTCATAGCTAACAGTGATGCTGAGTTGAAAAAAATTATAAAGTGTTGTAAACTATTTACATCATCATATTTTGATCTTTTTTAAAAATTGAACTAGCATTTCAGAAACAGTACAGGTCAATTTAAAGAATCCTAGGAGCACCTGGATGGGTCAATTGGTTAAGTGTCTGACTCTTGATTTCAAGTCATACCATGGTCTCATGGTTCCAGAGATCGAGCCCTGCATTGGGCTCTGTGTTGGTACTGTGGAGCCTGCTTGGGATTTTCTCTCTCTGCCCCCTACTCCACTCTCACTCTCTCTCTCAAATAAATAAACATTTAAATAAATAAAGAAACATTTTAAAAATCCTAGAAAGTTGCTGGAGGAGAGGTGGGGGGATGATAGGCTAAATGGATGATGAGTATTAAGGAGGGGACTTGTGATGAGCATTGGGTGTTACACGTAAGTGATAAATCACTAAATTCTACTCCTGACACCAAGATTACACTATGTGTTAACTAACTGGAAATTAAATGAAAACTTGAAAAAAAAGAAACAATCCTAGAAAGCCTAACTTTTTGTATTAAATCTTTCATTCAGATATGAAATTTAGCTAATTTATATTGACCCTTCTGTTTTTTGACAAAAATCTTATACAAAGATTTAAACACCCATTGAATGAGCCATTAGCACTTCTGTTCTTATAGTAAGAAAACTATTTAAAATGTGGGCAAAATGAAAAATGTATATGACTTTAAAATCTTTTCTGTTATATAATGTGCATGATTAAACACTGAAAAGTCAATATAAACAGGCATTTAAAAGAAAGAGCAAAAATGCCCAGAAACCTATGGGGATCTGTCACCATATCACTGCCTGAATTTCTACAGTTGATAAAAGTCACTTGCCTTTTCAATGTGACTGCAATTTAGCTGTGCAGTTGGAAATTACCTGACTACTCAACAACCTAAACGTCATTTACCCACATCCCAGAAAACAGGATACCAGGAAGAAATCAGAAGCTGAAATGGGAGAGGAGACCAAGGAACTTGCTTTGTGATGGGTATGCTCAATTCACATCTTCAGGATTTATAAAATTGGGAAGTAGCTCTAGCCATTCATGTTCATATGTATTTATGTATAAGCCAAGCCAGCCAACCTGCATGATCTACATCCATTAAAACCATGTAGATAACTCTGTCAACTGATATTTGAGTCTTGTAATACATACAGTTTGGATTTTTTTTTTGTCATGAAAAATTATTTGTGCATTTAATGATAGGTACTCAATTTAATTCAATGGGATGATTAGATTAAGTGCTTGAGATAGCTGGGGTAATACAAAGAAACATGGGCACAGAAATTTCAAGTTTTTGTCTCAGTGTTAACATGAGATTCAAGGGAACAGAGTCACAAATTCTAATGTCTAGCACCAGTTTCTCTCTGACTCATGGAAACTTTTTGGAAGTAATATCATATTTTTATACATGTTCAGCCCAATTGTGATGGTTGACTAATTCATAACTTACTCTTTGCTTTGTTTTCCACTTCTGTGGCATGGGTACTGATCTCTTTATCTGTAACTGGGTATCACAACACCAAGTAACTCTAAGTATCACATAAAAAACAAACAGTATTTTTTCTGTTTCCTCTTCAGGGAGTTTGTTGTTATTGTTGCTGCTATTGCTGTTGATGTTCCTGTTGTTTGGTTTTTAGTTTAGTGACTACAGAATAGAGAGTAAGGCACTATTCTTTACCAGAACTCTCCAAGTTGGCTGAGGAGTTGGGCCATTTGCTCTTCCCACTGAGAAGTATAGAAGGAGATTCTCTTTGAATCCTGATTGTACTGTTGTGAACACATTTACTAGTGGTAAATGACACTCTGTCAGAAATGACACTATGTCAGTTTTGGACTAACTTTTAAGAGGACTGGAACTTTCTACTTTTCTTTCTCTTGAAATGTTTGCTATTGGAGCCCTAAATAACACGTAAGAAGTGTGATATCCCTGAGGCTTTCATGTTTTGAGGAAGCTTAAGGTAGCCATTTGGACAGGGTTGGAGAAAGAAAGCAGACAGACAGGAGGGAAGGAGGAAGGAAAGCGCAAGAGAAAGAGTGAACCATCATTCCAGCTGAGGTCCAAGGCATTGTAGAGCAGAGACAAGCCATCCCCGCTGTGTCTTCCTTAATATCTTGTCCTGGATAAGTAAGAAAAAAACCTATCATAAACTGTTGTAAGCCAATGAGTTTTGCAGTAGTTTGCTATGCAGAGACTGATAACCAGAATTCTTTCTATATTCCAGTATTCTTTATTTCCATGAGCAGTTAGTATATGATTAATATTTTTAAATGTTCATTTATTTACCTAGTGCCTATTTATTTACAGAGTGGAGGGACCTATGAAGGCAGAAGCACTATCTGATTTAGACTTTCAGCATTGTTTTAATGTCTGAAAATGAATTAATACCTGTTAAAGAAAGGAAGAGAGGGAGGTGATTTGATTATTAGTGATGGCAGCTCTTTTTTTTTTTAAACATCACTTTACCATGCTTATTACACAAGTGATACTCAGGTTGTTAGAAAATAGTTTGAGTCATATTTTTTTTTATATTTTATCTTTTCTAAATTATGTTAGTAGTATGTTATTCTGCTACTTTCAAAATATTTTTTGAAAATGATTCCAAAAGTTGTCATAATTTAGTTACATATTTATAGATTCCTCACAGTATCTGTAATTATGTTCTTACTTCTTAAAATTAATTTTCCAAAGTCACAAAACAGCATCATAGTCTCAGTGATTGAAAATCATCTCTATGAACTATGCATTCCTTCTAAAATGATATTTTTTACAATTGTGTGTCTTTCGTTCCTTTATTGCTCTCTTGTTCTAATAAGTAAGTGTGAATCAAAGAGTCACTTCCCAATAGACTTTTCTTGACAAAGGCCTATTCCTCTTATCTCACAAATAGGAACTCCACATTTAGATTTGGAATTCCTCCAGGTACATTTAGTAGTAATACTATGAAATGTTTGCAGAGAGTGCTGCCAGGTTGATACATATCTACATTTTCCTTTAGAGGGAATAGAAGCCAAGTCAAGAGAAGCAAAGGCCAGATGTTCTAACAGTTTTGCTTAGATAAATCTCCTCCTGAGATTTTTCGGCAAATTGAAGAGTCTAGTTCTTTATAAGATTTGAGATTAACTAATTCCCTATTATCATTTTTTAAAAGACCTATGCTAGAAGCAGAAAACACAGAATGTGAAAAGCAGAGCCTTACCCAAGGTCTGTGACTCTTGATTTCAGCTCAGGTCATGATTTTGCAGTTTCTGAGATTGAGCCTCATATCAGGCTCTGTGCTGAAGAGCACAGACCCTACTTGGGATTCATTCTCTCTCTCCCTCTCACTCTTGCTCTCACTCTCTCTCTCTCTCCTTCAACTCCCTCTCTCTGCCTTCCCCGTGACTCATGCATATAAATATTTAATAAATAAATTAAATAAATGAATGAATAAATAAATAAATAAATAAATAAATAATACACACATATATTTTTGTGTGTATACCCCCAGGTATAAGCACACTTTGCCAAAAAGGTGTTGAATTTAATTCTGACATATAGGTACAGTATCTGGATCATTTTAAACTTTAAGAAAATAGTATGCACTTGGTGATATATGTACAATTGTTGAATTACTGTTTTGTACACCTGAAACTAATATAACACTGTGTTTAATTCTGGAGTTAAAATAAAATTTTAAAATAGTAATGGACAAAAGTTAAAGGATCTTAAAGTAGATGATTAAATGTTCAGCAAATTCTATTTCTTTTTCCTCTTGTTAGGCACACAAGAAGACTGTTTTTCACTCTTCCATAAAGTTAGAGGTGGGATCATATGATTAAGTTGTGGCCAATGAACTGTGAGCAGATGTGACACAGTCACTTCCAGTCGCAGAGAAGTGATACACCATAGCTTTACTTTTCTCTCCTACAACAACCTTAGAGTCATCTATTAAACCTATAGCCCCAGGTTGGTAGAAAGTCACCTGATCAGCATCAAACTATAAAGTAAGAAAGAAAGAAAAAAACTTTTATTGGATTATACCACTAGGAATACATGGATTGACTGATATGTCAGCTTCCAGTAATCCCCACAGATGACACTAGTAATTTAAGTTTTAAAATTTGATTGAATACCCTATAATACTATGGGTTAACTTTTTGGGGGTTGGGTGGAAATAATTCCAAGTTTTTTATATTATAGATTAACATTCTGCACTTCTCTGTATGAAGCTAAGCTAAAAATCCATTGATCTTAGAATTTATGATTTCGTTCAAAAACATGAGATTTGAAAACAATGCATTTATTTACAACTCAGTTATCAAATATATGTATGTGTATATATATGTGTATATATACACATACATATATTTTAAATTATTAAATAAAGGCATCAACCTAAATGGTATACATTTGACTTACTTGGCAAGTTAAAATGGCCTACATGTTTACACAATTGCGTATGTTGCTTATTGAAATATTTACATATATTCATTGAACAGTGAGGGCCACAATTATACCTTTATATATGTAGATTTCTAGTCAACACAGTATTCCTTCATGGTATCCCTGTACCTTTTCTGGAAAAGGAAAGAAAAATCTGATTCTTCACTCCAGATTCATTAACAGCTGGCTTATTATAGAGACATGAGGAAGTTTTTTAGTGTTTGTTTTTTTACTTAGTTATTAGATTATCATATGATGTATTCAACATTTTTATTATGTAATTGGTGGTCTTATAATCATACCTATTCTTATAGTTATCTCTCATTCTTTCATAAAATAAGTAGCAAATATGTAATGCTACACATTTGATACACTGAGGTTTTAAATTCCAAGGTTCAAAATGTTTGCAAAAGCAAACATTATGAACTAGTGGCTTAAGAAGAGTCCAGATAGGAATAGCAAATACTCTCTATAGCATTTACTATGAATCAACTATTGACCCATATACTTTTACATTCTTCCAATATCCTTAAACTAATTTCAGTAGGTCAGTAATATTATTACTCATATTTTAAAGATGAGGAAATGAAGCATGAAAAAGTGAACTAACTTATCAGAGATCATATAACTAGCAGATGGTGGGGGCAGAATTTAAACCTAAGAAATGTGGTTCCAGGGTCCATATAATTAATCAAAGCATTGTTCTCTCAAAGTACTTCATTACACACAAAAGATTATCTTTATCCCAAGTATCCTGAGTTTGACTGCTTCTTATACATATTATCTACCTATGTTGAACAGAGCCCTTAGAGCACAAAAGTCATTCAAAAAGGATTTTTTATTTGAATTTCAGATTCAGGGGAAGATGCCAATTTAGATATCTGTTCCATCATTAAAAAGCATATTAATATCTGGAGAGTGGAATCAAAACAAATAATCACAGACTTAAAAAAAAACAGGGCAATGAACTGTTTTTATTCCAAATTCAACAAGGGACTAAGCTGGAATGCCATTTGGAATGTAGATGGGGACTTTAAGCAAAAATAGATGAGGTAATTAAACACCCATGTAGGACATATGGCTTGGAGATAGCTTCCCCCTGGAAACTAGTCATTCACAAAGGGAAGGGAGGATAGAGAGAAAGGCTTCTGAGAATGTGCACATGGATCTTGGCCAATAGCACACATGAGGAGCCTTCATTCTTAAAAGCAAAGAAACCTCATAATTATTCATACTTGAGATCACCCAGAACCAAAAGTTTCCCTGTGATCCAGTGAATAACATTGCTCAGAGGAAGATCACTATGGAACACAGAGGCTTTTTTGCTTTTTACTCTCTTGATTATAATTCAAAACCTTCTCTTTTTCAGGAACTTTACCCCTAATTTTTGTTTTCACTATTTGTTTAATTTAATTTCTTAGAAAAGCTATGTCATAAGCCATCTGATGACTTTGTAAATGCAAAGAGTCAATGTTGTGGAACAGACAATCTAATGACATAGTGTTTAGTGTTCCCTAAAGCAGGAGACAGATGAAGAGAAACGGTGAACCAGCAACCTTAGCATAATTAAGACAAGCCTGAGTGCTTGCCATGGTGCCATTACATTAATCTCACATCAGTGGCACCTGGCTAAAATTTATGAGATATGTAAAAGGGGCCTTTCCAACTGACCTTGATAAGGCAGAGTTATTTATCACGTGAGAGAATAGTCAGCAAGCAAGGGGGAATGAGGTATATTAGAAGTAAGTTGGCAGAGAGATTTAAGGGCAGTGGGCTGCAAATACACTTTGACTAAAAAGATCAGGAGAAGCATTTCCAGTACTCTGAAGCATCCTTGGTAAGAAAACATAAAATCATACATCATGTTAATAAGCAGTACATATGAGAAGGGTAATAGTACTTGCCAAGTTTTAAACTGATGCCAGTTTATTCATTTAATATGTTTTAATGTGTGTTTATTGAACAAATGGGACTATGTGACCTCAATGGATCCCAAATGATCTCATCCCCAAATAAGTAAGAAAAGCATATTCGTTGTGAGCTCCTTGAAGGCATTATCTCATTTCATTCTTCATTGCATTTCCAGGGCCTACTATAAAGCCTGAAATATTTTGGTCCTAATAAATCACTGGATCTTTTTATGGCTGACTGTTTCCTGTTCTTCAGGTTTCTGTTCATACATTACCTCCACAGAGAGGTCTTCCCTGATCACCCCATCAAAAAGAATGCCCACTATATGGAAGTTTTTGTGTCCTGCCTATATGTTTATTACTAGTGTTTCCTACTTAGATTCAAGGTCCCTTGTCTTTCCTGATCCCCTTTTTATGCCTACATAGACCCAAAATCTAGAATAAAATACGGGTAGGTTCATTTCATTTCAAATGAATGAAAGAAGAGTTGCTTATTGAATGAATCGTACAAATTAATAAAGAGAGGAGTAATGCTATTATGTAATTACTATCGCATGCTATTATGCCAAAGTATATTTTGAAAAATATATAATTTTAAATCATCATGCTATCAGTAGTAACAAGTTGAAAAATCTGATGACTATTCTTCACCAAGAACTTCATGTGATAAAATTAGTGTGTTACTGTTTATTTTTAAAATTCATAGACTTTTTGAGCAGTTGCCATTAATGTTAAATATGACAAACCTTCTTAAGCCATTACCAGATTTGTACTTCAAACACTACAATAAGAAATACAGAGGGAAAACAGTCGTGTGTTTTTTTTGTTGTTGTTGGAATTTTGTCTATATTACTTCTAGATAAAATCCACCACATAAAATAGTAGTACTGCAATCTATAGAAATTGCCATAATGTAAGTGACATTTTATTTCTGCTCATGGGCCAACTAGTCAGCACAAGGGTCCTTTATTTTATTTTTGTGTAATGGACAATTTGAAGATTTCTTTTTAATTTTATCAAACATAATTGAATTTATACTTCTACTAAAATGGAGATAGATGGATACAATTCTATCTTTACACAATGAAAGCCTTATGGACTTTCTAGGGACAGGGAAAAGAAGCACAGCTTTTGAGTTTCACATAGAAAAACTACACTGGATCAAGTAGAACTGACTGATTTTAGGTCACACCAGGAACAAAATGGCTTTGTACATTTAAATTCTGATTTGTTATCACTTCATATTTGACAACTCTTCTATGCAAAATCACAGCCTAGCTGAAATCAGCAAATCACACAGAACAATTCTTCTATTCATTTAGTACACCTTAAAAATGAAAGAATTAAAAGTTAGGCACATTTGACAGCTGTTATTTGACAATGGAAGTAAAAAAACCAATTTTTACTTTAAAAAACCCCAAATTAGCAAAATTAATGTAACAAATTTTGAAAGAAGTGTTGACTTGCCACACTTCCTAGCATAATTGTTCATTTTAAAAACCCAATTAACATTAGTATCCAAACAGAAAATTAATCACAACATTTGTTTGGATTTTGGAGCTGTATTCTGGATCTATGTCAGAGACACAGGATATAACTATACTTCGGGGATTGTAAAAATTTTGGATGATTTCTTTTGCATATACATTGCAGATTATAAATTCACAGCTTTGTGAGGAAATTTTTTTTAATTAAGTATATCAGAACAATTAAACATAGTTCATTTAATGTGAATTTGTGTACATTTGAGTGTGACATAAATTGATAAATTATTAAATAAATATTTTATAAATAATAAGTTATAAGGGTAGAAGAGAATGGGATAATTAATAAAATTTTCTCTACACTGAATGTCTCCACTAAAACTAAATTTCTTTTATTTCTAGAACTTTTGCAGATAATAATTTAAAGATCTGCAAAATATCAGATTTAACATTTACTGCCAAACCTACCTATGTCTTTCAGTGCTCCATTTAAATTTATATATCTGAACTATTAAAATTTCACGAGGAAAATATTAAAACTCATGAAAATAATAGAATGTTGCTGATTTCTATTTGTATTGGGAATGTGAGAGAGGACGAAAAGGGAGATACAGTTTATATTTCATAATTCTGTAACTTAATGATCCTATTTTATTAAGGAAAATCAGCTGCACATTTATCTCATAATTATCATCATCAAAGCAGTAAGTGTTCATAATGAGTCAAAGGCTAATTCTATGACCATCATATTTTATTGCTGTTCATTCTCATCCTATCAATTTTTCTCAAAATCTGCCTTTATATTAAGACATAAGATAACTTTTTATTTTGCTAATTAATCAAAGTATATATAGGATTATCCTCCCTCAACAAATATGCCAATGCAAGAAACTTACTTTTTCAAAAGTTGATGAAACTTAATCATTTTTATTGTTTGTGTTGAAATGCAAACTTTTCCCTTTAAAGTTAAATTGGAATCTTATGAATGTACAGGTCATTAGTTTCTAAAGAGAGTACTTAAATTAAGGACAATACTTTAATCTAGTAAAGGGTATAAAAAGTCCTTGCATGAATAAGCTAAAAATGCTTAATTGTAAAAGAGTAATGTAATTACATTTCAAAGTTTTAGAAAAGAATGATCTCTTAACAGAACTTATCATTTTTAACAAAGATCAAACAACATTAAAATGATTTTGGTGTCTGTAACTGAAGTACAATAGAAAGAAATTTTCTTTAAAAAGAATCTGAAACTATTTCTCAGAAGATAGGAAATAAATTGTTTGAAAATAAAATAAGGTCCTAAATCACCATGTGATGCCAACACAGACTGAATAAACAATGAAAGGTGTACCTCATTACCTATTTAAACAGTAGGCATCCAGTTTGCTTCCACAAATGCAGTAGTTGTTGGATATACAGGCAGTTTTCACTAGGAGCACATGTTCATTAATTTGTTCGTATAGCAACCAACCTATTTCTAAGGTAAGACATGAAAACCCATGCTGTCAAAACCAAGTCCCTTATGTTAGGGCAGGTGGCATCCCCTTGGAATGGTCAATTTTCTATAAATGTATGAGGGAAAGAAACCAAAAATCTTAACTGATGCCAGATGTTTGGTTAAGAAGAATAAATAGTTTTCCTCAATGATAAGAAAATTCAATATTCAATATCAGAATTTTTAATAATTAGGCCAAAATTTGACCACTTTTTAAATGTAAAAGAAGTTGCTCCTAAACATGCCTTAAATGTCTTCTATACATTTTTTTTTTCCTGAAGTGAGCAACATTTTCCACCATGAATGTCACAGTTAGGTAACTACTTATCCCAGAGTCAATTCCTGAACAATGCAATTAGATGATAGAAGTTAAGCAGAGTGGAGAAACATACAGAACATATAATGAAAGCATACTGAATGAAATTAAGCTGAAAGATATACTGAAGACTTGAAATAAATGTTTAGAATTGAGGAGGAGTCCTGGAAATCTATTTATCCAAAGCTTTCATTTCAGGTATCAGAAACCGGGGCTGGAGAAATTATGTTTCTCACGATGAAAAGAATCAGAACTGGTCATTGGATCTAATACACTCAATTCTGTAATCTAAACTTACTTGACCCTCAAACAATGAAATTAAAGGGAAGAATGGTAATGAAACATGGAGAAAAATCACAGTCTTTCAGGAATTATTTATTAAAACTGTTCTTCCCATCCCCTCTAAGTGGTATCAATAGCCCCTCATTTTTCTTGTTCTAAGAAGCATAGTTGTAATTTTGAAAATCACTTGAAGAGTCATAGATCTCAATTTTTTCTTCTCCCTAATTAGTTTGCTAGTTTCATTAACTGATTTTCTTTAAAAGATCCTGGTGAATTTGCCTTCCTCTTCCCACAATATTCAAAGCAGTATGTGAATTATATTATTTGTAAAATGTAGTTGTGAGAGGTTATAGGAATTAGTGTAGAGTTTAAAAGACACACCATAGGTGAAATTTTTCCTTTTAAGATGTAAAATATGTTATCAGACTAAAAGATTTTCTTCTAAATGAATGCCATACCCAGACAAATATAGATATCTGGGAAATGGAAATTAGCCATCTCACCATTGGCTCCTCTGTAATCATACTTTAAAAAAATTTATTTGTATTAGTCAGACTTACCCATTTCATTCATATCACTGGCTCAGGCTCTCCGTGTTCCAGCCATCTGGGTCACTCTGGTTTCTTTCAGCCCCTTGCCATCTTGTTCTCTCCTTACAAGGCAGTGCATTGTTTCTAGAGAATTTCTGCATTTAAAGCTCTGAAGTCTCCATGGCACATTATGTGGTTCATTAAATATCACAGAGCTTAAATTAGTATATCAATTTTCCATCACTGCTCCAATTGTATCTTTCTCTTCATTTAAATTCTGTGCTTATATGTGTGGCATAGAATTTTAGGCCTAGTAAATAGCAACAAGGTAATTTGTACAACTCTGCTATAACACGGTATAAAGTGCTATAGTAAAATCAATTGTCTAACACAGACTAAAAAATATATGCAATTTGAGTATGATGAATTTATAAAACCAAAAGTCAAAAAAAATATATATATATATGCATATATATATATATATGTTACATATAGGTTACATTTAGGACATATATAAGTTACTACAGGACAATGTCCAATCTCTCAGGTAATCATAATGTTCACTGACGTTCATTAAATAGCCCTGAAGTTGACTCTTCCACCATTTAGACTATGTTGCAGAACTTGATGCTGTCCATATAAAAGATCAACCTGGCAGGGCTTCAGGGGTATCCCCCCCCACACAATCCTCTCATTTTATAGATAAGGGAAGTGAAATTCTGAAAGCTAAAGTGATTGTAAACTTAGTCACAAACCGACTCAGTGACAGAGCTGGGACTAGAACCATCCCCCAAATACCAGCCACAGTTATTACTAATCACCAATACTAAAGCAGCTGTTTGAGCTCTTGAAATCACATTCTTTTTCCAAAATCTCTCTTTGTCATAACAACATCCTGTGATTTGGTATTATCACCCTAACTAATTATAGAAGGACAAAGGCTCTGGGAGATGCTGTAGCTGGCATGCAGTCACATACATACCTTGAGTCTGTCCATTACATCTATTTCAGAAACATTTGAAGACAAGTTAGGGTGAATTATATATGTGTTATTTATTATGGACCAATGCAAGTGGAATATATTTGATTCCATTCCATGAGTGTTTTCCCAACTTGGCTAACTTTGCTAATCACTGGAGTCACTTGAGATTTTTCTGGCTCCACCCCAGACCCACTGAATCAGAACCTCCAGGGAAGGCGCCTGGGAATTTGTATGTTTAAGTGGCTCCCCAGGTGATTTTGATAATTAGCCAAGATTTGGAAACACTGGCAGTACCATTGAAAGTTAAGAGAATCCTGTCTTACAAGTTTAGAATGTTTAGAAATAAAATGCACCTACTGTTAAAATTGACCCAATCCAGTTTCTCTATTTTATAAATAAGCAAGATAGATGTCTTTGTCACAAGTGGGTAGACAAACTGCCAAATACCACCTATATTTCTGGGTCAGAGACAGATTGGAACTCCACCAAGAGAAACTGGGCATTCGTACTTGGTCTATTTCCATGGCAAGGACAAAACAATCCTAATCTTACTGATCTTTTCATTAAAGAATAAAGCAATCTCAGGGCATTAACTGCTGACAGCAATGCAGATCATGGATTTCACGGATTAACGAAACCACAAACAATCTAGAACATGTCCACAGAGCAATTCTTGTTTATGTAGTACAGGAGGCAAAAAAGCAATCGGTCTGACTTGAACTATTGGGTTTAATTACTCAATAGAACATTTGTCATTTAAAAATCCATATGCCCATCAGCATACCAATAGTATCTCATAAATGCTTAGAGATTCTAAGCATATATGATAATGATATCATACAATGTAAACAGTACTCCACCATTTTCAAAGGACTTTCACATATATGAGCCCTCTTGATACTTACAATAGAGCATCAGGTACAGGCAATTCTCAGCAAATTGAAAGATTATAATTAAAATGTATTCTTAGCAGAATGCAAATATCTTAAGGTATATCTGACTTACATTTGGTTTCATGCAAAACAAGATATATACCACCCCTTACACTCCATGAAAATAAGTTTAAACCTGAACACATTCATTAAATTATTTTTTAATGAAAAATGATTTATGCAATGCTAATTTAAAAGCTAAATTTGAGATTTAAAAAGAAAGTGAATCAAGTAATCTTTAAATACCAAGCATATAGATCTTTATTTCATCAAAGCAGTTTCTCAGCTACCCAAAGGCTGGATTATTTTCCCTATACAATGGCTCGGCTGAAAAGTAGTGACTATAGAGAAATACTATGAAAAGACTTTGTTTACAACAAATTCAAATTTAAAAAAATATTATATTTATCCACATGCTAATTGAAACTCAAATCCAAAGTTGTAATTCCTTATTTTTATTGTTTATTTGCAATTTAACCCTTCATCCTTCCTTACAAAAGCCCCAAACTTCTTTTTCTTAATGTTATTCTTTTTGTTAGAAAAACTTCAAAGATATTTGCTGTTAGAAAAAGTTCAAAGATATACAAAGATCTCCAATTTTTTTTTTCTGGATAGTAAACATAGCCAGGAATGTCATCGCATGAAAAGAGTGCTATTAAAACCAAATATTCAAATACCAGTTATAACAAAGAACTACTCGGACACACAATAATTTATCAAAGTTATTATGCAACTTTATTATCAACAGGTTCAGATAACAATATAAGTTTTTCTCATGGGAGAGACTCCATCTGAGTTTCTAATTAAATAACTTTTGTATAGTTCCTTTTCTTCCCTTCACAAAAGGTCTTTTTTCCCCTCCATTCTTGCTCTTTTTTCTTTCTTTGTTGATACTGTTTACTTCCAAGCCTGCCTCTGAACTCTCTGTCTAATTAGCTCTTGATAGATCTGCTGCCCTGTTTCCACAAACATTTAATTCTGCCGTCAGTCCATTTACATTACAGCATGTTGCATTGTCTTTTACCAGCCTAATTTTGTTTGAGTGAATGTAAATCCCATTAAACAGTCACCTATTAGACTGTGGCATATAAACTCCAAAAGCCTCTTTATTACAAGAGTGAACATAAGGCCCAATTGATAAAAGATTTCTGGGGCATTTCAATTTGTGGTCTACTTCAAATATTCTGTCTGCTTTAAGCTTAGCAGCTCACTTGTTCAAAGTATTTGACAAGAGTATATGAAAATCTTTCAACCTCTGTATTCCACAGCAAACATATAAACATTACTTGCTTCTTGTCTTTGGGGGAAACAAATAATTTACTTATACCTACACATATGTGAAATATGTATTTTCCCCCTTTAGTTTATTTTCCTCTTGGTAACCTGACCACATTATTTTCAAAAGACTACATGAAGGTGTTTACAAAGATTAGGATAGCTTGCAATCCCTCTGGAAAGAACTCTTTTTGAGTCTTAAACAACAGTGTAGAATTTCAATAGTCCTTGGTGTTTCATGATGAGTTTTCTGAAGAGTAGTATGACATAGCATCCTGACATGTAGCCAATACAGTAGCAACTAGATATTGACAATCAGGTACCTCTCGCAATGTGGGTCTAATTTGATAGCCCAAATCAAGAAAAACAAGATGTAAGAAATAGAAGCTCTAGGAAGACAAGGTAGCCAATTATTAGAGTTGCTAATATTTATATCAATATATTCAATCAGATGAGTTTCAGGTACTGGTTTCTAAGAGGGCTCAGTATACACTTTCCTCAAAGCTGAATCAATCATTCAACACCATGGTCACATAATTATTGGTTTAAGGTAAGGGTGAGAATGGCTTTCTTTCCATTTCTTCCTGGTAATAAACTCAGAAAGACACCCATGAAGTGCAAACCCTCATACACAAAATTATTTCTCACCCCTGCAGGCTTGTCAAAGCCAATATTTCAGGAAAGCACAGGTTGTTGAAGGGGACTGTGATTTTTTGCCTGCTGTGAGTCTCTAAGGACAACAAACATTCCAAAAGAGACTGTAGCCAAAATTGTTAATAACTTCACACAGCTTTTTTGCCATGACGACAAAAATCCATGAGAAGACTGAATAGGTAATGTGTTGGGCATTAAGCCACAGATAGCTATTTGTGTAGGAATCAAAATATGTATGGTCTCAAATACTAGTTATAGAGTCAACCTAGATTAAGAATCTAATCAATCATGGAAATGATTCTGACAAGTATATGGAATATATAGTGAATAATTATCAACAGACCTCTAGCTTGTAATAATTGCAAGAGAAAAATCAGCTAAGCACTTAAACTAAATGCTTTATGTTATTTAATGGCATAAAAATTACAAAACAATGAGCATCAGAAATGGATTTATCATGTAAGACCCACCCATATTTACAATATGCAGCTTTTGAAGTAAACACTACATAAATATAAGGTCTTAATATTTAGGCTCAAAAATCATCAGGAGTGTATGTAAAAATAATTTTCTTAAATGGTAGGCTCCTTATTTCTTTCTACGTGTTTCCATGTAGGTTAATTGCTTTATCATATATGTGTAAGTTTGATATTATTGCTTATCTTTCTTCACATATAGTATTAAGGACATTTTTATTCAGATTTGATGTATTCAAATAATTCATAATGGATAAAATGAGTTCCATGTTTGTCCCCTTAGTTGTTCCCTTATGATGATTTTAAATTTAATGGAGACCAAGACTTCTAAGAGAAAGGCACATATTAGTTTAGTGTTACTTGTTTCCAAAATAGGCAACTAAGTATTATTTCTTGTGGTTTATAAAAGCTTTTCTTAAATATTAACATTATTACTGTCAAATGTGATAGCTTTAAAAGGAAATTATTTAGTTAAAGCTGTGCAATATGTTAAGAGGGCTTAGAGGAAACATAGTGATTTACAGTATGTACGTTAAAAAAAATTGCGGGGCGCCTGTGTGGCTCAGTTGGTTAAGCGTCTGACTTTGGCTCAGGTCAGGATGGCATGGCTCATGAGTTCCAGCCCCACAGTGGGATCTGTGCTGGTGAGCTCAGAGCCTGGAACCAGCTTCAGAGCCTGGCTCACACATTCTGTCTCTCTCTCTCTCTCTCTCTCTCTCTCTGTCTTTCTTTCTCTCAAAAATAAATAAACATTAAAGATTTTTTTAAAAAAATTGAAACTTACTAAACACACAAAAATTTCTAAATCTATACTGGTTTCTATATCACTTATAACATTTACAAATAACATTATTAATTTTTGTATGCTATCTCAAGTCACAACATACAATCTCTAAAGATGGGTTACATACATTGTCTGAGTCTCAGTTTCTTCTTTCAAGATGAAGAAAATAGGGTTAAGTGAGTCAATTACAGAAATAATATTTGCTTTTTTTAGTGTGTTTTGTTTATTTTTGAGAGAGAGAGAGAGAGAAAAGGAAGGGGGGGAGGGGCAGGGAGAGTGGGAGACACAGAATTTGAAGCAGGCTCCAGGCCCTGAGGGTGTCAGCACAGAGCCCAACAGGGGTCTCGAACTCACAAAACAAGAGATCATGACCTGGGCTGAAGTCAGACACTTAACCAACTTAACCCAGGCACTCCAACATTTGCTGGCTTCTTAATACAAAACATGAATTGTAATGGGTACTGGTTTATAGTAGTGAACAATCTCTATTTCCCACAGAATTCTAGTGAAGAAGACAGCCGAAACGCATATATAGTTACAACTTTTGATAAGCTCTATCATGAACAGTAATGGTCATAGTTTTGCCTCTTCAACATGTTTTTCCTTTTACCTTTTCCTCTATTAATGGCATTAAAAAAATTCATTTTTAAATTGAATTTGTTCTAAAGAATTCTTTTTTTTTTTTTTTTACAAATAGTTTATTGTCAAGTTGGTTTTCATATAACACCCAGTGCTCATCCCCACATGTGCCCTCCTCCATGCCTATCTCCCCCCACTCCCCTTGTTCTAAAGAATTCTTGTAAACCTATCCCTCTGCCTACCTATGACATGAACAACTGTATGATTCATCCTCAATGATGTGATCTAGTTTCCTTATTCACAGTGATGGGGGCCAATTGGCAAGAGACATGTTCTTTGCAGTAAGAACACAACTATGAAAACAACAGAAGAACAGAACTGCTTTGAGCCCTTTTTTATCACAACTTGGGAAAAGTCTAAGAATAAAGCCAAAAGAGAGAAAGCTAGAGCTGAGACATTAAGACGGTGAGACAGTGTCCCAATGACATGGTCACATCCCGGGATCGTTGTATGCTTAAAGACTAAAAACACTGGGGTTCCCGGGTAGTTCAGTCAGTTAACCCTCTGCCTTTAACTCAGGTCATGATCTTAGGGTTCCGGGGTTTGTGAGCTCCAGCCCTGCTCTCTGCTGTCAGCACAGAGCCCGATTCAGATCCTCTATCTCTATGCCCCTCCCCTGTTCATTCTCCAAAATAAATAATAATAATAATAATATTAATATTAATAATAATAAAACTTAAGAAAAAAAACTAAATCACTGCTGGACTTCTAACTTTTATGATCTAACAAAATCTCCTTGCTTAGGTTAGACTAAGTTTTAATCATCTACAACCCAAGCACTCTAATTTAAAGGTAAGAAGATAATAGTAGAGTAAAATAGGATAGACCAGTGCTTTAAGCAGAGAAAATATCATGAAAGCTCTATATGAGATAAGGGAGATGTTAATGTGTCTGAAGAACTATAAACTTAACAGTACTATTACTTCCACTGTTAACTATAACTCTATAGCTTCCTCTAGGTCTTGATTTGAGGCTCTGGGAAAGATATTCCCACGTAAAAGGAGGCTCTCACCAGACCACCTTTCATTTGCAATTTGTATTTCATTTATTCTATTGGGTTATTAAATGGAAGGGCTTTTTCTAAAAGCAGATGTTATACAGAAAGGTAGGAAAGAGAAAGCTTAGATATCAGAAAGGATAAAGTCTGGGAGACTTCAGGATAAGAGCCTTGGAAAACCCAAGGAGCCTCTTGCATAGCTGAGCAGAACACGGGAGGACAGGAGAGAAACTGAAGATAAAAACTATCGAACCCCCAGGTAAGCTTCAGGCCAGTCTTAGCTACATAACTCATCATGCACTTGAAATAAAATGAGGGTGGTTTGAAATATTGCTTTCCACTAATACTAATTTGAAAAAATGTTTTTTCTTAAAAAAATTTTACTAACTTTGAAATCTGCCTTCACATGTTTATTGTGATTGTTTTAGAGTAGTCTTAAGACAATCTAATAGATGGTATTTCTCTAAGTAGAAAACTCCTGGATTCTTAACACGTGGTAACTAGAGTATCTTTGGATACTTGATAGTTACTTTGATTAATAGAAGTTGATTCAGCAGAATAGAAAGGATTCATGAAAATTCTCTGACTTAGTGAATATCTGATGGAAAATTTATAATTGCCCAAATTCTTTACACATTATTTGTTGGAATACTTCAAGATGCTGAGTCAGCCATGCTTACACACGAAAGCTCCCCTTTACTGTCTTTCTTTGTGCATCTATGGTGCCTATTAATATAGTACCTGAGTGAGAATATTTAAATTCAAAGGGAGTTGTTGCCTGAAGGAGGACAGCAGAATTGGGCCCAATGGGAGTTCTGTCTGAGTATTTGAGGGCAGAATTTAGTCTACTGGAAGGGCAGTTACTAACTAGGGATTTAACTACTACAACAAAGTTTTAAGGAACAAAGGAAGTGGCAGTATTATAGGGGCTTTTTTTGTTTCCTCACTTTTTCCAAGTAGAATTATTTTGAGTTAAAAAACAAACAAAAACAATTAATTGGAGAGACTAGCTCTAAATCATGGCATCCTGAAATTATGATTTTCATCTATGAGTGTTGAATAATATCCAGATTTTCTATCATACAAATACTATAGAACATTTAATAAGACTAAGCCTGTCAGCCTTGCAAAAGGGAGTATTTAAGTAGGAGGTAATATCTCCCCTATCCTTAGCATATATCCAATTCCTTAACTATAAAAATGCCACATGTAAGTTTAAGAGCCAACAATTCACATAACCTAATTAGCAGTCTTTTTTATAGAAAGGACCATACCAAATACCTATTTTCTCGTATCATATTAGCATCTGTTCCAGCCTTTTTACTCTCATATTTGTATTTTTAAAATGACTTAAGCAGTGTATTTGTGTGTCTGTCTGTGTGTGTATCTTAAAGGCAGAGGAAAGAATAAAACAAAGTCCATTTTGACATCTACATATAGTCCTGCCCCCTTCTTCTCTCCCCCACAAAATCACCACTGTAAGTCTGGTCAGTACCCTTCCAGCTACCCTTATATATACACATTCATGCACACAGACATACTACTACAGGCATTGTTTGATATGACTGTAAATACTCTTTACCATATAAAATTATTGAGAGGAATGAAAATTTTAAACCCAGAAAGTAAATTAAAAATTCTAGATTCATACACTTGAGTAGGAACAGATACTAGAAATCACCTCCTTGCTTAATAGCTATAGATTCTGTGCCTCAGGGAAGAGAGGCTCCTTAGGACACATGAGTAATTAGTAGAAAAGTTCAAAAGAGGCAAGATCTCTTACTTACTAGTCAGATGCTTTTTCCATAATGACAGACCACCAATTGTTAACAGTAATATTTTACATGCTACAATGTGCTTCTTTTCTTGTGTATGTGCCTGTGTGCATGTGCTATGTGTTAGGAGTGTAAGTATATCAATGGAATAATAAAGTTGACCAAGAGAAAATACACAACATGTACTATGTAGTGGGCAGTATGCCACTCACGGTATACACGAAAAACAAAGGAGAAAAATTATTTTCATGGAGCTTACCGTCTAATAGAATGAGGCTAAAAAACACAAGCAGAATGAGTGTGTGTGTATTTGAGTATGAGAGTGTATGTTATCATGTGTACAAATGATTACTCTAGTTGAAGTCTATAAGAGACCCCAAAGAAAAGGCAATTGTTTCCATATATTCTGGTGTTTTCTATGGCTACTTATAAATATTACCTCTACCAAACCTCACTGCCTGATGGAGCAGGAAACCTATTATGGGAAAGAGAGCTTCAGCCATTTAGACCTGAGTAGTTGTCTAATACCCTTATCTGTCCAAGCATGCTTAAGATTGAAACAGCTTTTACACAGCCTATGGCAACAACACTTCTTATAGTCTGTACAAAATAATAAAAGAGAACACAGAGTCACAGACAATGCTAAGGAGCATTTAGGAGCATAGTCCTGTATATATTTTAATCAACCTTCACATAATCCTATCCTGTGTTTTAAAAAGGCTTTATACTGGATTTTTTTTTTTTTTTTTTTTTTTTTTTTTTTTTTTTGCCCATGGACAGTTAACAATTTGCATTAAAATTAACCTAATTTCATTGATAATGGTAAATTAGGCCCATTTGTACAAGAATGATAAAATAGGCTTTAAACACGTGGTTGTATCAAAGGTGCTATATAGTTTGTCTTTCTTTTTTCTGAGTTACAAAGTCTGAATAGTTTTAGTATATATATATATGCATGTACATATATGTATATATATACATGTACATATATGTATATATATGCATGTACATATATGTATATATATATAACTTATAACTTAATTTGAATGCATAGTTTAAAAGATAAATCAAATTTAATGGACTGTATAGCAAATTCTTAGTAAGCATTCTCCTCATAACACTGTAAATAGGTTCAGAATGCTTAACTCTACTTTTCAAATGTATTTTACTAGGCTCCTTCAGAACTAGTGAGTGAAAGAAACATGTCAGGAAAAAGGAAAATAGTTTGTAGTTTGTGGACTGTTAAAATTAATTTTCCTGTGTGTTTTCTGGAATGCATCTATTTATGATTAGGTTATTCCCAAAGAAAACATTAATATAACTAAACTTTATTGGGGCCAAATATTTGACTTCTGTTACAGAATTCATCATCACAACACTTTATGAAATAGTATTTGTTTTACAGAGGAAGAAAAGGAGGTTAAAGGACTATAATCTTTAATATCTTTGGCTATAATTCCAGAAGTGAATTTTTAAAAAAAGCTATTTTAGGGGTTACTTGTTTGTTTGCAAATAAACAATTTTAAATTCTAAAAATCCAACTTTTTCACTTACCAAATGCCTCTTCTGACTTCTACTTATGATTCCAAGCTGCTAAGAAATGTCTCTGACTTAAAGAATTCTGACTCAAAGACTTTTAAGGTAAAGTTTAAAATCATAATTTCATTTTATAATTGGAAATAAATTTAGAAAAGATTTTCTCCAAACTTTTAATTGTATAAATAAAGAATCAGTTGCAGAGAAGTAAAAGAGTGCTTAATAGAATTTCTTACTGTCAAAAATGTAACTAGAACTTTATTCTTATGACTAGTAGTTCAGTGATTTCTGAATATTCCACCAATTACTAGAATTAATATTACTTGTGATGATGATTTCGGTAAGGGATATCATAGGTAAAAAATAATGATATAATCAACTATGACATGTCCCTCTTCAAATTAGTTTGAATAGACCTAAAATCAGCCAACTTGAAAAACTAACAAAAAATATAATACAATATGTTTAATTGTAAATACATGGCAGTAAACAATTTAGATTGTTGATGATAAATATGACAATTGATGCAAGAGCATTATGATATTTATAGAAAGAAGAAAAGAAGAACAGTGAAAACTTTTATAAAACTAGCAAGCATTCTAACCCTTTTGTGTGAAACCAAAAGGTTAAAAAGGATTTAAATTTGTGTATCTATAAAGATAATGAATATATTGAGTAAAAGTATGTTTAAAACTCAGTAAGAAAAGATTGCCTTCACTTTCATTTTTTAATGCAAGTTAGTGAAAAGATATCAAACCAGCAAACTAGAAAATGTCCCAATAACTCTTATTATAATTCCAGAAAAAAAAATTTAGAGAGAGAGAAAGAACTTGCAAGTGGGAGAGAGGGGCAAAGGAAAAGAGAGAGACAGAGAAAGAATCCCATTGAGGAGTGTGGAGTGTGGAGTCCAATGTGCGGCTCAGTCCCATGACCATGGGATCATGACCTGAGCAAAAATCAAGAGTCTATTCAACGAACTGAGCCACCCAGGCTCCCCAAAATATTTATTTTAAAAAAATCACTCATTAATAAAAAAAATCTCATTACTTTAAAATTTACTGTAGTTCTCAGGGCACCTAGGTGGCTCAGTTGGTTTAGCGTCTGACTTTGACTCAGGTCATGATCTCGGGGTTGTGGGTTCGAGTCCTCTGTGCTGTCAGCTCAGAGCCTGGAGCCTGCTTTGGATTCTGTGTGTGTCTCTCTCTGCCCCTCCTCCATTCATGCTTTGTCTCTCTCTCAAAAATAAACATTATCTTTTTTTTAATTTAATGAGGCTCTCAATATTGGAAAACTGAATCAAAACTGAATCAGACAGCAAACATTATTAAAAATTAATGCAAAAGAACCATTATCATACACATTTTTTCACATTTAAATTAACTAAATGGGTTGAGAAAAAGTCGTATGATACATATGTATAATGCACAATATAAGAGTATGTATACACACATGCCACACATATATACCTTATTTCAGATACTAAAAACTATTTTTCTTTTCTAGTTCCCTTAGAAAATCAGAAACAGAATATTGAACACACAAAAAATGCATTTCCTTCAACAGTAAAACCGAATTTACCAATAGATAATCGTTTACAGGCACAGTCACTGTAACAATTACATGGTTAAAATAAACTAAATAAAACTACATTTATAAGGATATCATTTGGCATTATTTAATTTTCCTATTCCAAACATACAAATATGGAGCCTATTCAAGGTTTTATTATCCAATTCAATCCAATAGAAAAACTATGTAGAATGATCTATCTGGCAAAATAATTTATAAATTACATACACATTTTATTTGAAATAGAAAACAATTATTAGGGAGAAAACTGAAAGTACCCTAAAAGTGTGAAATTTATGTCTCTATACTTACATAATCTAAAATATATTCAGAAGATGATATTTTTGTAGTAAGTAGCCTTTTTTCTTCCATCTCACTTTCTCTCATATCATTCATAAAATCTTAAAATTATAGTAATTAGTATAAATTATATACATGTATATTCATTTCAATTTGTAAAGTTTAATATGTGGTAGCTATTGTTTGTACCCAATCTCTCTATTAAAAATCATGACTTTGAAATTTGTCAAAACATATTTTCCTACACCTATTTATATGGATGCTACTTAAACTGTATTTGTAATATTTAAAACTACTTAAAATATGAATTTTTAATTCCTACACAACTAATACTGCTTAAGATCTTTGGAACTATTGTCTTAAAGTCAGCAAAATAACTGAAATGTGAAAATTCAGAATGCTATAATAAAACCAAATTTTAGAACTAAATAATATAGCTCTATATGTCTACTAAACAGCTTCAAAAGTCAGGTCAGAAAAGTGAATGACTGTGGGAAGCTTGATAGAGTGTAAAAATTTGGACGCACAAATCTCATTCAGGTTCACTTCCATATGCCCTGAGGGCAAAGCCAGGCATGAAGCCTTCATGTGTTACCTACTGAACTGGGTCATGTGTGGCCATTTTTGCTGTATGGTCCTGTGATGAGGTAGCATGGGGAGAACCAGCTGGCCAAGGCTAATGTACCATCTGGGCTGAAAAAATATTGCCAATTCTATTGGCAGAGGGGGAAGAGTGAGTTTGTAATCAAGCGATAAATCACAAGCAGGTCTTACAAGTTGTCAATTAAAAGTCTGATATATTGATGTCCTCAATGCATGGGTGATTCCTTGATTTTAAAGTATCACTATTTACATAACAAAACCCTAAGTGCACAAATGAGATAGACCTTAACTTCAAAATATAAAACTTAAGAGAATTTTTAATGACTATATTATTTTCATGCATTTCTCTGTTCCACATGAGAAAATTCATATACTAGTGTGACCGTGCACATGTGTGTATGTATGTGTGTGTGTGTGTGAGTATGTGTGTGTACATACATACTCAAATTACAGTCTACCACCACACCATGATCTAGTAGAAGTAACATGAGTTTGGAGGTTAGGCAAACATGAGATCAAATCCCTGTTCTGTTACTTACTAGTTCTATGGCATTCTACAAACTAATCTGTGAATTTTAGTGATGCTGCAGTGAAATGGGAAGGGTTAACAAGAAGATATGTAAAATAACTAGCACATAGTAGCTGTGCAGTAAATGACAGCTGTATTACTGCCATGTAGGGAAATGATACATTTCCACAGTCTTTGACTTAAATGTGGTGTGTTGTTTCTAGGGGCACCTGGATGGCTCAGTTGGTTAAGTGTCTGACTCTTGATTTTGGCTCAGGTGATGATCTCATGGTTCATGAGATGGAGCCCCACATTGGGGTCTGCACTGAGCATGGAACCTACTTAACATTCTCTCTCTTCTCTCACTTGCTCTCACACTCCGTCTCTCAAAATAAATAACCTTTAAAAAAATAAACGTGTATTGTTTCTAATCAGGGTAAACCCATGAAATTTAGTCAGAAAGCACAAAACATAAAACTGAGATTGATTATCCCTAAAACTTTTGCTAACTATCCATCAAATGTCATGCATCAATGTTTTTACTTTTTAATTTATTGTTTGAAGTTGTCTCAATCAGATGATCCATGGATGGCTCAAGTTCTACTGGCATTCTATAAAAATTTTGGTATAATAACTAGACAGGACAACTCAATTAATAGCTATTAGTCATTGAGCATTCAGTATATGAACAGCTGCATATTAGGTACTTTATAAGTGTTATTACAAATTTAAGCTATAATGAAATATTAGTAACCATGGGGATCACAATGATGTTCAGCATTGAGATTGCAGTTAGACTTGATCAAGGCCAAAGCATCAAAGAGGCCCTTTGCAGCTTTCTACCCATTTCTACTCACCAATATATATCCCTGGGACAATGCAGTATAATTATAGAACAGAACAAGAAAATTAATCAAGGGGAAATGAGGGGACTAATGTTTTCCAATAAGGGAATTCCATCTGCTTCTAATCCAAAAAAAAAAGACATTGATATATTCAAATTGAAATGTCGTGTGTAACAACTCTTCAGTAATAGGCACAAATATTTCAAGGTCATGTACAAGAACTTGCACGAATATCAAAATAAAGTATACTCAAAGGAACAAATTTAAATTTGTATACCCTCTTCATCCTCTTTTCTCGCTGACATCATAACAGATAATATGCACCCTTGCCTTTCCCCATGCCATTCTCTACTTTACTCTGTACCCAAGGAGGTTGAGACTCTATCTATTTGCCAGTGGCTTTCATCTGAATGTGAACAATCTGAGGAAATCTTTAGGAGTTTGGAGAGCAAAGGACAGAAAATTGCAAGTATTCACTAACACTGGGAACAGGATGAGGTAAAATGAGGTGCCCACATTGTGAAATGTAAGGAGGAACTCACATTCAACTACTAACCACACTCATCCACCCCATCTTTGGTACCAAGTCTGCATCCGTGACAAGTGTATCTCCTTCAAGACACGCTCTCTCTGATGATTCTAATTTGCATTCGTCTTCCATAGCATACTCTAAAGGTAGTAATAACTCACAAAGGTCGCTTACCTTTGCTTCAACATCCCTTATCCATTCTCTCCCTGATTAATACCTCTTCACATTAAACTCTCTTTTCTACACTGACTCTTACAAGTGCCATTTCAATTTTGTCAGTTGACAAGTATGTTGTTTTTCATATCTGAGTACATATTTAGAACTACTGTCATTTCTTGAATAAATAGATATTTGGAAATATCATTATTTATATATAAAAACAGTCCTAAAATTAATTGGTAACAATACAGAATCCACTTTAGATTATAAAATAAATCTGTTTCAGCTTTCACTTAAAATGAATGTGTATGTATGACACATATGTGCACAAAAACTGTTTTACTGAAACAAAAACCAATCTGCTCTTAGATTTGACTTCTCATCCTACCCAAAATGACATTTTTAAACACTAATGAAACTTTTGTTATAAAAATAGATCAATTCTTTAGCATAATATGATCTCATTTTTCTGGCTTAAAAGCTATCAATTTATAATTCATTTTGTCACAAATGTTATAACATTGAAAGATACATGTTTTTTAATTAAAAATGTTAAAATGTTTATTTTGGGGGGAGGGAGCAGAGAGAGGGAGAGACACAGAATCTAAAGCAGAGCTGTCAGCACAGAGCCCAACATGGGGCTCACACCACGAACCGCGAGATCATGACCTGAGCCAAAGTTGGATGCTTAACTGACTTAGCCACCCAGGCCTGAGATACATATGTTTTTGATAAAGGAATGATATATCTAAAACTAATACTTTCATTTTGCAAAGGGGAAATCTGAGTGAAATAGACATTAAAAAGACTTGAAAGATCTATTAAAACATTACATTGTCACCAGATATTTAAAAATAATTTTTATTTACAGATTTTTGATAAACATGTTTAATATTATAAGATCTCAAATAAAGTGAAAAAAGATTTCCAGAAAAAAAAAAAAAACTTAAAGATGATGAAAGGAAAGTCTACATAATGCAAACTCAAATAGAATTTCAAATTAAATGTAATTATATATATATATATATATATACACACACACACGAGAGTGAGAGAGAGACAGACAGA
The DNA here is from genome assembly GCF_003009895.1 of Hyaena hyaena. Taxonomy (NCBI): domain Eukaryota; kingdom Metazoa; phylum Chordata; class Mammalia; order Carnivora; family Hyaenidae; genus Hyaena; species Hyaena hyaena. The sequence goes on along the minus strand of NW_024081065.1, from coordinate 674,186 downwards.
CAGACAGACACAGAGAGAAAGTGAGATAGAGCCCCAAGTCAGGCTCAGTCGCTGGCAGTGTGGAGCCTTCTTGGGATTCTGTCTCTCCCTTTCTCTCTGCCCCTCCCCTGCCTGTACTCTGTCTCTCTAAATAAATAAAAGAAATTAAAAAAAGGAACAGATCACAGTAAATTCAATCTGAAAATACTTGAATTTTGAATCAAGGTATTTTTGTATAGCCACAAAAATAATGAAATAGCAAATAAATCAAAACATATCTTTATCTGAGTTTAGAAAACTGTGTTGAGATCTGGTACTTTAATTATGTGTTTTAAATGTAAATGACTGAGGAAAATGTATTTTTATCTTACTATAATTCATTCTCATTAACAGATATTTTAAGAGGTGGATCTTTTGGGAATATAACATTTTATTAAAAAGTTAATTAAAAGACAATTTGGTGCAGTTCCGTAAGTCTAGATATAGTTTTGAATTTCTTGACTGATATACAAAGGACACTATTTTATTACTACTCACTATTATTTGTGCTTGAAAATCAATCCTATTCTTTACTACCTGGTAAAAGAGATCATTTTCTACATAGAGTGAAATGTTTTACATAAGCTTTACTTCATGGAAGAATACATTACAGGTTCACTTATATTTCTGTATAATCTAATTCAGAAGACAAAAATTAGACATTTGCTATCCTCTAACTTTCCTGTCAGGAATTAAAAAACAGTATTCAATGTCCATGACAAAAGAGTTTTATTTGGTAGAAAGAGAATCTGTAGACTAGTTTACCTTATTGGAGAGCAGGTTTCCTTAAGGAACTATTTTAACTAGTTCCTCAGCCCGTGTCATGTTTGTGGTCTTTTAAAGAACCTCTGTGTAGGTAAAATAAAATATACACCATGGCAACTCCTTTTTTTTTTTTTTTTTTTAGTGTGGATTTATTTATTTTGAGAGAGAGAGAGAGAGAGAGAGAGAATCCCAAGCAGACCCCACGCTGATTGCCTGTGGGGCTCGACATCACAAACCATGAGATCATGACTTGAGCTGAAATTAAGAGCTGGATGCTTAACTGACTGAGCCACCCAGATGCCTTTCTCTCTGGGAAACTCCTGTCTCATATATGTAGGACACTGCCATCCTTAACCTTACTCGTGATCCTCAATGAAACTTTCCCATACACAAAATGGTTATTAAGAGCTTCAATTAAGGGTTTAAAGAACATGCTGTTTTGGGGAGCTGCCTTTACAGCATACAGCAAAGTCAGACACATAGCAAAATGATGATTGTTCAGATGGAAATTAGGCGAGGAGCACCTATGGATATGGATGTTAGATCAACCAATGCTTAAGTAAGTCCTAGAAATTGAATTGCCAGCTCCTAAATGATTGCTTCAAGGGAACAGATGTCATTTTCTTCATCTTGGATGACATATCAGTCTATGTATTCTGTACCAATCTCCCTTTAATTATGAAATACTTTTCTTCACATAACAATAATTATCCTAACAACAGATAACATTATTATGAGCTCATTTGTTCATTGCCAGCCATAGGGTCAAAGGCTTTACATAGATAACCTTATTTAACCCTCAATAGTCTGTGAGGTAGGTATTATAATTATTGGCCCTGTTTTACAAATCTAGAAAGCGGGACATAATCAACATTTTCTAGATCACACACAGCCAATAATACAATAAACAAAGCTAACAAATCCAACCACTATGCTACACTGCTTGTCTATATTACAAAAAAGGCAGGAGATCATACTCATAAGGACATCAATTATTTATGCCGTTAATTGAGGAGTCATTTATGGGGCATTAAATCTTAATATTGACATTAATGTTAGCCAATCCTTTTTGAAGAATGCAATGGTTACCTTCTCAATTTTAAGACACATAATTAATGGAAAAGAGTAAGTTATATAATATAAAAAACAGTGTATGAAATACTCTTCTTTTAGACAACATGTAATGATGCATGCATTCATAAGTGGAATCATTTTCTACACTAATATATGTTGAGAGACAACCAATAGTGGCACCTGTCCTAGGTGCTATGAAAACTTGCCTAAATTCCCCTGAGATTTTACTTTGAGTCTCATTACTGAATATCAATGTATAATAATGGCAGGGACATAGAAGCAATGATATAGCATTATTTAGAAATAATAGCGCCAATAATGCCAGCATGGTACCACCATCCTAGGCATCAGGATAAGCAGCAGGCCCCTGCAAACTTAGATTTCAAGCACTAATGAGCAGTGATAGTCAACAGAACAGCAGTCTCTTGTTTGAAAAGATGGGTGAATCTTTATAATAATTTTCACAAATTATGTCTCTTTCAATTCAGCTTGTTTTATTCACAGTATTGCTGCATAGCATGGCAGAAATTGTTTGTTTTTAGTTTGACATTTTAACTATCATGTCCTACATTAGATCAGCTATAGACAGTCTTCATGCATGAGTTACAGGAAACAGTTTTTGTTTTTTTTTTTTGCTTTTTTTTTCCATTAAGGTATAAACTTATGGACCCATATTTTTATTTATCCTCCTTTCTTACCTAAATCATTGGAGCAAAAATAAGAAAAGTCATTACATCAGCAAATTAATTCACCCAAGCAGTAGCCTCAAACCACAGGTTAATTTGAACTGTTCAAATATAATTACTTAAAAAAGGAAAGGATTCATTACTTTTGTGGTGTTTGCTGGTTCACTGCACTATTGTCGGAGATTGTCAATAAACAAATTACATCTAACACTGTGCCCTTCTGCTGAACAGGTCTCCTGAGAATACCTACTTGCACATTATACTTAGTTTCATTTTTGTGTGTGTGTGACCCATATGCACATGCTCTTGGCTTTAGCATTTTAAAACACTCTCTATTTCACTTAACAATTACATAAAAGCAATGTAAGCAGTCTAGTATAAATAGGATTACTAAATAAAACATTTATGTTGTTATATAGGGTTTGCTCATTTTTTGTTTGCTCTTTAACTAGTTTTATGAAACTGACTCAAAATTTTGAATATAATATCATGTCTGCATTTTTCTTTTGAGAATGACCACAACTTTGATTAGATTTCAAAAGAATCCTAGTACACACACACACACCAACTTTGCTCTATAAAACCGTTTTTAATAGTGACTAGAAATGAAGGTGTAAAATGAGATAGAGCAAGGAGATAAAAGCTTGTGAGGGAAACCACTTAATAATTGCAGACCAGGTGCCAGAGTTAAACGATATATCCACTTGGTTATCTTATGAGATGATCAAAACATGTAGCAAATCTAATAACCTATATTTTCTTCAGATGAACCATTACAAATGGACTTAGAGAATCTGGGTTCTAATCTTAGAAATGCTTTTGACTTTCCCGTCTGCGCTCGCGGAGAAGCAGGCCTACCTCGGATATCCTGCGGGTTCAGTTGCAGACCCCTGCAAGCAAAGCGAATGTCGCAGTAAAGTGAGTCAAAGTGAATCATTTGGCTTCCCAGTGCATGTGCGACTTCTGCATGCACCAGACTATAGGCTTTTGGAGAGATATCCCACCTCTAACTGTGGGGCTTTCCTTGGACTGGTGGCCTCGGTCTGGCACTGGACAGTGGAAGTTCCCTCCGGGTTAGGTGGTACCCCAGGGACGCGGTCGGCATCAGGAGGAACCAGTTCCCTGCCCTGAAGTGCCTTGGCTTGTGGGATTGCAAGTTGGGTGGCATCATTAACAACGCACGGAGTGAGGGCGTGAGGCACGGGAGACGGCCCGCCTCCTCTGCACCTGTGGCACAGGCTACTTCAAGGAACAAACCTAAAGTGCACATCGTGAAGAGTTCAAAACATCACTACGAGTAGAGAAATAAAACCAAAGTCACAAGAGAGACCAAGGGACACCCTTCAAAGAAGACTTCCTGAACGGCCAGGCCCTGGACAGTGTATGAGCCTCCTTTAATATTAATATAGCAGCACTCACACGGGCAGAACACATCACAAGCTTTTAAAACTAACGAGAAAGAAAGCTAGCCAAAATGACAAAACAGAAGAACTCTCCTCTAAAGAAATTCGAGGGAGAAATAACAGCTAGAGAACTGCTCAAAACCGATCTAAGCAACATAACTGAACAAGAATTTAGAATAATACTCATAAAATTACTCATTGGGCTTCAAAAGGGCTTGGATGACATCCGAGCCATTATTGTTGCAAATACTGATGAACTAAAAAATGCAACACAAAATAAAATGGAGGCGTTGGCTACTGCACGGATTGAAAAGGCAGAAAAAATACGTGAATTAGAAGATACAATTATAGAGAAAGAGGAAGCCGAGAAAAAGAGAGAGAAATTGGTCCAGGAACATGAAAGGAGAGTTCGAAAGCTGAGTGATACAATCAAACGGAAGAATATCCATATCATAGGAATTCCAGAAGGAGAGAGAGAGAAAGGAGCAGAAGGTGTACTTGAACAAATAATACCTGAGAACTTCCCCAACCTGGGAAAGGAAACAGATATTGAAATCCAAGAGGCACAGAGAACTCCCCACAGACGTAAACTGAATCGATCTGCACGACATACAGTGAAACTGGCAAAATACAAGAACAAAGAGAGAATTCTGAAAGCAGTTAGGGATAAAAGGGCCCCAACATACAAAGGGAGACATATCAGGGTAGTAGCAGACCTATCTACTGACACTTGGAAGGCCAGAAAGGAATGGCAGGAAATCTTCAGTGTGATGAACAGGAAAAATATACAGCCAAGAAGCCTTTATCCAGCAAGCCTATCATTCCGAATTGAAGGAGAGATCAAGGTTTATCCCAACAAAAAATGGAGGAATTCATCATCACTAAACCAGCCCTACAAGAGATCCTATGAGGGAAATGTTGCAAGGAACACAAAGTCCCAGAGACACCACTACAAGCATGAATCTAACAGAGAACACAATAACTCTAAAGCTGTATTTTTCAATAATAACACTGAATGTAAATGGACTAAATGCTCCAATCAAAAGACAGAGTAGCAGAATGGATTAAAAAAATTAGATCCATCTATTTGCTGTTTACAAGAGACCCATTTTAGACCTGAGGACACATTCAGATTGAAAGTGAGGAGATGGGAAAACATCTATCATGCTACTGGACATCAAAAAGAAAGCTGGAGTAGCCATATTTATATCAGACAAACTGGACTTTATTTTTTATTTTAAAGGCAAAGAAGGGCATTATATAATAATTTCAGGGTCTATCCATCAGGAAGAGCTAACAAGTATAAATGTCTATGCACTGAATTCAGAAACACCCAAATACATAAGACAATCACAAACATCGATAAGAATGTGCTAATAGCCAAATATGGAAAGAGCCTAAGTGTCCAACTGATGAATGGATCAAGAAAATGCAGTTTATATATACAATGGAATACTACATGGCAATGAAAAAGAATGAAATCTGCCATTTGTAGCAACATGGATGGAACTCAAGGGTATTATCCTAAGTGAAATATGTCAGGCAGAGAAAGATACCATGTTTTCACTCATGTGGAACTGGAGAAACTTAACAGGACCATAGGGGAGGGGAAGGGGGAAAAACAGTTGGGGGAGAGGGAGGGAGGCAAACTATGAGAGACTCTTGAATACTGAGAACAAACTGAGGACTGATGGGGGGGAGGGGAAGGGGGCTTTTGGCATGGGAAAGGGCACTTGTTGGGATGAGCACTGGGTGTTATACGGAAACCAACTTGACAATAAACTATATTAAAAAAAAAAAAAAAGAAATGCTTTTGACCCATGGACAAACATATTTTTCCAATGTGTAAATATCACAATTTCTATTTCACTCAGACATTATAAAGATAAATTTTAGAAAAGTGTAGTATCACTTCTGCATGTGCTGACCTTTGGTCTCTACAAAGCAAAGGCCCTTAATTTCTAACATAATAGATTTCATTAAAAAATATGGCCAGAAAATAAAACAGAATTTTTCTCCAATTTTATTTATTTATTAAGCCAGAAATTTTCATTTAAAATGTGTCTTAGAAATTTTGGTAAAGGATTTGGACAGTTCTGTTAATCTCTGGTTAGATCACTATTATTAGATAGTGTATATGGAAGGCTTTTATAATATTTTCAAAATATTATAAACTTATCCTTCTCTGATTCCATGTCTTGACCTTTCCTTACAATAGCTCCCCTTATCATGATGATACCCTGATGTCTAAAAACCCTCAAATATTATACTAACATTCCTGTGTGTTCCTTTTGCTTGATTTTTTTTACAATGTTGAATAAAGGTAAGCTTAAGCATCACATGTCTTCCATAGGTGCTATCTCAATTCCCTTATAGTCCTCTAAATAGAGTAAAATGAATTGATTAAAAAATCAGAGATTATGGGTACCTGGGTGGCTCAGTTGGATAAGTATCTGACTCTTGATTTCAGCTAAGGTCGTGATCTCATGGCTGTGAGCTTGAGTCCCATGTGAGGCTCCCCCTAAGCATGGAACCTGCTTAAGACTCTTTTTCCATCTCCTTTTCCCCCTTCCCAGAGCACTCCCCCCCCCCACAATCAGAGAGCAATATATTCCATCCAAAGGAAAATGATAAAGAAATATCCCTCAACTTATTCTAAAGAAACACACTCGTGAGATACATATCTCACAAAATTTTCTTAGCCTATACCATAATACGTGTCTCAAAAATGAGTCATTTATACAACATTAATTAAACATATGTTTTGACCAGTCAACATGCTAGGTGTTGGACGCACCTCAGTAAACATGACAAATTTGAAACTCCTGCAAGTTTTGTAACTTTTGTAGTAAAAATTCATACATACCCAAAGATGATGAATATGGGTCCAGAGATTATGTGCCATAGAAGACCAGGCATCATCATTCCCATAGACAATATTAATAAGCCCAACTATACAATTTCCTTTAAGTGTTCTAATACTTAAATGTTGTTCTAATTCTTTGCTTCTCAAAAATGGATAATGTGCATCAGAAAGCATTTGAAATCACAGGGTAAAGATGATTTGGAGGCATGGTAAATAAAACTACATCTTATTTGCTTTACATAAAACATAAAATAGAAAGCCCATACACAAATTTAAAGATAAAATATAAGATCTCAAGAAAATGTAATGCTATTAGTAGGAATACTCTCTCTCTATCCTCTCTCACCAAGGATATGAGTGGACATTTCTGAGTATAATTGTACCTTGTTGCTTTTGATAACCCTCTCATTATCACCATTAGCTAATGTGGGGAGGTGGAAGAAGCACCTGATTTGAACGTGGACAAACAGATTCCACTGCTTACTAGAGATGTGATCTTGGGTAAATTAGTTTAATGTTGTAAACCTCTGTTTCTCCCATTGTAATGGGAAGCCACTACCACCTACCTCAAGGGATTGTTTACTGGGTTATAATACATAAATCATCTGCCACCCAGAAAACTGAAGAGCCATCATTTATTTTTACCTTCCCTTGGAGTTATTAGGTATATGCTGCATGAAAGTTAAATTTAATACAAATATTTAATAGTATATTTTCCTTCAGGTCGATGTGAACTATTTATACAAAATCTTCCCATTTCTGCTTATTTTAGGTCTATTGGTATAATAAAATCAACTTTGTAAATAAGTTTTATTCCACAGATCCACGTGTTTAAATATATGAGCCATCAAAATAAGGGTGAATTAGATTCCATTTTATTACCCCATGCAATTGTAATGTAATAAAGGATTACCAAATATGAGTTTCAGGATTTCCTACGCAATCACCTTCTTTATTTTTATTAGGTAAGTGGTATATCAAAAGTCAAATAATTTACATAATTGAAAAAAGAGATGAATGGCTCTTGTGAATTCCCCAAAGGATAAAATATTATGACCTCCTATAAAACATGAATAAATATTTTAGCTTTGTCTAAGTAATTAGCAGGATTTTTTAAACATGGCATTTACCATTATTGCTAAGAAAACAGACATGTGCACATGACTATGTTATTGTCTTTTATTTCCATTTAAATGAACAATCTTCCCTTGATTTTGAAGCTATCATTCCCATAAATGTACATAAACAACTGTTTATGAGAAAGAATAACCGAGGAGATTTGCTCCTGGAAAGGCCTTTAGGGAAAAAGAAGGGAGAGAGGGAATAAAGAAGCAGGGAGAAAGGGACAAAGTGGAGATAAGGAAGGAAAGGATGGAAAGGATGAGGAATAGAGGGAGAAATATTTAATTCCCTTCGCTATCAGGAGGAAGATTTATATTTGCATTCCAAGGTGTAAGTGGACCAAAATCAGACAGAAAAACCACCTTGATATTATCCCATAATCACTTAGCAACTGCTACATTGAATAGGAGAAGTAGTGTTTTCCAGGCAAAAACACACATATTTTCCCACTGCTATCTCTAGTGCTTTGCAGGTTATAGAGCTTCAGACAGGAGAGATGGTCAGGATTTCTTGACAAAACACTCTAATTATTTATATTTGATTATACCCTCTGCTTGATCATGCAAGTATAGATATGGTTCTTTATCCAGAGCTATAAATATATTCATTTCATTCAACCAGGCTTAAGTTCATGAATTACAAGGAAATTTGTTCCACTGACATATGGTTTTTGTACACCGTGAGGGCAAGCTCTATTTACTTAGCACATGCTTAATATCGCTTTAGCCCTAATGGTTGTAAAGAAGGAATCAGTCTCAAGAATCTTTCTGAATATTAAATATGTTTTAGAATTTCAGTTTGATTTTGTAACAGACTTTATACTTAGGTTACTATATTTTGCCACGTGACTACATTTCCCAAAAGTGTCATTAGTTTTGATGAGTGTAAACTAAAAATTATTGATCAGGAACTCAAAATTAAGCTGAGGAGCTTTAAAATAAAGACAAATGTTTGAAATAAGAGCCAGACTTTGCTATCAGCCACGTTTTTGCTTCAGGAAGCCATGTTTTCCCTGAGATAGCTGATTTTTAATGCATTTGATTTAGGGCACAAAACAGGAAGAAAAAAATGTCTGTTGAAACATGTTCTATGAAAACATTGAGAGCAGTGAAATGGGAAGAAAGCTAACCTACTGATATTTGTATAAGTGAATATGCTAAACATGAAATATTTACGTAGGCTGCCTGTCCACAAACAGATAATTAAGTTGTGGGCGAATATTTATTCACACACACACACACAACATCCCAACTCAATGCTTTTAAAAGACAATAGCATAAAATTCATATTTATGTGCAAGAGTAGATACTATGGAGTAGCCTTTGGTTCATGTTTGATTTTTATATTAAGAAGTAAAAATTCTCTCATATCTGCTCCCTTCCTCTGCAAGACTACACCATTTAATTGTACTTCCATTTTATACCCAGAAAGACTTTTTCCTTCTATTTTAGATACAATATTTCAAGTAGGAAAATAAACTCTGTAAATAAAACTCTGAGTATATAGAAACTCACAAATAAACCCCATCTCAGCACTGTGACGGCAGCAAGCTTGTGCATGATGGATGGTGGCCTTGCCAAAATGGTCAGGCATGGACACCTCTTTCTCCCTCCAACCCATTCTTTATTTAATTACATGGCATTGGGAATATCAGGCAATAAAATTGCATTTACATTCATAGCTGATTTCCATTTAGAGCTTGTCATGTTAATAGTGAAATAAATTGCTCTAATTGCCAGGAAACTTCATCAAATTCACATTTCTTCCTTATTTTATTCAATATTTATTAAATTCCACGTCTTGACTTGCCTGGCTGGTAAAAGTAGTCCAGTTTCTGAATAAATTTATGTGCTAACAGTATGGTCACATTTTTAAAGGTACACTCTAATTTAATTCTTAAAGTTTAGATAATTTCTTCTATCACTTTCAGAAAATCTATTGTGAGTGCTTGCTTACAAATTTAAAATCCTTTATGTCTTCTATAAATATAAATAAGGTTTAGTGGTACAGATTTCTGGATGACATTTTCAATTGTCAAAAAATTATTTTGGTTTCCATAATTTATTACTCTTAATTTTTTCTAAAAACCACTAGAGATAGTTTAAGATGAAAGACCTAAATATCTTTGAATCATATCATTGAATCATTAAAATAAGAGAACAGATGTGGCAATAAAATGTGTATCAAACTTGAAGCCAGAAGGCTTATGATCCAATTTATAATGAAAAGTCAGTTACTTATCACCTGTTTGTACTTGGCTCTATCATTTAATCTCTCAAATTCTCAGTTTCTCCTTTTGCTAACCAAGGAGTTGGATCACATAACCTCCCAGCTCCCCATTAGTTCTAAAATCTTTATTATTTTAATGAGAAAAGAAGAGATGGGGAAAATATAGTTCAACTGAAAGCAGAACAGTTTCTCTGACTAAATACAAATATTAGTTTTTAAAACTCCAGGCAAAAAAGGGGAACTACTAAGAAGTTCCAGCTACTGCTGCCTCAGTTCAAAACTAAATCACATTGATCATTGGCAGAAACAAATATTTTTCATTCTAAGTATTTTAAAGTAATACTTTGCATTACATAATAAAACCTATTCAATGCCAGTTATTTAAAAAAAGGCATGAAGATATAATCACCATTTAGCCTTGTCTTATCTCTCCCAAGAACACAATGTTAAATTGCTATTCAGAAAGGCATTTCAGGAGATTTTGAAGTAATACAAACCAAGTTTGTAGCTTTCTGATCATTTCCCTAAATGAGGAACATACAGAATTAAGGTTTTGGATAAATGCTAAGTATGTTTGTAGGACTGATCCTTTCAAATAACATTCTGTGGGATATACTATTATATACAGAATATTTGACTGAGGTCACAGGCTAGTGTCTAAAATACAGGGATTGTAAATGTTTTGCTTCAAATAGCTGGTGATATGAGGCAAAGCTAATATTTTCTTTTGAGAATAAAAACGCTCAACTTATCTCCTTGCCCCCAAACAGGCCACCAATCACACCTTGATTCAAAGTATTCTTGAGGAATATAGGCTGCTTTAGACTTCTGAACAATAACTTTACATGTTCTCAAATGTTCAAACACATAAAAGATGAACATCCCCAGGCCCTGTGTTATAACGAAGAAAGACAACTGTTTTGAATTTTTGTAAAAGCAGTTGCTATTTTTTCTATCTTTATCCCACTCAACAGTGTGCATATATATCCCCCACAATTCCTACAGAATAATGACACCAAGATGAAGGAAGCCCAGATGAAAATTGCTTAATAAAAATACTTTTTGAGGCACCTGGGTGGCTCAGTCAGTTCAGTGTCCAACTTCAGCTTAGGTCATTATCTCACAGTTTGTGAGTTTGAGTCTCACACTGTGGTCTGTGCTGACAGCTCACAGCCTGGAGCCTGCTTCAGATTCTGTGAATCCCTTTTTCTGCAACTTTCCTGCTTGCACTCTCTCTCTTAAAAATAAACATATAAAAAATACTTGTTTTTTGGGGTGCCTGGGTGGCACAGTTGGTTAAGCATCTGACTTCAGCTCAGGTCATGGTCTCACTGTTTGTGGGTTCAAGCCCCGCACTGGGCTCTGTGCTGACAGCTAGTTCAGAGCATGGAGCCTGATTCAGATTCTGTATCTCCCTCTCTCTCTGACCCTCCCCTGCTCACACTGTCTCTCTCTCTTTCAGAAATAAATAAAACATTAAAAAATGTTTGGTTGTTGATTTTGATATAAATGACAATAGTTGAAAAAACATAAGTAGTCTCTGACAAATAAAAGGCATTGAATGTTGACTAAATCTGAATTCATTTGGAACTCCTATTTCTGAATGTTACTAGCCAAATTACATTATATCCAGAATTATTCTGATAAGTAATTAGATAGTTATAAAACATTCCAGAGAAATTTCTTTTTCTCATTTATTAATTCATACATTGTAGAGGAGATCAAGGATCCTGGACATCAAAAACTTTATCATATTTTAAACATTAGTTATAAATGAATGAGTCTGAGGACACAGTTTTGTTTATAACATTTAGAGTTGGCATTTTCTTTATCAAACATCTCATTTCCACCTAAATACATTCTTTAAATGATATTTCTATAAAAGACTCTGAAGGAGCACTAAAATACCAGAAGGTGTTTTAAAGTCATATAGTTTGACCCCTAGATATCTTCTGTCTAAAATATCAAAGGATGATCAATAAATACTGATAAAATATCTTCCCCTCAACATTCTCCTCTCCTCAGTTAAAGAGATAAAGGTTAGCAATGATGAGTATGAATAAAAGTGTAAGCCCAATACCTGCCAGTTCTCCATACAAGATATTGGGCCATGAAACTCAGGCATGTATTTCTTTGAGGGTAAAGTTGATTAAATGAGTTGAAACAATGCTCAACATTAACAGATTTATAGTTCTATAATGTTGCTAAACTAGAGGATCATCATTTTGATAGTCAAAGAAAACTGCATGTTGGGGAAATTGTATTTGAAGAGTTACCTAAAGGAAATATTTTTGTCATATTTGGGTCTATAACCCAATACTGGGTATAAATATCCTAGCAGAAAACAATTTTTCAATTTAACATTTGTAACACAGCAAAAATTACTCAATATGAGAGAGGATACTCTGGTCTACTAAACCAGAATGAGTATCACAGAATATTAAGTTACAAGAGGGTTCACCTACAGCAACAGTATATAAAGAAATATAGAGGGGGAAAATTAAAAAAGAATTTTTTAAAAGCCTATGACCATTAAAAAAATAATCCCCGGGGGGTGCCTGGGTGGCTCAAAGGGTTCAGCATCCAACTTCAGCTTAGTTCACCATCTTGCAGTTCATGAGTTCAAGCCCTGTGTCAGGCTCTGTGCTGACAGCTCAGAGGCTGGAGCCTACTTTGGATTCTGTGCCTCCATCTCTCTCTACCCCTCCCCATTTGTAGTCTGTCTGTCTCTCTCTTTCTCACTCTCTAAAAAAATAAACATTAAAAAATTAGTTAAAAATCCCCTGAAAATTATCTTTTTTAAAAATATTTTTATTTATTTCTAGGAGAGAGAGAGACAGCGTGAGCAGGGGAGGGTCAGAGGGAGAGGGAGACACAGACTCTGAAACAGGCTCCAGGCTCTGAGCCGACAGTCCGCACAGAGCCCGACGCGGGGCTCGAACCCACGAACCGCGAGATCATGACCTAAGCGAAAGTCAGACGCTCAACCGACTAAGCCACCCAGGAGCCCCCCCTGAAAATTATCTTAATGCCCACTGATTTGAGAACTTTATTAATTTATATGTTTCAACTGTTAGTGTGTTCTGATATTCCAATCACCTAAAGGTGGAAACACATAGAAGATCTAATCCTTAAGAAATGCACAATATTTTCCTTAGCATATTTATTCAATAATTACTTATTGTACTTACTATGAAATAAATATTGCCTAGATACTTTAGCAAAGACAAATGAGACAGTTTCAGTTTTACTTCTTTCTCACCTTTAAGATACACAATAACAATTACTTTGTGAGATTATCATGAGAGTTAAAAGACTAAAATGAGATATTTATAAAATTATCTACCATCATAACTAGTACACAGCTGGCACTCAATAAATTTTTGATCATTCTCTGGTATAGGGAAAGAATGAGTACTCTGTTTCTAATTTCATATACATATCTGTCTCAATAGGTTTTGTTTTGTCTTGTTTTTAGTCAGAATATAACTGATATATAATACCCTATTAACTTTAGGCTTACATCTTGGTAGTTTAAAATTTTTATACATTATTGGGGCAGCTGGGTGGCTCAGTTAGTTAAGTGTCCGACCCTTGATTTCCATTCAGGTCATGATTTCACAGCTTGTGGGATTGAGCCCCGCCTTAGGCTCTGCACTGGCGAGCAGAGCCTGCTTGGGATTCTCTCTCTCTCCCTCTTTCTATCTCAAAATAAATAAGCAAACTTAAAAAATTTTTATACATTATGAAATGATAAGTCTAGTTGCCATCAATGAATACTTCTAAGAAGTAGTAATTATAATTTAAGGTGAGTTAATTAATTCAACAACCAAAGAATAATGAAAGACACTTCAGATTACTAATATATATTTGCAACTCATCTTCATTAGCAAGTGGCAATCTGTGTCACAACTTCCAATGCCACTATAAGCCTTGAGAATATTTTTTTCAAAATTAGAAATCTTCAATTCTTTAATTTATGACAGTTTCATTGTTATTAATGATGAAAACTGAGAAAAATTTTAAGAATCTAAAAGCTTATATAGTATATTTTTAAGATACTTATTTTTATAAGAATCTAAAAACTTATATAATATATTTAATCTCAGAAGATTTTATCATCCTATATAATAAAAAGAAAAAAATAAATTCTAAAATACAAGTAAATCAATATATTGGGCAATGTTTTAAATGTTAGAGTCCCATACTAGAAATAAGACCTTACAGTTCTAACCCTCTAGACCTTAAGGCATAATGTGGCTGATTCCATGGAAGTGGATACATTTTTCTTTGTCAGCAAACTGATTTCTATAATAAACTTCTCCTCAGTTAAATGTCAGCTCATTGTCTTAAAGTCTCATACAAGGACTATTATATTTATTTTTAATCATTTCATCACATCTAAAATTAAAATTCACCATTATCCCTGTTATAACCACAAAAATTAATACCGACATTATTTTAATATCTTTTCAATTTGCATTTTCATTTATTCAAATAGTATCACGTTGAACACTGTTAATTATACTGTATTGTTCAGGACAGCACATTTATGCCAGTTAATAGTGGCATCAGCAGAGAAGCTGACAAAAGCAATATTCAGCCTGCCTTTATGAAAGAGTTTAAGGAAAGAGGCTAAAACATTCACCTAATAAACCTATGTTATTTTCTAAAAGCATAAGAGAATATTTGTTTTAATTTTTCATACAGCCAATATTTGTTACTCTTTCTGGTTTATTATACACAGACATATGTTTAAAAGCCATGAGATTTCATTTATTTATTATGTCTCTAATTTACTATGTCTATGTAATCTTAGGTAAATCATCTAATGCCCTGTGCTTGAATTTCTCCATCAAAAAAAAAAAAAACCCAGAGTTCTGAAGTTTCTTGCAAAGTAAACAAAAAATTGGGAGAAAAATTAAGTAAAAACACATTTTCAAAAAACATTAAACAGTTCACTTTTCACCATGAAAATCAACCACGTATGCATTAACTCTTCAGATTATAGAATAGCACTGCCCAATAGAAATATAAAATAAGCAACATATACAATTTAAGTTTTCTAGTAGCCAAAATTAAAAAGTAAAATAAACAAAAAGTGTGAAATTAATGTAACTAATAAATTTTATTTAACTCAATATATCTAAAACCTTATATAAAACATGTAATCAGTATAAAATTATTAAAATGATATTTTATATTGTTTTCTTATTACTAAGTCTTTAAAATCTGGTCTGTGGTCATACTTAAAACACATCTCAATTTGGTCTAGCCACATTTCAAGTGCTCAATAGGTACTTACATGTGGCTAGTGGGTCTTGTATCAGGCTATGTGTAGAGAATGTAAGAGTCCTTGAAACTATGATTTTACTTTGTATGCCTCTCTAGCTACATGGCCTAAGATACCACCAGACACATAGAAATCCAACAAATATTTTTTAAATAAATTTTTTAAATTAGAGATGGGGTCATCAAATTTGTGGTTCCAATTAGAGGGAAGATACTACTGACAGAATAAGAAGTAAAAGAATGAGGGAATAAGAAAATAAATGTACCGAGATAATAAGAGTGTGAAGCAAAGGAAGTGTAGAATAGAATAGAAAACAGAAGAGTTTGTATGGAAGGATGAAGCAGAACTTCAGCCACTGTTAATGGTACCTATCTTCAAGTTTTAAATAACTCTCAAAACATTGTGTATTTTAGAGAAGAGTGTCTAGCAAATGTCCATGACAACTACAAATCTCAATAATTCACTGTGTTTACCACAGGTCATTTTTACTTATAAATACAAAGTGAATGTGTTTCTTCAAACATCCACTTTCAATATAATGTCCTCTGTATTAAAAATTTTAGAGTCTCCTCTTTCACAATGAGTGGTCTAAATCTACCTGTTTCCCCTGAGCAGTGCAATATCCCCTGCACAACCAATTAAGAAAAACTATAGGCACCAAAATTATAAGCACCAAATGCAGTCACAAAATAGAGCTATTTTATTTTCTTATCTCTACTTAAACATATTCTCAGGTCTGTCTGTGCAAACAAGTATCAAGTTCTAGAAAAGGAGAGAGGGTCCCTATTCTATCAATAAAGTGAACCGATCACATAATCTTTCCGCTAGCTCTAAATTTTTTTAAAACCACAAATGAGATGGTTTTTTAAAGAATGTATCCATAAGAAATTTGGAAACAACAAAGATTTTATCAGTCAATCAGAAACAATGAGGAATTCCTTAGTGGGAAGCATTAGATGGGACAAAAATGACAAATGCAGAAAAGCCACATTCACATCCATGTTAAAATGCACACAAGAGAAACCTGTTCAGAAGATAAGGGCAAATCTAAGAATTCATAAACCTAAGCTCTGGTAAATAAATACAGGAAGAAGATGACCTGGAGCAACTGTCAAGATCATGATTTAAAGACTTTCAGTCTAACTCTGAAAACAACTCAAGTCTTCACCCCATCTATCAGTATTTAGTCTTGAGGTAAAAACCACCCAGTTGGACCCTGAAGAAAGTGAAGATCCTTTCTAGATAGGCAGAGTCCTGAAGTCTCTCTCAGAATCTTTACTTCATATCTTAACAGGAGATGGGTTGGAGAGGGATACCAGGGGGAAGTCTCCCTTGAATCTTTCCCCTTCAAGGAATTGCACTGGAGAAGCCTGAGACCAAAAAAGATTCTGCTGATTTAGTGAACTGGTCCCGGGGGCGGGGACAGGGACAATCAAAGTGTCTGTCTTCTCAAATACAAGCACTGTAAAATGAAGCAATTCTTGTTTTGTACCATATATCCTTGAATAATTATTCTTATTTTGTGAGAGTTTCTGGTGGTAAAATTTCCAAGATTCACTGATTTAGAAATTATGTGTCTGTTGGTCCATGAATTTATTATATGTCTCCCTAGTATCTTTTAAGTTCCAAGAAATGACAATGTTTGTTTTATACACAAACATTTTAAGTTGGTGCTCATTAAATATTTGTTGGAAAAAAATTACTGATGTTAACTGTCAGCAGGTATCATCTCTAATTTATATGAATAAATGATCAAATTAAGAGTGAACCTACTCTAAATAATTACTTTGAAGTATCTAAGAAGTATATGTAGTTCTTTAAAAGTTAAGATAGAATTCAGATATATACACAAAGTAGTTCTTATGTCTTTTTTACTATTGAAGTGATTAAGACTGCAAACAGCAAAACTATCTGTGACTATGTTAAACTGAACAGCTTTAAAGTGAGTAGAAAACCCTAGACTGCTTTCTTTTCTTTCTCCCTTCCCTTCCCATTTTCCCTGTTCTTTTCTCCCTTGCTTCTGTTCTTTTCTTCCTTTGCTTTCTCTTCCAACTTCCACCTTCTTCTTATTTTATTTATTAATTAAATCTTAGGCAGCATTGTTCCTAAGAAAGAAGATAATACCAATGTCTTATCATTCATTCTAGCTCAATGCAGGAGCAAAGAGTTTTCTGACAATTGCATAGATGTAAATAATTCCAATAAATTAATTTAACACATTGTTCCTTTCACATTTTTAAGCCATCTTTTAATCAAGTGTAATGTAACAAAATAGACGCCAAAGCAGAAACTAAGCAAAACCAAGTTTATAAAGAAACATTACTAAACAACTGTGAAAACTCATAAATTTAATTAACAGGCTTTAGAAGGTTATTATGAGGTAGTAAATTTTGCATCTCATAACTACAAAAACATTTATTAATAAAATTTTGTTAATGACTTTCTTTAACCTTCAACATACAGTAAAGAATACTGGAAACATTTGAATAAGTATATTTTCATATGGTAGAAACTATGAACTATCTAGACAATTTAGAAATTAGTAAAAAAGAAATTAGCCTAAATATATCCAAGAAATATATTTCTGTGGCACACCAATTTTTTAATCAATTTTATGTACCAAAGCGCTCCCCATTTACAAATCAGTCTATAGCATATATATATATATATATATATATATATATTTTAGTGGATGCTTAACTGTTATTATTAACACACTTTAAAAACTTGAAAGAGGGGCACCTATGTAGTTCAGTTGGTTGAACATCCAACTCTTGGTTTCCACTTAGGGTTTGGTCTCACAGTTTCATGAGTTCAAGCCCCACATCTGGCTCTACACTGGCAGCATGGAGCCTGCTTTGGATTCTCTCTCCCTCCCTCTATCTCTGTCCCTTCCCTGCTCAGGCTGTCTCTGTCTCTCTCAAATAAATAAATAAATAAATAAATAAGCTTAAGAATTTTAATAAATAAAAAATAATAAAACCTGGAAATAATTGATAAACATTCCAGACTATCAAAATGTAACATCTCCTTTTCAGATAATACCAGAAGCTTTGATTTAAACCTCCTGGCATATACTATGGGATGTTGTTACTCACCACAGGTTTGGAAAGGGTCGGAAAGGAAAGGAAAGGAAAGGAAAGGAAAGGAAAGGAA